>NC_067479.1:75579872-75879872 GCF_947179515.1 Apodemus sylvaticus | reverse complement strand
ACTGTCCTGTAACTCACTCTGTAGACCAGGCAGGCCTCAAATTCAGAAATCCGCCTGCCTCTCCCTCCCAAGTGCTGGGATTAAAGGTGTGCTCCACCACCACCCAACCCTATGGTCATTCTTTTTACTGTGGTGGACGTTCTCCTGAAAGTTTCTTCGGAGTTCTGAAAAGGACTTAGACTCTGCTATTCAGATCTCCATACCTCTGTGCCCACCATAAACAGTGACTTGTGCACTGATTAGGTAAGTTAGAAGGACTGGTGTGTAGGAAACTTGGTTGAAAGGTCAGAAATCATTGGAAAGATATTGACTGGCATTTTAGTGTTAAGGATGAAAATTGTCCAAAATTGTAGAAAAGAGGACAGCATTAACCCCACAGATATGGCTCCCACCCTACCCCACCCTTAACCAGTCTATCAAAGTAATTTTGTTGGCTCTTGAAGGTCTAGCAGGCCCATATGCAATCAGGACTTGAATAAGGTTAAAGACTCAACAAGGCCAGGCACATCCAGTGTAAATGATTGCTGACTCTGTTTAAGCAGAAATCTTTTCAAATACTGGACTCTATCTTCTATCCAGTTTCACTCCTGCAAAGTTAGTTTTATTTTATTTAGTCTTGGTATTTAGTTAACTGAAACAATATTTCAGACCTTCTTTTCCTTCTTGACAGGCATCTCTAACAAACCATAATTTTTTTTTCTTTTTTCTTTGAATGAATACAGGATATGGTCCCTAAGAAAAGAAGTGAGAGTTTAGAAATGGTGTTGTATCTCCCCTAAATTTGGGAGAAATGTTACAAGGAGGTCAAGGTAGGAGCATCCACATGGAGCAATTTGTCTGAAGTGCAGCCCGGGCTACAACATCAGGGACCCAATGTCATCCTTGTTGACAATAGCTCTCAAGCTGTTACTCTGTACATTCCCTTCAATGTCATTATCTTTTGACTATGAAGAGAAGTCTTTTGGATTTGATCTTCTGAGCATCAAGGAGTTAGTTAGAGCCTGTAAGAGAGCAGTAGGTTCCTTCCATTGCATAGACTATTGGGGAACCTTGCTGTTAAATTAGCTGTCCCCTATGACTGGATGGTTCTCTGAGCTTGGTGTAAAATGCAGGGGCGGAGAGGGGGTCAGGGGGTTTTCCATTCCCTTTCTCAGCCCGGTTTACCTGTCTCTGCCTGTCTTTGGAGAGTGTCCCTTGTCTGAATAGTGACCTTGTTCCTAGCTCCCTGAAAGGCTGCATAACTCAGCACACATGCCCTGTTCTGGCTTTCCACCTGCACGATAATTTAGGTGCTGTACCTTATAACCAAACAGCCCTTCCTTCTTACTTGAAGCCATGACCAATTAGCCCTTTCCACCTGTACCCCTAAAAGGGTCCTTATATACCGTATCCCTGAAACAATGAAATTGCTTCACTGCAGTTGTCACTGGAGGGCATTCTGTCCATAATCCCAGTCAAACCCTACTCTCAGCCTCTTCTCCTTTTCTCCCCTGAGTACAGGAGAATGGGGGAGGGAAGGGTAAAAGAGAGGGCATATAGGAGGGACTTCCAGTTTTCAAAATAAATCCCATCTTCTTTATGCAGTTTTACTTTTAGTTCACTCAGTCTGCAACATAGTTTTTATTTGCAATTAACTTTAGTATCTGATGAGTGTTATGTTCTCTTGGAAACAAAATTATGAGTAATATAAAGTACAGCTCAGCTTACAGGGCAGTGTCTCAACATTTTCTTTTGGTTTTCTTTTCTTTCTTTCTTGTTTTTTTTATTATTATTTGAGTCAGGGTTTCTCTTTGTAGCCCTGGCTGTCCTGGAACTCACTCTGTAGACCATTCTGGCCTTGAACTCAGAAATCCACCTGCCTCTGCCTCTCAAGTGCTGGGATCAAAGGTGTGTGCCACCACTGCCTGGCTAACATTTTCTTTTCTTTGTCTTGTGGCCATTTAGATGTCCCTGGTGCCTGCTCTGATGTCCTCTCTGAAAGCTTGGAACATGCTCCTGCTCCTGCTGTGCTTGCAGTGTAGCCTATCTGCGCAAAGCTCTTCCAGGAGGGAGTTCATGGAACACCATCACCTCAGTCCACACAAAGTGTTCAGTGCCTACAGCTGTGATGTCCTCATGACAGATAAAGCTCTGAAACCAAAGCCCTCACACCTGTTTGTTTATATGACGTGGTACAAAGTTGAACATATATGCATTAGTAGCGACTGGAAAGATCGCTACAAAAATCTGTATGTTTGGCCTCAGACTCCCATTAAGGTCCTCAGGTGCGAGTGGGAGAGTTTAAAAAACAGATATACAGAGAATAGGAGCTACGGCTATGTTCAGTTCCATTGCAATGCTGATGGGTATGTCGACAGCATAGAGGACATGAAGGTTCTCGAGCCCATCCTATTGTAGAAAGTCTCACTAGTTCTGGATGGTTCAGAAAGAGCAGTAAGTTGTTCTCAAATGTCACCACCCTCCCCCACTGCTCACTCTCCCACCCCACCCCGGTTGCCTGCTCCCAACCCTCCACCACCCACCCTCTACCCCTCTCCTCCACCCACTCATCCTCACCTACTTCTCACTCCCCCAGCCCCACCTCCCTCATCCATCCCCCATCCATCCCTCATCCTCTATCCCCTGATTACAATAGTTTCTGTTTCTTCAGCTTTGCAATCTTATGCCAGTGTTTTGCAATCACATTGATTCTTGATATTACAATCGTGATTATGGGTTCTCTGCCTGAAATAACAACTTTCCTCCCTTGTTTGCCCACATTTATTCACATTTTTTCATGAGAGAAAGCATTAGGGAGGACTTGCCTCCTCTTGCTGGGTTGGTTTTTAGTCTGGCTCTGCTGTCCTCGGGGAGAGCGAGACAGAGCACTATGGTGGAAATAACAATAATGCTTGGAAGAGCCTCACTTCATCAAGGCTGGAAAGTAGAAAGAGAAGGAAGGGGAAGAGTATGGGGACAAGATATGACCATGGTGGCTCCAGTGACTTACCTCCTCCAGGTGGGCCTCCAGATCCACTCATCTATGAATTAATCAATGGATTAATCTACTGTCAAAGTCATTGCAGCTTTCATGACCCAACTGGCAATTAAGTCTTTAACACAGGAGCCCACGGGAGGACACTGGACAGCCAAACCATGGTAGCATCTTCTCTTGATTTATCCAAGATTTTTCCTGATATCATCATCTTTATGCCTATCCAAACTGAATGATCTTCCCTTCTATGAATAAATTGGTATTGCCATACACGTACACATTATATGTGTCGGGTTTGTTTTGTGTATTGGTGTGAGCAATGAAGTTACATGTAATATGAAGTTTTGCTAGATGTGAATATCTTATGCTTAGGCTCAAGATATATTTTATGTGTGCACCCACACACTTGCAATATACCTCCATGCTGAAGTAGAAGCAAGCCTTGGGCAATGGTTGTGGCAGCACCTTTACTTCTAGCCAAATGGAAGTGCAGGACAAAGGACAAGAGCTAACTAACCTGTTGGGTCAAATAACATGTAAGTCTCTGGCTCATAGTCCAGGAAATTATGGGAAATTTCCCCCTTTCTTATCCTTTGGCTTAGAATTTTAATTTTGACTTTGATAAAAAAAATACATGAAAAGTGTTCTAACCTTTTGCTCTCCCTGACAGGAGAAGATGTCTAACATGGAACAGATTTTAAGGATGATGGAGATAGGGCTCTGTACATAAGAGCACTTGATGCTCTTCCAGAGGCCCCAAGCTCAGTTCCCAGTTTCCATATCAGAGGCTTATAACTATCTGTGACTCCAACTCCAGAGTATCCGATGGCACCTGCACTCATGTGCACATAATCACACGCAGCCTCACAGTCAAAAATAATAAAAATAAATCTTTAAAAAAACCCTCAAGACAGACATCAGGTTGTAATTAATGTGGGAGTCATAAACGCGGCCTGATCAACAATAATCCTGCCTAGGATATTGTGCTCACTAATTTTAAACCAAGTTTACAAGGGGGAAGGTCCTCAGAGAGAAGGGAGCCTCGATCGAGACAAAAAGCCTTCATAAGATCAGACTGCATGCAAGGCTGTAGGACATATTCTTAGTAATTAGTGGGCGTGGGTCTAGTCCTTTGTGGGTGGAGTCATCCCTGAACTGGTGGTCCTGAGTTCTATAAAACAAACAAACAAACAAACAAACAAACAAAAAGAGCCAGAGTAAACCACAAAGATCCAACCAGTAAGACACACTCCTCCATGACTTCTGCATCAGTTCCTACCTCCAGGTTCCCGCCCTGTTTGAGCTCTGTCCTGACTTCCTTTGATAATGGTGAGCAGTGATATATGAAAGTGTAAGCCACATAAAGCCTTCCCTCCCCAGGTTGCTTTTGGTTGTGGTGTTTCAACAGTCAAGCTGACTAAGACAGAGGTCAGGATGGTTCAGCAGCAGATATAGAGGTCTGGACGAGAATATCCCTGTAAGTTCATGTATTGGAACACTTAGTCCCCAGAGGTGGTGCTATTTGGAAGGTGATAAAACCTTTTGACTGTGGAGCTTTGTGGGAGGAAGCACACCATTGGAGCAGTCTTGGAGAGTTTATAATCTCATCCAAGTTCCAGTTTGATCTCTCTGCTTTCTGAATGTGGTTGAAGTTGTGATCTCTCAGCTTCCTGTTGCAGCTACCTGCTGCCATGCACCCCCATATTTATAGATTCTCTCCTAGAACTATAAGTCACAATAAACTCCTTCCATAACTTGCTCCTGGCTGTGGTCAGTTACTGGAACCCCAGAAAAGTAACTAATCCAACAGGTAAGGGGTATTAACCACCGGTCTCAAGACCTCTGACCCCTGGAAACCACCCCAGAGGTAGAAGGAGAAAACTAAGGACACAAAAATGTCTCTGACTTCCATGTGCACCATGGCATGCCATGTGTACACCACACTCACACATACACACCACATATAGATACAGAGAATAATAATAATATATCTTTGTAGTTTTAACATTTTTTATTATACATATGTGTGTATGTGGGGGGATGCATATGTGTGAGGGTGCCTGTGGAGACCAGAAGGTGTTATATCCCCAGAGACTGGAGTCACTGATGGTTGTGAGCCACCTAATGTGGGTGTTGTGTACCAAACTCATGTCCTCTGCAAGAGCAACTAAGTCCTAACCACTGACACATCTCTCTCGCCACCTCCTAACCAGAAAACTCCAAAACTTTTCCTTTGTTAATCATACATGAGCATATAATATTTACTGATTCATTAAGCCATTTGTCTTTAGGACCCTGGAAGATGTTTTCTTCTGGGTGAAGTGCTCAACATATAAGCATGAAGTCTTGAATTCAGATCTCCAGGGCCTGAAAGTTTGTGGATTGTAATTCAGGAGGGCGTTTGGGGTATACTAGGTAAGCAATTCATTAGAAGAGAAGAGTTATTAACACAATGGACAGATTGCAGCACAGCAGGGGCTCAGAAGAGAGTTCATGGCCATATGACAGAGTGAGGGGTCCTTTCTCCTGGTCTCAGAGAAGGGGAGATTTCCTGTAGCAAGGCTGTCTCCTGATAGATGGCAGCAGAAGGGAGGAAGTCTTACACTGACAGGAATCAATGGATGTGAGGGGGGGAGGCTTCATCTGATTGTATTGTACCTATTATACTGTTGACCTTCTCAGGTGGTTTGGACAGATATAGCTCCCATAGACTGTGTTTCAATGTTTGTCACATAAGGATTGGTATTGTTAGAAGGTGGCTTAGTTGGAGTAGGTGTGGCCTTGTTGGAGGAAGTGTGTCACTTTGGAGACAGGGTTCAAAGTCTATGAATCTCAAGCTATGCCCAGAGTGGAACACAGTCTCCTTCTGCTGCCTTGTGACCAAGATATAGAACTCTCAGTTCCTTCTCCATCACCATGTTTCCCTGCATGTCGCCATGCTTAAAATCATGATGATAATGGACTAAACCTCTAAAATGGTAAGCTAGTCCTTCTGTGTCTTAGGCCTTTATTGCTTTGAGGACACACCATGGCCATGGCAACTCTTATTTAAAAAATGTTTGTGACTAGCTTACAGTTTCACAAACCAAACTAATACCAATCTCAGTCAGACAGGGATAATTTATTGAGCATTTGCCCCAAGACTGAATGGTCAGGGCTGCAAATCAGACTCAGGAGCTGATTGTGACCCCCAGCCAGAATCCGACAGAGGTTTTAAGCCAGAAATCCACAAACATGTATGCCAAATTATTCTGCCAATTGGGATTTCGGTACGGGGACTTCCTTAGGAAAATATCTTTGTTATACACTTATCCTGTTCCCATTGGCTGGGCATTCAATCATGGCAGAGTGACTTGCCTTGCCTAGCATCCATGTCCCACCTTACCGACCTGTCTATCAGTTCCCCATGTACATGTCTCTTTCTGCCACATAGGATGCCAGTTCTCATTGAGCTTTTGAGTCCAAGTTTATTGTGACTATCTACACATAGTAGTTCTAACTGACCTCTATTGTGATTGGTCTCCAAGAACACCAAAGCACAGGACTGAGCAGAATATGCAATCAACTCATGCATGAGAAAATTTCCAAGTAGCAGTTTTAAGAACATATGAGAAAGTTTCCTTATAATAGTAATAACAGCATAAAATGGCTGGCTGGCTAGACAGCAGTTATCCAGGCCTTCACAATCTCTTGGGTGTGATTTAGCTGATGTTACTATTTATTAAAAGCTGATGTGTGTGTGTGTGTGTATGTGTGTGTGTGTGTGCTTGTGTGTGTGTGTGTGTGTGTGTGTGTGTGAGAGAGAGAGAGAGAGAGAGAGAGAGAGAGAGAGAGAGAGAGAGAGAGAAAGAGATTTCCTCTAGAGAACCATGACTAATATACTCCCATAATTTTTGTTTGATCAATTTAAACACAGAAAAAAGAACTTACTCCCTTACAACTTTGGGAAGCTAAATATTTTTAGGACCCATTTTGAACATATCTGATCTTCCTGGACCAGTCAGCTGTAAGGAGGTCCCTGCTTGTGGGAGAGAAGGACATAGGCCTCAGATCAGCGAGGTGATGGAGAAGCTGTAAATTGTTATCTCTGCTACCTATCAGTGGCACCTTTTCTAATCAGTCAATCACTTCTGGTATATATCCAGCCCTAATCTGCCATTCGGTTTATGCCTTTTCTGGATTTACTCTCTTTTTTTTTCTTTTCTTTTTTTAAATTGTTCTCATTTTTCCTTCCTTTTACCCCAAACACTTTCCTTTCCTTTCCTTTCCTTTCCTTTCCTTTCTTTTCCTTTCCTTCCCTTCCCTTCCCTTCCCTTCCCTTCCCTTCCGTTCCCTTCCGTTCCCTTCCCTTCCCTTCCCTTCCCTTCCCTTCCCTTCCCTTCCCTTCCCTTCCCTTCCCTTCCCTTCCCTTCCCTTCACTTCTGATATATAGGGCCTTGGTCAATCAACTTCCTGAGGGATGGAGATTGATCTATGGTATCTGAGGGTGTATCTTTGCCCCTCAGTCTATCTTCACTCTTTCTTTTCTTTTTTCTTGCCTCTACCATTTCTCTCCAGGTGCTTTTCTCTTTTCCACTTCCCACTTACTTAACACTAACTACTGACTCCATTGTGATTCCTCCCCGTTTTTCCTTATCCTCCAGGCAGATCTACAGTAACTGCTAGGCCAGCATACATTATAGATACTATTGCTTTCCCTTTCTGAGCTGTTAGAAATTTGCTCAGGTTCCACAAGAAAGTGCCACCAATCCAATGAAATCCTCTTGACAAGGCAAACTTCAGTAGGAGGGCGAGCTGCTCACTGATGTGGAAGAGCTAACCCACAGAGTGCGCCCTGTCCCCACTGGCTGAGCTTCACCGCCTGTCTTTTGTGGTTGCTTAGTTTTAAAAGAATTGGCACAAAGGAAATGAAAGGAATCAAGAATGGGCAAGCATCTCAATATCCAGAGTGCATCAGTTTACACAGCTTAAACTTTATATAAACAAACATTTTACCAGGTAAGGGATACTAAAAATTTTAAATTTTTTGTCATAAACAAAAAGCTTTACAGTGTTGAAAGACTACAATTTAGTGTTCCTTATAGACTGAGAAGATGCTCAGAAGTTGCTTCTGAGGGAGTGATCAAATGGCTACCCTAGTTTCATGGTAGGTTTTCTGCTGTATAGTGATTTTTTTTTACTACTTTATTTTATTTATATGAGTAAACTGTCGCTGTCTTCAGACATACCAGAAGAGGGCATCAGATACCTTTATGGATGGTTGTGAGCCACTATGTGGTTGCCCGGAATTGAAGTCAGGTCATCTGGAAGAGCAATCGGTGCTCTTAACCACTGAGCCATCTCTCAGGCTCTTGCATAATGCTTTTTATTGGAAGCTGTTCTCAAGCCTTGGGGATGAAGCCTTAAACATCAATTTAGAAGGACAACATCACCTCAACTCTACAGCAACTTCACTTCTGAACTTCTAAACCTTTTCAAAAGGAGGAAAGGTTACCCGAGCTTAAAACAAAAACTTCACCAGTACTCTAACCCCAGATGGGAAGAGCTGGGCATAAACCACAAGTAACATGAATGAACAAACAAAGCAGGAAAACATGTATCCTCCTTCAAAAATTCCTAAGACACAGAAATCTCTCAGAAGAACAACTTCAATAAAAAGCCAGAAGAACCCCATCCCACAAAATAAAGAACAACTTAAAATATCTTCAAACAAAACACAAACTTCTGAATGAATTCCTTTTTCACCACAACATTGTGTTTTTATTACTTATTTGGGAGTTTCAGAAAATGTACCTGGATCGCACTCCTTCCTATTCTTTCCCTTCTACCCTCATCTTTTCACCATCCTACCCAAATCCCAACTACCTCCCAAAAATCAGGTCCAATTTGAGTTTCCCATGCAGTCATTGGAGACTGGTCAAACTCCCAGTGACCAGCCTCTTAAATGAAACTGAATCCTTCCTCATCCCTCACCAGAAGCGATCAACTTTATTATAATTGTAAAGGACTCTCTTCCATAGCTTCATGGACAGACTGTTTCTTTTTGAAGGAGTGGGGTGACACAGATGGTATCAACGTGGTTTCAGGAGGAAGCACAGATCACAAACATCAACATGGTGTCTGGAGAGAACATGGATTACAGGCTCTGGCTACAGTATGGATCATGGACATTACCATGGTTTCCAGCTGTAGCACTAATTACAGAAGTCTTAGGAGGAGGCTTAACCCAGAAAACAAACCACACTTCATTTCAAATATCTTATTTGCTCAAAGACAGGATGATCATGAAGGTAAGCAGTGTGTCCCAGGAGAGGACCTGCAAGAGCTCCATGCTGCTATACAGCATTCTTCCCCTGGTGGGAGCCTCTCTGCAGATGCCCTGGCACCACCAGGCTGTTTGCAGATTGCAGGCATCCAGAGGTTTTGTGCTCTCCTCCCCATAACAGGGCAAGCATTGTGAACCGCAGCACTTGAGGCAAGCAGGATGTCACCTGCATCTGCTAGTGGCAGAGAACTAGCTCCACTCAGCAAAGGCATGTTCCTTTGTCTGCTTCAGCTGTGCTCCCAAACGTGTCCCACCACCGCCTCTGAAGTTCGTCTTCTCTCTGCTTCATGCATGGCTCCACTCTGCCATGCTGTTCTCCACCTTGTGTTGCTCAGTTGCTTAGGGTGACTGTGTGGTTGGTGACCATGTCCAGGAACAAGATCTGCATCCTAATGTACATCATCCTGACTTTGGTGTGGACTGGGGCATGACCACCATGTTTGCAACCCATGGGCAGTGCTGGGCCCTGTGCTCTTCTTCCTCCACAGTGCAGCAACCAGCACGAGCAGTAGGAACACCTCAGCTCTGTGCCTCAGGATGAGACTGCAGTAGAGTCAGAGGTGCAGTTCCAGCGATCCAGACCATTTCTATTCCACAAGGACATGCTTCTATTCCTTCAGTGAATACTGAGAGAATACAAATATCTAGATGGCATAACAAAGTCAAATTCAGAACATGAAAATATAATTCAGTAAAGAGTCAAAATTACTGAACAACGGTCAAACTGAAATTACTGTAAAAAGAAAATAGTAAGTCAAAGAGTGTTTCAGTGGGAAGAAGGAGAGGCACAGAAACAGACATGTTCCTATCTGGGAGCCTTAGTCAGATTCAGTTTCCCCTTCAGGCGGCAGTCGGTGATATGCAGGACAGAGCTGCTCTTGTAGCAGTTGCTATTCTCATTCTTGCCTTTGACATTTTCCTGGGAGCAGACAGCCTGGATATCTGCCAAGGGTTCATGTATGAACATGTAATATTCTGGTGCTTCATCATTTGGTCACAGTAGGTGGGGCTCTTGTTGGAGGAACCACGTGGATCCATGTGTTGGTGCTCAACTTCTTGGCTGGAGATTCCCTGTCTGAGGAAGGCTGGGCTCATCTAAACACCAGGAGAAATGATGAAAACAGAATGAGGGACTTCTCCAGACCCATGGTAACTTTGTTGCTTGCAGGAGCTTGAAAGGAAAGGAAGAGGAAAAAGGACAAATGTTTTGAAGAGTTTCAGCAGTCACCTCCATATCCACAGAAGATTCTCCGACCTCAGCCTCCTTACATATTACTGCCCAGCCTCCACAGGTCACTGCCCCCTCAGGCTCCATACGACACTCGCCCTTCAGATTCCCCAGCACTCTCCACACTCAGCCTCCTCAACACAATCCCCCCAGCCTTCCCAGCAGCCCCCACCCCCACCACCTTTGCCCCCACCCCCTGCAGCCACCAGCATACACCCCCTCGGCCTCCCCAGAACTGTCCCATTCTTTTGGGTAAACCAGAAAGATTTCCCTCTGCTGAGAGTGCTTGCAAGTGAGACATGGTTTTACTTCATTACTTACTGAAGAGAAGCCATTGTTTTGTCTAGGAGGTGGGCTGTGTCACCGAAACTATGGCAGTACACAGGGTTCGGTATTTCTTCTAAAGACACATGCTTCCTCTGCCAGCCTTGGAGCACTGTCCTACCCAACCTACTTGTTCTTTATATCTGACTGAGCCATGCCTCACACCCCCACCCTCTCCACCTCCCACCCAGCCTCCAGGGGTTTGCCTAGCCCAGCTTTTCTGGAGTCGGTGTCACTCAGAGTGACACTCTGAGTTCTAACACTCAAGCAGAAATAGATACAGAGGCCACCTCTAGGCCACTTACCAAAACTTTTAGTTTGAACTCCAGGACAAATTGGAAGCCAGTTTCTTCATTTACACAGTCTCTGTGGTGTGGCATTTAAAAGGATTCCAAGAGGTTGGCTTCCAAGAAAAATGGGTGGAGTGAATCTGGGCCAATGTTATCTGAATAATAAAAACAAAGGCATTGTAAACATGGATGGGAAGTCACCCGAGGCTGCCAAGGAAAGAGAAAACACCATTTGAGCCTCAGGTGTTGATTCCCAAGGGGCAGCAGAGCAGCCACAGGGACAATGGCACATACACGTCACATTCCTTCACAAAGCCTTATAACTTATGAACATGTTGTTTGTACCATTTACAACCTGGAGGTTAACAAAGGACACATAGAGGTCCAGGCAATCATGGAAGAGGGCAGCTCTCCCTCTCTATGGTGTTGAATCAGACTGAACTCCAGATCTCCCAGCAGTGGCTCTCTACAAGAGGGAGTAAGAGGGCTTACTGCCTGCAGCTTGAAGGGTTCCAGTACTAGTGGAGTTGTTAGGGCAAAAGTCTGGGTTGTGGCTGACTTACAAAGCCAAACTCAGCCACTTATCCTCAACAGACCAATTAAAATGACAAATAATATCAAAAAGCAGAAGAATATAGGGTATTCAATATGACTATTTGGAAAAAGGGATAAAGAGAGTCCAGTGACCCCGAGTCCCCCCTTCAGTGTCCTGACATGAGCTTTAGGCTTAAGTGGAGGACAAAAGCAATCCTTATCAAAGTGTGGCCCCACCCATCCCTGACCCATCCCTGGCGTGGCTCCAGTCTGTCCTGCAAGGTGGTCAGACAGGTTGTCAGAATGGCATGAAGCCTCTTTCTAGGAGACAACTCTCTCTCTCTCTTTCCCTCTCCCTCTCCCTCTCTCTCTCCCTCTCTCTCTCTGACTAGCACATGGCCCCGCTCAGCCTTTCTTTCCCCAGCATGAGACTCCTGGGGAAACTATTTTTGTTGTTGTTGTTTGCTGTTTTTTTTTTTAAAAACAGGTTTAGCCTTTAGTTAAACATGGCAACAAAAGTTATCCAAAAGGACCAAAGGCTGTGTCACCATCTATCATTGGACTCCCGGTTTTTTCCTTCTTTGCCTCCACTTTCTTCTCCGCAGGGGCAGCGGCAATGGAGGAGGCAGGAGCTGCGAACCCCTGCACTGCAGATGGAGCTTCGTGTTGGCCTTGGCCAAGGCCTCTGTAAACAAGCCCGACTAGAATGGTTCAACAGGGATAGCAGCTGCTTTAGTGTGGCCGTTGATCTTTCTTTCTAGATTTATTTATTTTATGTATAGAAGTACACTGCTGCTGTCTTCAGGCACACCAGTAGAGGGCATCAGGTACCCACTACATATGGTTGTGAGCAACCATGTGGTTGCTGGGAATTGAATCCAGGACTTCTGGAAGAGTATTCGATGCTCTTAACCACTGAGTCATATCTCCAGCTCAAGGCCATTGATTCTATCCTATGACTGTCACCTCATCTCCATGCAAGATGAGAGAGAGCAGATGCAGGAGAGCTCAGAGAGTCATGTAGCTATGAGGCCTGCCAGTGCTAGTCTCTGCATGAAGTGAGGGCCTCATCCAAAGGCAGAGTTAGCTTCTGTGAAGCCTAGCACATTTGGTGGCAGCTGTGGAATGCCTGGGGAAATTCTTATGCATTGAGGTCTGTACCAGAATGTTTTATGTCAACATGACACAAGCTCGAGTTATCTAAAGGAGGGAACCTCAGTTGACAAAATGCCTCCATAAGATCCAACTGAAGTATACTTCCTTCACAATCAATGGGGTAGGGCCCAGCCTATTGTGGATGGAGCTATCTCTGAGATGGAGATCCTAGGTTCTACAAGAAAGCAGGTAGAGGAAGACATGGGGAGCAAGGCAATAAGAAGCACCTCCACCCCACCCCCACCCCATGCTCTCCTGCCTCCAGCTTCTTGCCATTTTGAGTTCCTGTCCTGAGTTCCTTTAAGGATAAACAATGATATGAAAGTGTAAGCCAAATAAACCCTTTCTTCCCCAACTTGTTTTTGACATGGTATTTGGTCGCAGTAATAATAACCGTAAGACAGGGTCACTTGTCTCAATTGTTTGGTAGCTGAAGTGTGGAGTACAACTGATTTTCTTTTGAGTATCTCCCAGAATAGTTCTAGGAGGTTTGGGGAAGACAGACAAGATGCCTGACCAGAGACTAGACCTTCAGGATGAGCCCTACCACTTCTGGTCACTTTCCATCATCTTCTGTGCCTGGCATGGAGTATTCAAGATAGGAACAGAGCAGAGCTAAAGATAAACCAAAGCCACAAACACTTTCTGGATAAAATACAAAATGAAATGGCTTAGGGGAGGCCAGGTCACCCTGAGTATAGGGAGCCCCATCCTGATGTGTAAACAAAGAGTTTCTTATGGTGCTTATAAGGTTTACAGATGAAACTGTTTCTTTTTCCCAGATGGGAAGCAATCCCTTGTAAACAAGGAGGACACCAAATGTTTGAAGTGACTGACTCCCTTAGCCTGTACCTGACTTGAAGCAATGATAACATTTAGGACTTAGAAAAACATACAGTGTCTCAACTTGGGGAAGTGACAGCACTGTGGTATCAAGTATTGGGTGTAGGCCTGGGGGATTGATAGGAGACACAAACTCGGGTCATTCAGTAAGGAGAATGTCAAATCTTTACTAAGAGACCAGCAGTATATACTAGAGGCCAGGAAAAACAACAGGAAAAAACAATTATTGTCATAGGTCAGGCACCTGGGAAGTCCCTACCACACTGGGCAGTAAAACAGGAATCAAGCTAAGCTGAAAAAGAGAGGAGCTCTTGACTTGACAGGATCGTTCCAAGAAAAGCCGGACAACAAAAGGAAGAGGAATGTATTGGGAAATATATAGTACAAAAATCAAAATAAAAGTAAAAATTACATCAAACAAAGTAACACAGGATTGCACCATGGGGATGACAAGTTCTACCTTACAATTAGTAGATCAACTGGTGGATTTGCTTAAACAACAGGGTACTAGGATTGAGGTTAAAACAGCTAAGGTGTGACAGCAAATTGGGATGGCAAATTTTATTAGACAAATTGTCCACAGTCTAAAATTACATCAGGCGAAAAAATAAAAAAATAAAATAAAATAAAAAGGATAAAAAACAAAAACAAAACAAAACAAAACAAAACAAAAAAAAAACCAGATTTTAAAAACATGAGACATGACAATGTCTAGAATGACATAATAGAAAAGTTGGCCTAAACTTTTATTGACAGGAACGGTGTATGGCATCAAGTATTTTGACATGTACACGTATGCATGCACTAACATACGCATACACATGTACTCGCTAGTGCACACACCCCTCCACACATGTGTGTACACACATTTTTAAAAAATGGACTTATGTAAAAGCCAGCCTATAGCTCAAAATCCCTCCTGTGCAATGTCAGATCTGAAGGAAGCTCTACTCCCCTGAAGGCTGGGACCAGATCCCTCTGCCAAAGTAAACTTTCCTCATCACTGTCAGGAGTAACTAATGGATTTCTGTGGTGCCTATAGCAATCAAAGTGCATGTTGGCCTCCAGGCTCTCTCCGTACCACAACTACTAGTTGATCTTCTCACACCTCGCCCTATCCTAAACTTCTCCAGCTCCTGAGCTGCCCATCCCATTCCCTATAGCCCTGAACTCTGGCCATGTGCTCTTCCTGGGTTGTCTTTTTCTCCTCTTGTCTCATAAGCTCCCCATGGCTCACTCCAGTCTTCTGCCCATGTTCAGTCTACTGCTTTCTCAGCTCTGGACACTCAAGGTGCCTCTGGCTGTTCTCTCCCTCATATCTACAATAAGAACCTTCCCCTCATCCATACCTTGGAGCAGTCCTGCCCTCGGTCTATAAAGCTGATACCAAGATGCTCAGTTTTTATGCCTGGTGCCAAAAGAAGCATGTTACCGGTGGAGGGTGATGATGACTGTCTGCTTCAGGACAACAGAATGCCTCAGCCTCTCCCTATTACTATCCATTCAACAAGCATCTTCCCCTCTCCCCTTCAATCCTCCATTCCCTACCATCCAATGAGAAGGCAGATCTTGTACTGGCCTATGATGCCCCAATTTGAAAAATCTTTTCTGCACCCAAAGTACATCATGCTTATTTCATTTTCATCTTGTACTTTCTTGGCTTACATAGGTGTAAGTGCTTAAATGACTGGAGCATGAAAACTGCCCTTGTGCCACATCAGGTCTTCCTCACTCCACTGCCTCAGCATCCTCATTCCTCCTAGGGATGCTGACTTTATTTGGATAACACATGAAAAACAATCTTAAATTTCCTCCTTGAAGAGCTTTTTCTTCCAGGCCTGGGAACCTAGTTGGTAGAGAGTTTGCTTGCCTCACATGCACGAAGCCCTGGCTTACACTCCAAGCACCACATAAAATGAGGTATGGTATGCATGGTTGTTATCCTCAAACTCAGAGGTTTGGGCAGGAACAGCCTAAGTGCAAGATCAGAGCAGTTACAGAGAGCAGGATTCTGCTGCTAACAACCTTCAGGCCTGTTGGGCATTGGTGAGCTTAGTTCAGTGCCCCCAGATGAGCTATTTGCACAGGATTCCTGAGAGTGGACCATCCTGTGGCTTAGCTTGATTCCTGTTTTCCTGCCCGGTGTGGTAGGGACTTCCCAGGTGCCTGACCTATGGCTGTAATTGTTTTTTCCTGTTCTCTAGTATATATTGCTGATCCCTCAGTAAAACTTTGACATTCTCCTTACTGAATGAACCAAATCTGTGTCTTCGGTCAATCCCCCAGGCCTAGCAGTGGCAGTGTGGGCACTGACAAATGGAGGCCCCACCTAGATCGAAAAAGCAAAAAAAAATTATTTGGTTTAAATTTATAAGATTTGTGTAGTCACTTTGTTTTTGTTTCTGATTGGTCTTAAAGGTATAAATATGTTTTGCATGTCTTGACTATAGAGTATTGACTTATAAGTTATTTGGCATGATTAAAAATTATTACATTGGTAACAAAAAATTTACTTTAAAACTGGTAACTCAGGGTTGGAGTTATCTTTTTTTTTTAATTTTTTTTTATTCGGTATATTTTTTATTTACATTTCAAACGATTTCCCCTTTCCTAGCCCCCCACTCCCAAAAAGTCCCGTAAGCCCCCTTCTATCCCTCTGTCCTCCCACCCACCCCTTCCCACTTCCCCGTTCTGGTTTTGCTGAATACTGATTCATTGAGTCTTTCCAGAACAAGGGGCCATTCTTTCTTTCTTCTTGTACCTCATTTGATGTGTAGATTATGTTTTGGGTAATCCAGGTTTCTAGGTTAATATCCACTTATTAGTGAGTGCATACCATGATTCATCTTTTGAGTCTGGGTTACCTCACTTAGTATGATGTTCTCTAGGTCCATCCATTTGCCTAAGAATTTCATGAATTCATTGTTTCTAATGGCTGAATAGTACTCCATTGTGTAGATATACCACATTTTTTGCATCCACTCTTCTGTTGAGGGATACCTGGGTTCTTTCCAGCATCTGGCAATTATAAATAGGGTTGCTATGAACACAGTAGAGGATGTATCCTTATTACATGGTGGGGAATCCTCTGGGTATATGCCCAGGAGTGGTATAGCAGGATCTTCTGGAAGTGAGGTGCCCAGTTTTCGGAGGAACCGCCAGACTGATTTCGAGAGTGGTTGTACCAATTTGCAACCCCACCAGCAGTGGAGGAGTGTTCCTCTTTCTCCGCACCCTCTCCAACACCTGCTATCTCCAGAATTTTTAATCTTAGCCATTCTGACTGGTGTAAGGTGAAATCTCAGGGTTGTTTTGATTTGCATTTCCCTAATGACCAATGAAGTTGAGCATTTTTTAAGATGCTTCTCCGCCATCCGATGTTCTTCAGGTGAGAATTCTTTGTTTAACTCTGTACCCCATTTTTTTAATAGGGTTGTTTGGTTTTCTGGAGTCTAACTTCTTGAGTTCTTTATATATATTGGATATTAGCCCTCTATCTGATGTAGGATTGGTGAAGATCTTCTCCCACTTTGTTGGTTGCCTATTTGTCCTCTTGATGGTGTCCTTTGCCTTACAGAAACTTTGTAATTTTATCAGCTCCCATTTGTCAATTCTTGCTCTTAGAGCATACGCTATTGGTGTTCTGTTCAGAAACTTTCTCCCTGTACCGATGTCCTCAAGGGTCTTACCCAGTTTCTTTTCTATTAACTTCAGAGTGTCTGGCTTTATGTGGAGGTCCTTGATCCATTTGGATTTGAGCTTAGTACAAGGAGACAAAGATGGATCAATTCGCATTCTTCTGCATGCTGACCTCCAGTTGAACCAGCACCATTTGTTGAAAAGGCTATCTTTTTTCCATTGGATGTTTTCAGCCTCTTTGTCGAAGATCAAGTGGACATAGCTGTGTGGGTTCATTTCTGGGTCTTCAATCCTGTTCCATTGATCCTCCTGCCTGTCACTGTACCAATACCATGCAGTTTTTAACACTATTGCTCTGTAGTATTGCTTAAGGTCAGGGATACTGATTCCCCCAGAATTTCTTTTGTTGCTGAGAATAGTTTTAGCTATCCTGGGTTTTTTGTTATTCCAGATGAATTTGATAATTGCTCTTTCTAACTCTGTGAAGAATTGAGTTGGGATTTTGATGGGTATTGCATTGAATCTGTAGATTACTTTTGGCAAAATGGCCATTTTAACTATATTGATTCTACCGATCCATGAGCATGGGAGGTTTTCCCATTTTTTGAGGTCTTCTTCCATTTCCTTCTTCAGAGTCTTGAAGTTCTTGTCATACAGATCTTTCACATGTTTGGTAAGAGTCACCCCAAGATACTTTATACTATTAGTGGCTATTGTGAAGGGGGTCATTTCCCTAATTTCTTTCTCAGCCTGCTTATCCTTTGAGTATAGGAAGGCTACTGATTTGCTTGAGTTGATTTTATAACCTGCCACTTTGCTGAAGTTGTTTATCAGCTGTAGGAGTTCTCTAGTGGAGTTTTTTGGGTCACTTAGGTAGGCTATCATGTCATCTGCAAATAATGATAGTTTGACTTCTTCCTTTCCAATTTGTATCCCTTTGACCTCCTTATGTTGTCGAATTGCCTGAGCTAGTAGCTCAAATACAATATTGAAAAGATAAGGAGAAAGGGGGCAGCCCTGTCTAGTCCCTGATTTTAGTGGGATTGCTTCAAGTTTCTCAACAACAACATGTGGCATGACCCAACCCAGAAAAAACAGGCCTCTAAAGATACTTCTAAATTGGCATAGTACTTTATGTAATTCTTATCCCAGAAATTAGACTTATAAGGGATAAGATTTAAAACAATGTCTCTTTAATGAAGTATTACAAGTTGTGCTGTCATGCTTTCAAACATAAGAACTTGCAGACAAACTTTGTAATGTGAAAGTAATGCATTTGCCATTGATTTTAAAGAGAATAGATTGTTTAAAATTGGGTTTTACTTTCCAAAGTTGTAGTTATGCTCTAATATTGCAAGAGAAAGTTAAGAATTATGGTTAACAACTGCCAGTGTACCATTGACTGCAGTTTGCAGTCTGATTGAAGGCTCATAATTCTTAACTCACCCATATTTTGTAAGTAAGACAATTTCAAGAGTGATAAAAGTTAAAAACAGCTGTGGCCAGTATAGGCCTGTTGCCACTTTTTCACAAGCATTTTTGGGAACAATGGTAGAAGCAAAATTTAACTCCTAAGATTGAAAAGGAGATCTCAGTGTGTATCAAACAGGCTCCTTTTGAACTGTTTCAAAAATTCGTAGATAAGCCTACTAAAAACAGCTAATAGAATTTTTCCGGGAATCCTCAAATTGCAGATTCCTTTTATTATCCAATCATCATATAATGGGGTCCAGTTGCAGGCTATTGCCCTACAGGACAGGTGGGTGTTGGGCCTGGCCTTGGGCAGTAGGCTCAGATTAGAAAATAATTTTCATTTGAGTAAATGCAAAGCTCAGAGCTGCCACAGTGGAGGCTTATAAGGCACTGCTTTTGTCTTGCAATCCTCACCTAGGAAGTTTCAGGCCCAAAACAGCATTATTGGCAGATCTATCCAGGTGTGAATATAGTTCAAAGTTCTCAAGATCTAGTTCAAACTTAAGATCGATGAAAGGCTAGTAAGGCTATGGAGAACTTATGAAGGCATTCATATCTGGCCTGCCTACTCCAGACAAAATTATTATGGAATCAGAAGGTTGTTTTTTTTTCTTTGCATCCTGATAATTGTAAAAGGTTAATTGGCTAAGACAATGCTCTAAGCTTACCACAGGAGGACTTAAACCTCTGTTCTCAAGGTGGATGCAAACAAACTTAATGGGCAAAAGACAAATAACTTTACAGATAGAATAAAAGGCTACTGCAATCAATGGTTTATGTTATGTATTCACAGCCATTCCTTGGCAAAGGTAGCATTAATATAGAGTCACCCATTTTCATTTCCAAGTAAAGTTTTAACATCCTACTCTAAAAATGTTGGTGTGTTGATAAAGTATTGTTGGATATTAAAACTTTACTTGGAAATGAAAGTATTTTGAAAAGAATGTCTTAAGAATGTGATGAAACACTTATTCCTTGTTTCAATCAGCTATCAAATTGGTCATGACAGAGTATTGATCCTTGATCTATTACACGGCAAGCCTTTTAGGCAAAATTGATAATTGTTATCCAAAAGACAAGTTGTTAATTAGGGAATGGTTTATGTTTTATTAAAAATAGTAATAGGAGTTAGTGAGATAGAACTTCATTTCTTGGTTCCTGTCTTGGGCTTTGCAATGGTTCCTTGAAAACTAAACCATGTGTTTTAGCCCCACTCTTTTCTGTAGTGTAAAAAGTCTCCAATGAACAGGAAGAAGACAAGAAATTGAATTTTTCTAGCAGATTGTGTGTATTGATGAATTGCTGAGAGTATAAAGATGCTGCTGTGGGTGTGAGAATTCCTGTAATTGTGCCTATGCCTCTAAAAAATAAAGGAAGACTCCTTGTCACCTTGTATTGCCATAAGAGAAACTTTGTCATTACTGCCACACCTGATTAAAGAACGGGCTGGGTCCATTGCACTAGGACTTTTAGCTTGTGGAGCTGCCGCATTCGGATTGTTCCTTCTAAACTTTATATGCAAACAACAACCCCAGTCCAGAGCAGTAACTAAAAAAGTGCATATGTCTTTGGCACAGGATAATCCATCTGCTCAAATTTGGCTCAGTCTGTATCGAGAATAGTCTATGACAGGCAACTCTTTTGCAGTCCACACCAACCTAAGACAGGGGCTCTGGGACTGGCAGAGATTCCCAGAGATGGGTAATGGGAGTTGGATGGAAGGTGACCTAAGACAGACACTATTACTTTTTATTAAATAAAAAAAGGGAGACCTGTTGGGCATAGGTGAGCTTAGCTCAATGCCCCCAGCTGAGCTGTTTGCACAGGAAATATCCTGTGGAACATCCTTTGACTTAACTTGATTCCTGTTTTCCTGCCAAGTGTGGTAGGAACCTCCCAGATGGCTGACCTATGGCTATAATAGTTTACTTTTATTCTTCCTTGCCTCTAGTATATATTGCTGGTCCCTCAGTAAAGCTTGGGCATTCTCCTTACTTGAATGACACAAATCTGGGTCTCCTGTCAATCCACCATGCCTATGCCTGATACTCAGTACAATGAGAGCATGGGCATTTTCAGGGAGGGAGAGGGAGAGGGAAAGAGAGAGAGGAAGAGGGTAAGAGAACACAACATCACATTCCTTTCTTCTGGCATGCTGGGCAATATCTGATCTATTTAAGGAAACTTAGAATTGAGAAAGCAGGAAAGGGCATCTGGGGAATGAGCCTCATCCCTGGGACTGAAGAAAACTGAAAGTGTCAGTAGTCTGAGGTGGGGTAGGAGATAAGGCCGGTGTGTTCTGGCGGCAGGGCTGTTGACTGCACCTGCTGGACTCGCAGGCAAGTCAGGGCCATCATCTGTAAAAGGAGACAGTGTGCCTGCTTGACCTCAGCCCAGGGTTTGGATATTTGAACTATCTCTTTTCAGAGTTCATGCAGTGGTGGTAAGGGGTGAGGGGAGAGATGGGGAATCTTATTAGACTGGAATGATCAAGAGGAATGATGACTGCCATGACTTTGAAGTAGGTTATTTGCTCCTCTCAGGCCCACTGGGATCCATTTCCTGACTTCTCACCTGCCCACAAGCATACAGTCCCCTCATCCCCCTGCCTCACTCAGACTCAGCAAGTCTCAGAAGATTGTTTTTTGGGATGGAGAAATGGATGGAGAAATGCTTCTCATTCTTTCACAGAAAATATGTGCACACACATACATATATTCAGACAGAGAGACAGAGAGAGACACACAGAGAGAGACAGAGACAGAGAGAGAGACAGAGAGAGATCCAAAGAGAGAACCGAAGAGAGAGACGTGAAGAGAGAGACATGAAGAGAGAGACACGAAGGGAGAGACATGAAGAGAGACATGAAGGTACAGAAACAGAGAGACAAAATAGAAAGGAAAAGAGAGGCCGCCTGTCCTTTTTGCTGGTTAGACTCTTGCAGGGTCTGCCACAGTGAAGATACCATCTTCTGATACATCCTAGAAAACCCACTACACTCAGGGCAGTTTGTAAGAATCCCTCATACCACTGGAGTCCCAGAGCTGCTGCTGGGAGCCTGGCAGGACTTGCTACCCAGCAACCACCCAAACTCCTGCCCACCTGAATACCACTCCCCTTCCTTCCCTTCTGTTCCTTCTGCCACAGGTCCCTCTGCAAGAGTGCAGAGAGGCCTGGGAGCACAGGTAAGACCACCCCTGCTGCTCAGAGGAACCCATCCAGAGCCCTCAGGTGGGAGCCTTCCAGTTTCTGTCATCCTCTACCACAGTGGGCCATAATCAGGTGGCACAGGGAGACAGCAAGCCTCTCAGGACTGTGGAGAGGCTGAGAGCATAGAGCTGATCCTGGGCCACAGAGCTACATACACAAATACCACCACAAGACAACTTGTTTTCCAGTAGTGCCTACATACCTGTGTGCAGAGAGAGAACAGGAATCCCAGGAGTACAGATACACAGGCTTGCAGGATAGATAAGTCACAGTCAGATACAGTAAGACCAGCTAACACCAGGGATAACCACACGGCAAAAGGAAACAGCAAGAACATTACCAACAGAAACCAAGGCAACATGGCATTATCTAAAGCCAGTTCTCTCACAAAAGCAAATCATAGATACCCCCAACATACCAGAAAAGCAAGAGCTGGATTTAAAATCACATCTCAAGATGCTGATAGAGGACTTCAAGAAGAACATAAATAATTTCCTTAAAGAAAGGAGTACATGGGGAATCAGGTAGAAGCCCTTCAAGAGGAACACACAAATCTTTTAAAGAAACACAGGAGAACATTGGTCAACAGGTAGAAGCCATTAAAGAGGAAACACAAAAATCCCTTAAAGAATTACAGGAAAACACAAACAAGTGAAGGAACTGAACAAAACCATCCAGGATCTAAAAATGGAAGTAGAAACAATGAAGAATCACAAAATGAGACAACTCTGAAGATAGAAAACCTTGGAAAGAAATCAGGAGTCTTCTAGATGCAAGCATCAACCACAGAATACAAGAGATAGAAGAGAGAATCTCAGGTGCAGAAGATACCACAGAAAACATTGACACAGATGTCAAAGAATATGCAAAATTCAACAAGCTTGTAACCCCAAACCTCAAGGAAATCCAGTACACAATGATAAGACCAAACTCAATGATTATAGGTATAGAAGAGAGCAAAGATTTTCAACTTAAAGGGCCAGTAAATATCTTCAGCAAAATTACAAAAGAATACTTCACTCACCTAAAGAAATAGATGCCCATGAACATACAAGAAGCCCACAGAGCCCCAAACAGACTGGACCAGAACCGAAATTTCTCCCATCTCCAAATACTCAAAACACTAAATGCATTAAACAAAGAATTTTAAAGCAGTAAAGGAAAAAGGTCAAGTAACATATAAAGGCGGAAATATTAGAATTACACCAGCCTTCTCACCAGAAGCTATGAAAGCTAGAAGATCCTGGGCAGATGTCATACACACCCTAAGAAAATATAAATGCCAGCCCAGGCTACTCTAGACAGCAAAACTCTCAGTTACCATAGACAGAGAAAACAAGTCATTCCATGACAAAACCAAATTTATACAATATTGTTCCACAAACCCAGCTCTACCAAGGATAATGGGTGGAAAGTACCAACACAAGAAGTAAACTACACCCTAGAGAAAGCAATAAAGTAATCTTTCAACAGACCCAAAAGAAGATAGCCACATAAACAGAATTCCACCTTTAAAAATGAAAAGAACATGAAGAAACAATCACTTTTCCTTAATATCTCTTAACATCAATGGTCTCAATTCCCCAATAAAAAGACATAGACTAACAGTCTGGATATTTAAACAGGACCCAACATTCCTTTGTCGAAGATCAAGTGACCATAGGTGTGTGAGTTCATTTGTGGGACTTCAATCCTATTCCATTGGTCCACTTGCATGTCACTGTACAAATACCATGAAGTTTTTGACACTATTGCTCTGTAGTTTTGCTTGAGGTCTGGGATACTGATTCCCCCAGAAGTTCTTTTACTGTTGAGAATAGTTTTTAGCTATCCTGGGTTTTTTGTTATTTCAGATGAAT
Organism: Apodemus sylvaticus; assembly: GCF_947179515.1. Taxonomy (NCBI): domain Eukaryota; kingdom Metazoa; phylum Chordata; class Mammalia; order Rodentia; family Muridae; genus Apodemus; species Apodemus sylvaticus. The sequence goes on along the minus strand of NC_067479.1, from coordinate 75,856,018 downwards.
TTGAGAATTGCTCTTTCTAACTCTATGAAGAACTGATTCTGGGATGTTGATGGGGATTGCATTGAATCTGTATATTGCTTTTGGAAAGATGGCCATTTTAACTATATTAATCCTGCCAATCTATGAGCATGGAAGATTTTCCCATTTTCTGAGGTCTTCTTCGATTTCCTTCTTCAAAGACCTGAAGTTCTTGTCATATAGATCTTTCACTTGTTTGGTTAGAGTCACACCAAGATACTTTATTGTTTGTGGCTATTTTGAAGGATGTCATTTTCCTAATTTCTTTCTCAGTCTGCTTATCCTTTGAGTATAGGAAGGCAACTGATTTGCTTGAGTTGCTTTCATAAGAAGATACTTTGCTGAAGTTGTTTATCAACTGTAGGTGTTCTCTGATGGAGTTTTTTGGGTCACTTAAGTATATTATCATATCATCTGCAAATAGTGATAGTTTGACTTCTTCCTTTCCAATTTGTATCCCTTTGACCTCTTTATGTTGTCTAATTGCTCTAGCTAGAACTTCAAATACTATATTGAAAAGATATGGAGAGAGGGGGCAGCCTTGTCTAGTCCCTGATTTTAGTGGGATTGATTCAAGTTTCTCTCCATTTAGTTTGATGTTGGCTACAAGTTTGCTACTGAAACTAATAGAAAAGAAACTGGGGAAGACCCTTGAGGACATGGGCACAGGGGGAAAGTTCCTTAACAGTACACCAATAGCTTATCCTCTAAGAGCAAGAATTGACAAATGGGACCTTTTGTAGCTGCCTGCAGCTACTGCAAACTGTGCTAAAAGAGAAACTTAGGGATAGATGGAGAAATGGCAAAAAGAGAAATAAGTCAGGTCAGCATTGTACTGATCAAGACCAAAACTTTAATAAATATTAGTCAATATATAGCTTAGGAAGAACCCCTCCTCCTGGACTTCAAGGAGAGTTCCAAGAACTTGCTGGCTCTGATTTCAGCAGGTTGCCTCCTGCGATCAGCATACTTCAAGTGTAGCAGATCCAGAATACATCCACAGGGCTTCCAGGTGCGAGCAGCAGCCTGCATTGTTCTCTAAAGAACAAAGGCCAGGAATATCACAAGCTGAGAGTAGAGGCTGGAAAGCCCAGCTCAATGCTGGAAGGGGAAGGGACAAATTCCCCCATATATATATATTTAAAGAAACAGTGGATAAATATATCCATCTAAAGATGGTGGGCTTTTAATCAGTGAGGGAAAACAGTGACCATGACCCCCCCTAAATATTAAATGATGTCTTTTTCAGAGGAGGGGAAATAGACTGCCTTATTATTATAAGGACAGTCTCTCAACGTCAACCCCTATGCAGTCAGGTGTGCTTTCAGGGAAACTCAGAAGCAGGACATTTCCTTTTTTTCTTGCAGGGCCTCGCCTCGCACCTCATAACTGATGCCCATGTTGTTTAATTAACAAACACACATAGATCTGAGTTCTATGCAGCTCTACTTTTGGAGATCTACTGGTAAAGTAAATGTCCTGTGAATATGAGCGGGTGGGTCTACACAGCCACCCATTGTTGAGCCCTGGCAGCAGTTGAGCTGCATCTGGGAGAGACCTGTTTGAAACACAAAAGAAGAGATTAAAAGGAAAAAACTGCTTGGACTGTTTCTGGAAGGCACAAGGTATTTAATTTGATTGCAAATTTGTGATTTGGGCACAAGGCCTCGCTTGCAAATTAACTGCTAGTGGACAAAAGAGCCTATCTTCCCAACTATGGGAGAAACTTTGCGGATACTTTGAATTAGTTATCCTTACCAGCTGGTTCATGCTTTTGTAGCATTTTTTGGAAAAAACATAGGCATGCCTTCTTTTCCTATATTAAGTCAGGATCATGTCATATGTCAATAAATGAATTCTTCCATCTCAGCTAGGCATCAGTATACCTAGTTATAGAATGCCATATACACTCAGCAGGGAGTTCCTTGGCATCCAAATTTTAAAATTTTCTTAAAAAATATACAAGCATAATTGAAATGATACACATGGGGATACCATTTCCCCTCTTTTTCTTTTTAAGAAGATATTGTTTTTTTTAAATGCTTTATATTACCTCATCTTTGAGGATAATAAAGAATCAAATTGTCAAAGACATCATAAATGAATAACCTTTATTCATTAAATGGCCAGTTCCATTGTTTGTTCCAATCCAAGTTGGAACATCAAGCATATACCATAACATAGGCAATAACTATGTAATTATAGAAAATAAACAGCATTCCCAGTTTTTGATAGAGCAGTTGCAACTAGAAAGCCCAAAAATGAATCATTAGTCATATGCATATATTTTAATTTTCTAAATTAGAAATATGAGTATGATTTATCTGTAATAATTAATCAAGTCCTCTAGAATCAACACCATTATGTGGTAGAAGTAGAAATTGAGGACATCAAGAACAAATCTTTATAATTTGATGTGCATAAAAATACAAAATTATTTTTTAAGCCATTACTCATTTGATGATATAAATAATATGCTTGTATATCCAATTGTTTCTATGTAGCCTGTTTGGGATACAAATTTTATGTGCCTTGCCTTAAGGAGTCTTTGTCCAGGCACCTTTTTAAAGATTAATTATATATAAGTATATTGTAGTTGTCTTTAGACTTGCCAGAAGAGGGCATCAGATCTCATCATAGGTGGTTATAAGCCACCATGCGGTCACTAGGATCCAAACTCCCATGCTCCATGAATGAGGGCCTAGCCTTTAATGGTTGAGCCATCTCTCCAGGCTTACAACCATAAAATACAAGAGTCCAGCTCCCAGCACCCATGGCTCTCTCTCCAGTCTTTGGGTTAGCTTTCAAATATCTAAAGGCTAGTCATTTAGAGAACATATCCTTTGAAATTTGAATTATATTTGCATAAACAATTGTAAAAATTAAGAATTGGCAGTATTAAAATGGGAACAATTTTAAGCAATTGTAAACCATGATATATATATGTATATATTATTATTATTATCATTATTATTAAAAGCTTGATTTTTATCATCTTAAAAATAGCTGCTACAACATCCAAGTCAGTTATTTGTGCTAAAGCAGGGAGAAACTTAAAGGAATAAACATGTGATCTAATTACATAAACTTTACTCCCACAGTTGATATAATCTTCTTGGGATGCATGTATAGAAATATAAAGCAAATTATAACACCTTATTTTTTGGATAACAATTTTTAATTTTGCCTAAAAAGGCTTGCATTGTAATAGATCAACCATTAATAATGATTAATTTCATTGCTGCTTGAAGCAAGGAACAAGCATTTTATTAGGCCCTTAAAACATTTTTTAAAAATATATTTATAACATTTTATTAACACATCAATATCTTTATTGAAGGATGTAAAAACTTTGTTTCAAGAGCAAAAAATGTGATGCTATATTAACGTTGCCTTTGCCAAGGAATGGCAGTGAACACATATCATAAACAGCTGATTATAGTAGCCTTTATCTGTAAAATTATCTACACTTTGCCAGTTGATCTTTATCTGCCTCGAAAACAGAGGTTTAAGTTCTCCTGTGGCAAGCTTAAGATGAGGTTAATATAAGATACAGCCAATTAATATATCTTAAAATCCTTTGAAAATTATTTACTTAAAATATTTTAAAAGCCCAATAGTTGAAAGCAAAGGCCTGTACCAAACTGCTTATGAACAAAATATATTGAAAAATCTAAGATCCCAGCTTCTTGTACTGAAGCAGAGACAAAACATTTTTTTCTCACATAAGGTAAGGCTATATATGAATAGTATTTTGAATCATATCTGTATGAATTTGCCAAAATATTTTCTTAGCTAGAATCTGCACCATTTCTAAGTCAGCTTGGTTCTGCCCCAGGCTGACCAGAAGTAGCAGCGTGCCCAGGCCCAGTGCTGAGTGGGTTCCAGACACCACACCATTACACACACTGCCTCCAAGTGTCCAGGCTCCCTCCTGCCGGGGCCATTACCAGCAGGGCTGAATCAAAAGGACTTTGGCCCGGCTTGACAGGGATTCAGCTCTGGACTCTTCCCTGTTCACTCGCCATTAATGAGTGAATGCTCAAATTAAGTGGGTAGCCACGTGTTCAAAATGGCTACGACTCTGAGCTAGCAGCTCTAACTTAGCCCCTATATTTATAACTCCATAGTCAAGATGTGTAAAATCTTATATCATTAAGACCAATTAAAAACAAGAAGAAAGCAATTACACAAATCTCATAAGTTAAACCAAAGTTTTCCCAAACCTTGAGGCTCTGGCCTTTTAAAAAGTGACTTTTCACAAAAGAATACACATGGAATGCAATCTCTGATAAGTGGATATTAATTAGCACAGAAGCCTTGAATACCCAAGGCACAAATCACATAACAAATGACTCCCATGAAGAAGTATGGAGAAGGTCCTGATCCTGGAAAGGATTGATCTAGCATTGGAGGGGAATATAAAGACAGAGAAAAAAAGGAGGGAGGTCATTGGAGAATGGATGGAGAGAAGAAGGTTTATGGTACATATGGGGAGGGGGGATCCGGGAAAGGGGAAATCATTTGGAATGTAAACAAAGAATATAGAAAATAAAAATATTTTTAAAAAAGTGACTTTTCCCCCAGCCATGTTTGCCTGTCAGTTAAGTGTGCTGCATGCTGCTGTGCAGCTTTAAATCAGCCCCCACACAAACTGCAGCTAGCTCAAGAGACCGCCAGCAGATGAAATTTTCAACAATTTTTATTTTTCAACATGAAATAAACAAACGGTCATTCACACAAAAACATAGAGAGGACATAAACGTACATGTGGACAAACGGTCGGTGCACCAGAGACATAGAAAGGGAAGCGCGCCTGTACTCTAATTAAATCCATTTTCCTTCTCTCTTTTTCTTTCATGTTCAAACTTTCCTAAAGCAGCTCTTGGGGGCTGCGGACACATGCCTGTTTTTAAACCCCTTTCTTCTTCGCCTGAATCAGCTCTTAAAAGCTGTGAACAAAATGCCTATAAAGTTTTTCCCTATTTTCCACTGTCTTGTCCCTAAGCATTTTAGCATTGGGTCTACACTAGTTTACTTAGTCCATATCCTCTAGCACCTATTTTGCTCACCATGTAGGATACCATCTTTTCTCATTTTTCTGCGAAGCTTTGCGAAGACAGGGTCACCTTTAGCAGCTTCTCTTGAGTCCAGCCACACGTTCAGGGCGCCATTCTGTTGTAGCTGTCTGCAGCTACTGCAAACTGTGCTGAAAGAGAAACTTGGGGATAGATAGAAAAATGGCAAAAAGAGAAATGAGTCAAGTCAACATCATGCTGATCAAGACCAAAACTTTAATAAATATTAGTCAATATATAGCTTAGAAAGAACCCCTCCTCCCGGACTTCAAGGAGAGTCTGAGAACTTGCTGGCTCCAATCTCAGCAGGTTGCATGCTACGATCAGCATACTTCAAGTGTAGCAGGTCCGGAATACTTCCACATGGCTTCCAGGTGCAAGCAGCAGCCTGTATTGTTCCCTAACGAACAAAGGCCAGGAATATCACAGGCTGAGCTCAGAGGCTTAAAATCGCAGCTCAGTGCTGGAAGGGGAGGGGAAAGGACCTCATGAAATTACAAAGGTTCTGTAAGGCAAGGGACACTGTCAAAAGGACAAAACGGCAACCAACAAACTGGGAAAAGATCTTCACCAACCCTACATCCTATAGAGGGCCAATATCCAATATATACAAAGAACTCAAGAAGTTAGACCCCAGAAAACCAAATAACCCTAATAAAAGTATGGTACAGAGCTAAACAAGAATTTTCACCTGAAGAAATTCAGATGGCTGAGAAGCTCCTTAAAAAAAATTTCAACATCATTAGTCATTAGGGAAATGCAAATCAAAACAACCCTGAGATTTCACCTCACACCATTCAGAATGGCTAAGGGTAAAAACTCAGGAGACAGCAGGTGTTGTCGAGGATGCAGAAAAAGAGGAACACTCCTCCACTGCTGGTGGGGTTGTAAGATGGTATAACCACTCTAGAAATCAGTCTGGTGGTTCCTCAGAAAACTGGACATGACACTTCTGAACGACCCTTCGATACCACTCCTGGGCATATACCCAGAGGATTCCCTGGCATGCAATAAGGACACATGCTCCACTATGTTCATAGCAGCCTTATTTATAATAGCCAAAAGCTGGAACAAACCCAGATGTCCCTCAATGGAGGAATAGATACAAAAATGTGGTGTATTTATATAATGGGATATTACTCAGCAATTAAAAACAATGAATTCATGAAATTTTTAGGCAAATGGTTGGAAATGGAAAATATCATCCTAAGTGAGGTAATCCAATCACAAAAGAATACACATGGGATGTAGTCAATGATAGATGGATATTAATTAGCCCAGAAACTCTGAATACCAAAGACATAATTAGCAAAGGAAATGATTCCTATGAAGAAGGAAGGAGAGGGCCTTGGTCCTGCAAAGGCTTGATACAGCATGGTAGGAGTACCAAGACAGAGAAATGGGAGGGGGGTGATTGGAGAATGGGTGGAGGGAAGAGGGATTATGGGAAATGTGGGGCAGGGGGAACTGGGGAAGGGGAAAGCATTTGGAATATATACAAGAATATAGAAAATAAAAAATTAAAAGTATAAAGAAAAAAGGACAATCTAGCATGCAGAGAGGTAAACTCCCCCTTTTTTGTTTTTTCAAGATAATTTTTTTATAGTAAGATTAGCTCTCCACTATAGCTTACCATTGTGGATTATATGGAATCCCTGTTTTATGAATAATATGAGAGCCTACACAAAATTTTTCAAAGGATCTGCTGGTATATACTGGACCATTATCGGTTTTTAACTGTTTTGGGACTCCTATGCAAGCAAAAGCTTGTAAACAATGATTTTTGTTTACATCTTTTACCTTTTTACCACTATGTGCAGATGCAAAAATCATACTAGAAAAGGTATCTATAGATACATGAACAAACTGTAGCTTCCAAAATGATGAGACATGAGTCACATTCATTTGCCAAATATCATTTGCTTTAAGACCTCGGGGATACACTCCCAAATATGGGGATAAAATGAATTGAGCACATCGAGGGCATTGAGTAACAATTTGCACAACTTGTTCTCTAGTAATATCACAGTGAAGCTTCAAAGAATTTGCATTAAGATGAAATGCATTTTGCATATTCACAGCTTTATCATAATTGATGGCCAAATTCAATGCAACCAATGGAGATTGAGTATACAAATCTGTTTTATGATTGCCCTGTGCTAGCCATGTCCTTGCATATGGTCCACAAATACTGGTTGTTTTCACTGCCACAGAAGAGTTTGTAGCTCCAACAGGCAAGAATAGAGGAAACAGGTAACATAAGCTGAAGTTTCTAATGATTCTACAATTTGGGAAACATATATACTACCTGTATAGATATTACAGGCTTCATTAGGGAATAAACTCAAGGCTAATTGAACTGCCTTTAATTCTGCTAATTGTGAATAACAATTAGAACATTTTATAACTTTTACTTCATTCCCAAAAGTAACAGCAGCTCTCCCATTGGATGATCCATCAGTGAAAACCAATTGAACACAATGCAAAGGGTAAGAGGAAGAAATCTTTAGAAAGACTACTGGATGAATTTTTAAAAAATGGATACAACTTATTATCTGGATAATGATTATCGTAATAACAATTGGTAACATATCTAATTAAGGCTCAATCAGCAAAACCTTGGGATAAAATTTGTAGGTGTTCCTTATTATAGGGTGTAATCATAACATCAGGTTCCTTGCCAAACATTTGCAAGCTATTTTTATATGCCTTACATTAAGCCTGTCACTACCCATGGATAAGACAATACAATTTTGGAAGGTGAAGCTTGCAAATGCACCCATAATATGGGTCCCTCCTGCCAAAAAACACCCATGGGAGAATGTTCTTAGAGGCAAAAACTAATTACAATATTTTTTTAGAATAATCTATATAATTTAGATGAGCTTCCTCAGGGGTTTTTGTACTAATTCTAAGCATTCCTTAGCTTCCTTTGTCAATTTCCTAGGAGAGTTGGGTAAAGCATTCCCCTTTAGTATATCAAAAAGGAGCTTTAACTGACCTGTACTAAGCTTCAATGATGGCCATAACCAATTTATGTCTCCTAATAATTTCTGGAAATCATTCAATATTTTTAAGGTATCCAATCTAATTTGCAACTTTTGTGGACAAATTCCTTTTTGTAAGAGTTCATGGCCTCAATATTGATATTCATATTCCTTTTCCACCTTTTCAGGCTCAATAATCAATCCAGCTTGCCTTAAATCATAGTGAAGATCAGCATAAGTTGCAAGAAGTACCTTCTCCTCTCTAGCTGTCAAAAGAATATCATCCATGTAATATATTATGTACATCCGAAAATACTTTTTCCTTAAGGGTTATAGAGTTGTTGCCACATACACTTGACACATAGTGGGGCTATTAGCCATCCCTTGAGGCAATACTACCCAATGGTAGTGATAGGCAGGATCTCTAAAATTAATAGAGGGGATACTAAAAGCAAACCGCTCAAAATCCTGGGATGTAATGAATCTGTAAAAAACCAGTCTTTCAGGTCTATAACTAACAGATGCCAATTCTTAGGAATGGCAACAGGAGAAGGTAACCCTGGTTGCATAGGACTTATCGGCACCATGGTTTTATTAAATTAAATTCCCTGAGATCTTGTAAGAGCCTCCGTTTGCCTGATTTTTTTTCTTAATGACAAAAATAGGAATATTCCAAGAGGATGTAGTTGGAACAATATGTCCTGCCTGAAGATGTTCTTGCACTAGGTGATGAGATGCCTCCAATTTCTCCGTAGAAAGGGGCCACTGTTCAATACACATGGAGTCATCTGACTTCCATGTGATTGGTAAAGGTTTGAGAATAGGAGGTGTAACAGTGACCCACCTCCTATTTTAAGATAAATTTCCCAATCCACTTTTATTCTTTGGATGTTTAAGTATTAGGGATGCTTCACTCACACTTAAAGGTTTTTCTTGTAAATATTTCCCCAAGCTTTTTCCAAGAATATAAACTTGTTTACCCAACCTATTATAAACCTGTTTAGTAGTAATTATGGCCCCATTTTCATGAGGACATCTCTTCCCCAAAGATTAATAGGTTAACGATCTAAAATAAAGGGTTGAAAACATCTTACATGGCCTTCCTCATCCTTCCACTTTAACACCTTGCTGCTCCTAAGTGGAGCAGTGGCTGTTCCTATACCCTGTAAAGTAGAGTGGGATACATCTAGAGGCCAACTCTTTGGCCAAAGGGCTTTTGAAATTACTGTAGTATCTGCTCCAGTATCCAATAATCCATTTATAGGTTTTCCATCAATTCATAGAGTAAGTGTAGGGCGTGTATCTAAAGACAATACCCTAAAGGCACCTGCTCCTGTGGAGCTAAATCCTTGATTCCACCTTGAAGTCTTTTTTTAAAAAGATTTATTTATTTATTATATGTAAGTACACTGTGGCTGTCTCCAGACACCCCAGAAGAGGACATCAGATCTCATGAATAGTTGTAAGCCACCATGTGGTTGCTGGGAATTAAACTCAGGACCTTCGGAAGAGCAGTCAGTGCTCTTAACTCCTGAGCCATTTCTCAAGCCCCACATAGAAGTCTTAAATACAGCATTATTAGTGTGGAATTTTGGTAGGAGGACTAACTGAGCAATCCTATCTCCTTGGGGAATAACCACAATCCCTCTTTCTATAGATACCATAAATTTAATTTTACAAGTAAAATCAGCATCACTTACCCCAGGAAGGATCCTTATTCCTTTCATTACGGCACTACTGTGTCATATAAGAAGGCCCTCACTTCCAGATGGTAGAGGTCTGTAGACTCCAGTGCCTAGGGCTTGAGGAACCATTTGAGGTGTCAATACTGCTCTGGTGGATGAGCAGAGGTCCAATCCTGCACTTCATGGGGTACTTCTGACAAGGTCTTGGACATTGGGTTGGTTTGGGGCACAAGCCGAATTGGTGTAGGGGTTATTGCAGGGGTATTCATGACTCTGTATACTCTGGTTTGAGGGCCCCGGGGTGGGCCCCTTTCCACATTTCCTGAAGGGTAAAGGGGACTGCCTTCTGCATCTTGTTTAGATCTGTACTCATTGCTCCAATGGAGCCCTTTGTGACAGCAAGGACATAATACAGGACCTGAAGTCCCTCTATTTTTAGGACATTCCCTTTAAAATGTCCAAGTAATCCACATCCAAAACAAGTTTTATTCCCATTCTAACCTTTCTGCATAGTAGCTGCCATAACCTGTCCCATGACATAATTACCATCAATTTCTTTGCAGATTCTAATATAACCATTCAAACATTTTGCTCTATGTGGTCTGATAGATTCTTTACAATATTTGTTTGCATTTTCAAAAGCGAATTGTTTTACTATAGACATTGCTCTATCTGCATCTCCAAACAATTTTCCAGCAAGTTGTAACAATCTATCCACAAACTCTTGAAAATGTTCAGAAGGCCCTTGAATTACCTTAGACAATTTATTAGAAAGGTAAAGCTTTCCAAGCCCCAATGGCAACAGATGAAATTTGAGCATAGGATCATATTGAATCTGATTATGGAGCCCATCATAAGGTCTGGTCCCTGTTAACATTTCCACATTTCTCTGAGGGAATCCTGCATTTGTGTTTATTCTGGTTAACTGAACACATTGCTCCTGGAACTCTCCTCTCCAAAGTAAATAATCTTCCCTGCTCAGTACTGCTTGGCATAATTGTTGCCAATCCCCAGGAGTCAAATTAGAAGTAGCATATGATTCAAAAATGGCTGAGGTAAAAGGGGCCAAAGGTCCATAGGAAGAAACAGCTTCCCTAAGGCTCTTCTACTCCGTAAAACTCAAAGAAACATAATTTCTTATCATCTCTCCTGGATTAGCAGGATCAGAAATCTCAATCACCGGACATGTTGCTTTTGTATTAGAAATATATTTAGGAAAAACTACTCCTCTTTTTGGTGTCAGTTCTTCATAACACAAATCAAGGGTTGGATATGGTTCATATGCAGGAGGAGCAGAAGCCCCCTCTTTTAAAAAAAGAATTTCTACTAGGTGGTCGGGAAGTGGACACACTTTTTTTCTTTGTATTTCTTTAGTTTAAATCTCAATTCCTCTATCTCTTTTTCTAGAATTTCCTCCTCATCCTCAAATGATTCTGACTCACTCTCTGATTCCAATGCCTTTAAAGACTTCTTTGAGGCATCATATTGTGATGCTCTGAACGTTCTCTCAGTCTCAAACATCTGCTCCTTAACCTTAGCATCAGTATTCAAGAGAGTATCTTTGACTAGTCTCCATAGGGAGAAGGTAGTCACAGGAATGCTTTCTGGCCCCTCTTTCTGTAATGTCTTTTGCAAATCTGTTTTAACCTGGTCCCAGTCTAGATATTCAAGCTGCCACTATGAGTAAACCATGAACTAGTTTTCTCCAAAATCTTAATAAATTCCCTAACTGTGTTAACCTTAATCCCAATACCCTGTTACTTAAGCAGATCTACCAGTTGGTCTCCTAATTGTAAAGTGGAACTTGTCGTCCCCTTGGCACAATCCTGTATTTAGTTTTTTGCACTTCTTACTCTCACTTTGTTTCTTGCACCAAATATTGCCCAATACCTTCTTCTCCTTTCACCGCCTGCTTTTCTTGGAATGATCCTGTCAGGAGCTCCTCTCTTTCCCGACCTTGGTGGGACCTTCACTTGACAGTGCTCATGCCACAACAGTACTGGGCATCATATCTGGTATAGGCCTGGGGGATTAACAGAAAACACAGACATGGGTCATTCTGTAAGGAGAATGCCCAAGCTTTACTGAGAGACCAGCAATATACATACGAGAGGCCAGGGAAGAGAACAGGAAAAAACAATTATAGCCATAGGTCAGGCACCTGGGAAGTCCCTATCACACCAGGCAGGAATTAAGCTAAACCGTGGGATGTTTTGCTCTCAGGAAACCTGTGCAAACAGCTCAGCTGGGGGCATTGATCTAAGCTTTCCAGTTCCCAACAGTAAAGGAACTGCTTAGTAGATATAATACAGATAATACTAAGTAAAAATTCCAGGCTCTGAGGTATAACTATTCCTCTCCAAGGTGCTTTTAGGAAGTAGGGTGTCTTGGGCTAAAACCAATGGGCCTGGTGGGGACAGAGCTGCCCCCAACTGAGCTTCCTTCATAGCCCTGAGAAATTAGTTTTGTTAAATTTATTGTTTGGGGTTAGAGAGATGGCTCAGTGATTAAGAGCCCTGGCTGCTTCTCAAGAAGACCTAGGTTTAATTCCAAGAACTTACAACCACCTAAAACCACAGAATGGAGGAGTGGCCCCTGGTTCTGGAAAGACTCAATGCAACAGTATAGGGGAATACCAGAACAGGGAAGTGGGAAGGGTTAGATGGAGGAACAGGGGGAGGGAAGAGGGCTTATGGGACTTGCGGGGAGTGGGGACCCAGAAAAGGGAAAATTATTTGAAATATAAATAAAGAATACATCAAATTAAAAAAAAAGAGAGATCTTCCAACCTTTTCTGGCTTCCAAAAGAACCAGACATGTCCATGGTTCATAGACATATATATACAGGCAAAACACCCATGCATATAAAATAAATTTTTGAAATATGATTTTATTTTATTTCATTGCTTTATATGCTAATTTTTCACTTTTCTGTTTGTTATGGGTTAAATTTGATGTCCTTCCCATGGCCCCCTCTCTTAAGACAGAGTCTCAAGGTGATCTAGAACTCACTATGTGTTGAACTGAGCTTGAATTCCTAATCCTTGATTCTACTTCACAAGTGCTGGGATTATAGATGCCTCACTCACTTAACTACATTCTTTTTTTCTCATTCTGGAAAGAACACAATTAGGCTTAGTCAAGAGCACTTGTTTGTGCTGAAATTATAAGTATGATCAGTAGGTATTATTCATCCTGACATTTGCCAGAAAAAAACGACTCTACCACTTTGGGCAAAATTTGAAGCACCTTTATTATATATTAAATACTGACCATGAGACAAACTTTGGTCAGAACCATTGCCTGGAATTTCCAAGCTGGATTGGCCTTGAGCCACAAATTTCTGGGTTGTGGTGGAGGGTGGTATAAGACAAACCTATAGGCCTTCTCCATGCTTCCCACAGCAGTTCTTGATGAAAAGAGACAGCCTTAGGTTCCAAATGGTTTATTGATTGTTCATTATGAAAAATGAGTGCCCACCACCTCCTCAGGTTAGACCAGAGATTAAATACCTTTTGCTGGAAGGAAAGTCTGAGAAGGGACACTTGTTGGCTAAACTCTCAGAACCAATCTCCATCCTTAGGGTAGAGATCTCTCTTCTGATCTATGAGGCCATAGGCTATGCTCCTATGTAGGGAGTGTGGTCAAGTGACAGGGGCTTGGTCAGAGGCAGGTGAATCTCCTACTGTCCTCTGGAATAAGGTTCCAAGGCTTCCAACTCACTCAACCTTACCAAGTTTCCTGACAGGGTTCACTGCCCCACAGCTCTGTTATCTTCTAAGAACTACAACTTCCAGCATTCCAGGAAGTTACCTGTTTCCTGGGTAGGTGGAGCTTACAGGTTAATTCAGAGCATTATAGTATGTCTAGAGTATCAATTGCTTTTCTCATGGCTGATACCAAGTACCTAATACGAAGCAATCTATGGAAGAAAGGTTTAAGAAGGGCAGAGTCTATGGTGCAAGGTAACATGGAGTCTGCAGTCAGAAAGCTGAGTGAAGAATGCTGGCTCTCCATTGGGGGCTCCTTTCTCTTTACCCTGTAGGGTGTGTCACTCTCACTCAGTGGGATTCTTCTATCTAACTAACAGAATCTAGAAACCCACCCGGAGGCTTCTCAGTTGATTCGACACCCTGCCAAGCTGACAGTGAATGTTGTCTGTCACTGTTTTGTTTGGGTTCTTGGCTTATTATTATTATTACTATTATCATCATCATCATCATTATTATTATTTTATGTAGACAACAGTGATCTTTCCTATTAAGCTAATACGAAGACTCTCTAGGTTCTTTCACCCCAGAGATTATATGAAGAAGAAAGAAAACATGATCAGAGTTTATCTTATGGAAAAAACTTATTTTCAATTTAAAAAAATTGAGAAAAGAAAATAATCCTGTTAAATGAATCAGAGTATTTTTTCTATCTGGTCTTTTGCCATGAGACAGTTTAAGGATTCTTTGGATTCATCTTCTATTTATTCATCTGATCTTGGAAAGTGAAGGCATAGTTATCAGATGCAGTCTCTTGAGCTAACTTTCTGAGGGTAAAGAAAGGTCAGCAGCACACTATGGAACCTCTGAAAAGATCACAAGTGAAGTGAAAATTTCTGGTTTCTTTGGATTCTCTGTTGTGCAGTGTGATATTTTTCTGGAAACTGTCTTATGAGAGAATGTTCTTACTGAGGCAGGCACGTGGAGGATGTTTTGCTGAAAACAGACATGTGGTGTTTTTCTGGAAGCTGCCTGGAAAGGGGGCATGTGATGTTGTGCTGGAACAGATTCTTGAGAAGACATGTGATGTTTGGAACAGATATAAGTAAAGCCCAACTGACAGTGGATGACGCTGTGGCATTGGCTAACCATGCCACTCTTTGCTGGTCTTATGGTTGCTTCTTGCCACTTCTGCAGACTCAGGCTAATTGGCAGAGCCTCAAGCTTTCTTCTGGATCAAACCACTGTTGCTGATCCATAAATGGTGTTTGCAAGTAGATCGAGTTACTGTTGCTGATGTAAACTGAACTGCTGATGTCCTGACAATGAAGATTGGAATTTCCCCATCGAACTATTTCAAAACAGGTCCACATTGCCCTTTGCCCTATTAACCTTTCCTTTCCACTACCTCTGATGGGTGGTGGGCTAGAAGAGGGGTTAAAGCATTTAAGAACCCTAATTAAAGTGGGTTTTAAAGAAAATCTAAGCTTAGACACAGGTTGTCTTTTAGGTCTTCATTAGTCTTGGAGACAAAAAAACACTTGCCGAGACATAGTAGAATGTCACAGGCAGCAGAGAAAAACAGGTACAATTAAACACCCTTTGAATGTCAAGACTGTATTACAGAAAACATGGGACCCTCAGGATAACATTCAGGAAGTACCTGGAGTCCTGAGATTCTTTATTTACTGAGCCCTGTAGCCTAGATGCATGTCTTCTTCCTGTTTTCTTGGAAGATTTCTACAATCCTATTCTTAATGCCATAAAAACAAAAGTAATGAATATTCTTGGGATGAAGACTTGAAGAGTGGAGACTTTCTTTCCATTCTTACCAACACCAAATGCTAACATAATCATCCAAGAGAGATGATGTCAGCATTGAAGGGATTCATTTGGGGAACTAGGGCACAAGGGACAGCACACAGCACTATCCCTTGATTTGAGGAATAAACAGCCTTAATATGCTAAAGCAGGAGGATTACTTAGAGGGTCTGTTAGGCTTTCAGAAGATGATACCACAGACAAGGTATCTGAAAGGACAAGTTATTTTCTCACAATTCTGGAATCTGGAAGTCCAAGATCAGCAAAGCACTGGCAGGATTAGTGTCTTCTGAGGTCTCTCCTTGACTTTCAGTGTTTCCTCTGTGCGTGCATGTGATGGGTATCTCTCTGTGTGTCTAAATTTCATCCTCTTATCAAGACACAATCAGCTTTGATCATACCTTTCTCAAGTCATTTTAATCTAATCATTTTTAAAGACTCTATCTCCAAACATGGTCATATTGTGTGGTACTGTGTGTCAAAATGTCAACATATGAGCTTTGAGAGACCATGATTTAGCATACAGTAAAGGGTGTAAAGCAAAGACATTTTAGATAAAATGCCAATATTTTCAATAGATTAAGACCACCTTCTCAATGCCAAGAATATGTTGTGAAATGCTCAGGAAGTGAGCTTTGCTTCTTGTGAGAAGAAGAAAAACCATATTTTTCTATTGTTGAATAAAATGATCAGTTATGTTCTTCCAAACCACTTAGTTAAAAGAACCATGGAAACCACTCAATTAGACCACCCCTCTGGTTCTTTTCCTCACCCTCTAGGCCTCATTTATACTTCCTTGATTCTTGGTATCGTATCCCTAATTACCTCAAATTTTTATTAATTCTGTCAGTTCTCCTGTTTGCCTGCTCAGTTCCATTCTCAAGGATTCAATCAGCAGCTGGCCTCAGACATTGATGGTGATCTAGGACTTAGACTCACATAGCAGGATTTTTCACTGTTACAGAGTGACATTTATGAGAGGACTGAGAGGAGCAAGAGGAGGAGGGGGTCGGAGGAGGAGAAAAGAAAAGAAGAAAGTGACAGCCTGTAAGTGTTTCTGCTCAGATAAGAAGGTCTCCTGGGCTTGGGAAGCCCAGGAAACACACAACTCTATTGGGAAAAGGTCTCCCAGTGGAAGGCATCCTGAGACATGGGGGCCCAGGAACCTTACAACTCTGAGGATTCCCCCTGTCTTAGTTACAGTTTTACTGCTTTGAACAGACATCATGACCAAGGCAATTCTTTTTTTTTAATATTTTTTTATTCGATATATTTTTTATTTACATTTCAAATGATTTCTCCTTTTCTGCTCCCCCCACTCCATTAAAGTCCCATAAGCCCTCTTCCTTCCCCCTGTTCTCCCATCCACCCCTTCCCACTTCCCTGTTCTGGTTTTGCCCTATACCGCTACACTGAGTCTTTCCAGAACCAGGCCATTCCTCCGTTCTTCTTGTACATCATTTGATGTGTGGATTATGTTTTGGGTATTCCAATTTTCTAGGCTAATATCCACTTATTAGTGAGTGCATACTCACTAATCTTTTGAGACTGGGTTACCTCACTTAGTATGATGTTCTCCAGCTCCATCCATTTGTCTAAGAATTTCATGAATTCATTGTTTCTAATGGCTGAATAATACTCTATTGTGTATATATGCCCCATTTTATTGCATTCATTCTTCCATTGAGGGATACCTGGGTTCTTTCCAGGTTCTAGCTATTATAAATAGGGCTGCTATGAACATAGTGGAGCTCGTATCCTTATTACCTGCTGGGGAATCCTCTGGGTATATGCCCAGGAGTGGTATAGCAGGATCCTCGGGAAATGTAGTGCCCAGTTTTCTGAGGAACTGCCAGACTGATTTCCAGAGTGGTTGTACCAATTTGCAACCCTACCAGCAGTGGAGGAGTGTTCCTCCTCTCCAATACCTGCTGTCTCCTGAATTTTTAATCTTAGCCATTCTGACTGGTGTAAGGTGAAATCTCAGGGTTGTTTTGATTTGCATTTCCCTAATGACTAATGAAGTTGAGCATTTTTTAAGATGCTTCTCAGCCATCTCAAGTTCTTCAGGTGAAAATTCTTTGTTTAGCTCTGTACCCCCATTTTTTAATAGGGTTATTTGGCTTTCTGGGGTCTAACTTCTTGAGTTCTTTGTATATATTGGATATTAGCCCTCTATCTGATGTAGGGTTGGTGGAGATCTTTTCCTAATTTGTTGGTTGCCGATTTGTCCTTTTGATGGTGTCCTTTGCCTTACAGAAACTTTGTAATTTTATGAGTTCCCATTTGTCTATTCTTGATCTTAGAGCATAAGCTATTGGTGTTCTGTTCAGGAACTTTCCCCCTGTACCGATGTCCTCAAGAGTCTTCCCCAGTTTCTTTTCTATTAGCTTCAGAGTATCTGGCTTTATGTGGAGGTCCTTGATCAATTCTTATAAAAACATTTAATTGAGACATGGTTTGCTTTAGAAGCTTCAAAATGAAGATGCAAGAGTGCTGGGAGCCTTCTATTGCAAGCTGTGTCTCAGTCACTTTGCAATTGCCAAAAGTCCCTCTCAATGCCTATGAATGATTTCCTAAAGTGTTTTAGAATCCTTCATAAGCATCTCCACTCCCCTATACTTTCTATGTTCCCTGGTGCCAATGCTGACAACTGCAGTCTCCAGTTAGAATATTCTATAGTGGTGATACATCAGCTGCCCACTGATATGCCTTTGGGAAAAGGTGCACTGTGGATCAAGACACTTTGGTATGATGTATATTTATGTTGGAAGACTACAGAGGTGCAGTGTGATCTGAGTCTCCATCATTGTCCTCCACAAACATATTTTCATATTCTTCTGTGGAAGAATTAAAGTACAAGCCAAATGATTTTCATTGGTGAAACTGACATAAAAGTAACTTGAAAACAAGAAACTTGGTTGTTGATTAAAATGATACCTATTTAGTTTAAATTAAACTACAAATTAATTACAAATTAAACTAAATAAACACCAATAGCTTATGCTCTAAGATCAAGAATTGACAAATGGGATCTCATAAAACTACAAAGTTTCTGTAAGGCAGAGGTCATTGTCAAAAGCACAAAATGGCAACCAACAAATTCGGAAGAGATCTTTCCCAACACTACATCTGACAGAGGGCTTATATCCAAGATATACAAAGAACTCAAGAAGGTAGACTCCAGAGAGCCAAATATCCCCCTTAAAAATGGAGTACAGAGCTAAACAATGAATTTTCACATGAGGAATATCAAATGGCTGGATTTGAAAATTTTTTAAACTAAATAATTTGTGCTGTCACAGAAAACAAAAGAACATTTAATTGGAGCTGGCTTACAGGTTCAGAGGTTCAGTTCATTATGATCAAGGGGGAATATGGCAGCATCCAGGCAGGCATGGTACAGGAGGAGCCTAGAGTTCTACATCTTCATCTGTAGGCTACTAGCAGAATACTGGCTTACAGGCAGGTAGGATGCTGGTCTTAATGCCCACTCTCACAGTGACACACCTACTCTAACAAGGCCACACCTTCTAATAATGCCACTACCTGAGCCAAGCATATTCAAACCATCACACCACCTCAGTAGAAGCAAGTTGAAGCTCCCAGGGGAAGTTATCCAAAGATGAGCTGAGGAGCTCAGGAGCTGCAGCCCTGATCCTTCTCTTTGTGCTTCTCCTCCTCCTCCTCCTCCTCCTCCTCCTCCTCCTCCTCCTCCTCCTCTTCCTCCTCCTCCTCCTCCTTCTTCTTCTCCTTCTCCTTCTTTTTCTCCTTCTCCTTCTCCTTCTCCTCCTACTCTTTCTCCTCCTTCTTGTTCCTCCTCCTCCTCCTCCTTTTCCTCCTCCTCCTCCTCCTCCTCCTCCTCCTCCTCCTCCTCTTCTCTTATTCCAATAAGAGAGAGTCACACAAGGCAGGAAATCCCATGAAAGAGATTTATTGGATGGTGAAGGGTGTGGATGGAAAGACCCAGGGATCGCTGCTCTCTGCTCTCAAGAGTGGGTGAGAGGGAATTGCACAAAGGTCAGTTCTTATGTAGAATTTCTGAAGGGGGGGTCTGAGCTTCTCAGGGCAGAGAATTCCATAGTCAGGATTGGTAGGATGTCAAGTCCTGAGCTTGGGAGTCTCAGGGATTAGTGGGTTCTCCTGTTCAGGGATTGGTTAGTTTTTCTGTTCAGGAATTGGTGTGTGTTATCCTATTCAGGGATTCCTGATGTTTTGTGGGAAAGTCAGCATTCTTCACTCCTTTTCCCCTGCATGAGGCTCATGGATTAAAATTGGAAGTCCTTCCCTTCTGCAGCCAGTTTTTCTGAGGCCCCATCTCTGTGGTGCTGCTAGGGAGGCTGGAGAAAAGGTGCTGCTACTATTGACAGCTCCTATGGGGCAGCTCCTGTAGTCTTGTCTCATTTAAGTTGTAGGGTGAAACAGGTGACAACTGAAGGCTGAAGCAAGTGACAACTAAGGCTGAGGTGGTGTTGTGGTGCCACAATTTTGACAGGAGCAGTCAATTTAGAAACTTCTGTGGGACATTTTACTGCAGTGGCCATAGTCTGGGACTGGAAGGTCAAGCCTGTCACCCCTTTGATGGCTTTTGTGATACTGCATGTTTTGTGGTGTACTGCTCAGGAACTACAGAGCCAATTTCTGGAAGCTTATAATATTCATATATTCATCTGCTTCAACAACAATATAGTCAAAAATATAAATGAGATAAACAAAAATACTATCCTTCAATTTTACTGTGTGATACCCCTTGAATATTAAAAGCTGATACTTGGGAGCAAGGCATGGAAACACTCCAGGAATCAATGCCTGGCTCTCTGTAGTTCATTCCTGATTTCATGCCTCAGTTTAACTATATTTCAACTGCCTGTTGTAATCAGCTCATAAAGGTCATTTGTAGTTTGATACTCTATATATCTATGACCATGTGCAGCTGGGCATGGAATACCACGTGCTCATTTTCCCATGTAAACTATTTCCCAAAATGTTCTAGGCCTCTCCTTAAGTAATTATTTTGGGGTGCTTGTGAGATGCAGGTGGCAATGCAGGCAGTGGTCCACAAAGAGATGAGGATGAAAACTTGGTTCAGATTGACTTCGTCAACCCAGATTAGAGACAAGGAGTCTGACACCAGGCGGTTCATTGTGGGCATATTTAAAACACTGTACGGTTCTGGGGAAAGTCTCCAGGTAAAAATCACATGCATTCCAGGCAACAAACATTCCAACTCCAGGTGCACAATAAAGCTTAAAGTGTGAGGTGGACTGGAAGGTGGGAGCGAAAGCCACCCCAGTGTGGGCGCCATGATAATGACTAACAATGTGATAGAGAGAAGGGGAAAACAGCAAAACAGAGGAGTGGAAGGGCGGGGGACTGTGAAATGACTGGGAGGTGAAGGCCATTTGGGGCATGGTGTGTTCCAAATAATCTCTCTCTCTGTCTCTCTGTCTTTCTTTGTGTGTCTCTCCCTCTCTGGGTCTGTCTCTCCCTGTCTCTCTATTTCTCTCCATATATATTGCATTTGACCATGAGAGGAAGTTCTATAGCTAGAAGCCTTAGGATTTATCTGCTCTCTGATCAGTAGCATAGTGGTTGCCACCAGGCTATAAAATATTTCAACATCTTTGGTAAGGATGGGTTCTAAGAATTAGGAACTAAAGATAAAGGGGGAAGTTTCTTGGCTAAATGTTCTGGTAAATGTGGGTGAGTTCTGCCTCTGAAGATAGCACAAAGGTCATTAGGTCATTTTCAATAGCCACTTTCCAGCCTTCTGGGCAGAAACCAAGTAATTCCTCCTTTGAGGAGAGGCTCTGTAATGTTGTATGTTTAACATTTCTGGTTCCCCAATGCTCTGTAAGCACAAAGATATTTGTGTCCCCAGCAGTGGGAAGGAAAGGGAGGAGGAAAGGCTGCCAGGCTGGTTTGATTGACTGTCCAGCACTATACTTTCATTAAACATGTTTCCAATAAAGTAAAAGAAATTCCTGAGTACACTCCTGTAGGTTGTTACTGCTGTGCTGGCATCTTCAAATCAACCAACTGCTCTGTGTACTCTGAATTAATGGAACATTTCCCTGGATTCCAGGGCACTGGGGAGGAAAGTAAGTCCAGGAGGAAGTTAACTGCCCAGTATTACTTT
This sequence comes from Apodemus sylvaticus, assembly GCF_947179515.1. NCBI lineage: Eukaryota > Metazoa > Chordata > Mammalia > Rodentia > Muridae > Apodemus > Apodemus sylvaticus. The sequence continues at coordinate 75,834,580 of NC_067479.1, read as the reverse complement.
CATAGACTGCATATGCATTCTAAAACTTTCCTTGGGATGATATTGGGAGCAGGCTAGGATAGGGAAGACCTCTGAAATGGTTGTTTTGAGGGGTTCTCAATGAACTAGCTCAGATTTCAATTCTGAAAATTTTCTACAGATGATAATAATGATAATGATAATGATAACAACATTAGATAATTAGTAACTATATATATAATGACTGAAGATGAAGGTGAACATATCTAGAAAGCTGTAAGTACTAAAATAATGGATTTTGAGATTATTAAACTTTCTTAGTTACTTTTTAAAAGCTGTGATAAAACACCAAGACTAAAGCCACTTATGAAATCATGTATTTAGGCATGATAGAGGCTTAGAGTCATGGATGGCAGAGAGAAGGCATGGTGGCAACAACAGCTTAGGCAAAGAAAGCAATGGAAATGATACGTTGCTTTTAAAACCATGTTGTCAAAATCTCTCCCAGTGACACACCATTTTGCCAACAAGGCAACATGGGACTCTAAGGTCCTAGAATTAAGGAAGGAAAGGTGGAGGAGAGCTTCAACACAGTATACCACAGATGAGGGTGACAGGTGTTGGCTCCCCCCTTCTCTCCAACCTGGTGCCAGAAAGTCAGTTGCCCCACTATTAATCCTAGTAAGAATGAATACTGTGACAGTTATCAGATTCCACTCCTTGTTCCCCCACCCCTGAGTATGCAGATTAATCATATTCCTACAGCCCTGGCTAACCTTACATGACCACACAGCTTTGCCCCAGAGATGCTGGCCACCTACCCAGGGGCATAAATACCCGCTCACAGACACCCCCAATAACCAATCCAGTTCTCTGAAGATTAGTCATCTCTGTGAGTGTTTCTGTTTGTGTGTGTGTGTGTGTGTGTGTGTGTGTGTTCTTTTCCAGTGCACTCAGTGCCAACCAAGGCCCTGCCTTGCATCCACCTGCCCCAACTAAGCTTTACTCCCTAATCTTAGCCTGGTGCTCAGTGGGCTGGCCACCCAGAGGGGGAGAAACAAACATCTTGCACCAGCACCATACCTCCTAATACTTTCCAAATAATTTCACCAAATAGGGACCAAGTATTCAAACAGAGGTGTCTAGGGGCCATTATCATTCAAACTGCAACACAAACCTATCCCCATATATTAGGAAGCTGTGGCACAGACACAGCAAAATGAGTAGTCAGTCTAGGCTAAGTCAGGGGCCCAGGCCAAATTTTCTAACATTGTAGACTTAGGACAGGTGTGAAAGTAAGGAAACTGACTTTTAGTATCAGCCCTTTCCAGACTTGTAAGAAGAAACTTGAACGTGACTCGTGGATATGATGAACTTTAAAACAGAGCCACCAGTTTTATAGCATGTCCCATCTGATCAGAGGAGCAAGTTCTCTGTGTTTAGTTATAAGGACAGATATGGCTAGAAATAGCATGTGAACTTAAAACTGTTCTGAGATAAAGCCTATCTCTTTATTTCTTTTATTTTTCCTCATGTGTGTATGCCTACATGAATTTATATGCACCACATATGTGCAAATGTTCACAGATTCCAGAAGAGTCTCAGAAACCCTGGAAATGGAGTTACAGGTGGTTATGAGCTTCCATGTGTGTGCTGAGAACCAAGTTTGGGGCCTCTGAGAAAGCAGTAAGTGCATTTAGCCACTGACCCATCTACTTGGAAGAAGTTCTTTCCCACCCTAAATAGCTGGACACTGGCATACACATAAGAGCCTGGTGCTTGAGAGGAGGGGGAAGGAGGAGCAAAAGTTCAAGGCTATCACTCGTTACATATTAAGTTTCAGGACATGCTGTGCTACTGGAATTGTTAAAAGAAAACCCAAATATCCCTAAAATCATTAACTAATCTGTAGAGGAACTGTACAGTTTCTCCCAGGAGTGCTGGTGGCTGGTTCCTACAGAAACATGCCTTCACTCTACACCTTCCATGTAGAACCCTACCATGAATGCTGGATCATCCCTGGGTGAGACTGTGCAGCCTTCATGATGTTTCCCAAAAGCATCATTGAAATTGGATTTCCACTGTGATTAAAAACTGAAACTTTCCTCTCCCCAAACTCACTCATTCCTATTTGTTCCATGAGGTCTGAGTCGGCTAAGGAGGCGAGAGAGTAGGAAGGAGCCCCTGAAGGCAAGACTGGCTGCTGCATTTGTCTCACACTGAGAAAGTGCAAAGTGAAACACGGATGGAAGAAGATCACTGAAAGGCAGAGGCAAAGGCAATGTTCTTGGCTCTCTTCATGGAAGGACTCTCTTCAGTAGATGTGACTGATCTGTATTGGTATGAGGAATGGATGGGTCTGGGAGCCATGGCTACTGTGTGCTGAAATAGATGTTAGACTTTATTGTATATAAGAAGATCGAATGATCAGTAGAGAGACAGAAAAGTCTAGTTTCAGTAGTGTAGTTAAAGTTGCCAGGAGTGAGGAAGATCTGGACCAATGGGTGAGGTGACTTGCCCCTTGTCCTTACTCCATTGTGAACTGCCCTAAAAGGACACCTCTGACTGGGCAATTTATGGTTTTTTTGCGAGACAGGATTTCTCTGTATAGCCCTGGCTGTCCTTGCACTCACTTTGTAGACCAGGCTGGCCTCGAACTCACAAATCCACCTGCCTCTGCCTCCCAAGTGCTGGGATTAAAGGTGTGCATGACAACTGCCTGCCTGACTGGGCAATTTATAATGAACAGAACTTTATTTGGTTGTTGGTTCTGAAGTCAAGAAAGTCTAAGGTTGAAGGGACACGTTCTGGCGAGGACCGTCTTGTTTCATTTTTCTATGGCAAGAGAGGGGCCTGGGAGCAAGACACAGGACAGGAATGCATGTCTTGTCACACGGAAGTCCTACCAGGAGTTACTTCTTTTGGGAAAAGAATGATGGGAAGGGGATGCAGGTATTGACAGGATGAGGTTGGGAGACAGATATCTCACTGCTTTGTCCTAGGCTGAGCCCTACACAGAAGCATCGAAGTGGACTGGTACAGTGGACATCCTTTGGACTTGACATTCTGCAGGAGCGATTTTGAGCTATAGGCTGCCTTTATATATATATATATATATATATATATATATATATATATATATATATATGTCTCTATTTATCTCTCATTTTCTTCTTGCTCCAGTCCTGCTCCTATCCAGTGCAGAAGGATTAATATATATATATATGTATATATATATATATACATATATATATATATATATATACATATATATATATACATATATATATATATATGTATATATATATATATTTTAATGTATGTGAGTACACTTTTTCTCTCAGACACACCAGAAGAGGGCATCAGATCTCATTCTACATAGTTGTGAGCCACCACGTGGTTGCTGAGATTTGAACTCAGGAGCTCTGGAAGAAGTGTCAGTGCTCTTAACTTCTGAGCCATCTTTCCAGCCCCCCAAATAAATCGTAAAAACAAACAAACAAACAAACAAATAAACAAAGACATTTTCCACCCAAAGATTGTGGACATGTTCTGGGTTAAAGGCAGTTAAAGAGACCCAGTATCCAAATGTGGTACTGGGCATTTGACTTGACTGACTAGAAGGGAAATATGCCACAATATGCCATTGCTCATTCAATTGTCATGTTAGAACAAAACAATATGTTAAGAGCAATATTGCAGGCTGGGGCAGATGCTTGCCAGGTCTGCCACAGTGAAGGCATCCTCTCCTGATACATCCTAGAGAACATGCTGCACTCAGGGCATTTGCTACAAAACCCCTCCCACCTCTGGAGTCCCAGAGATGCTGCTGGGTGCCTAAGGATTATAGGTATAGAAGAGAGTGAAGATTTACCACTTAAAGGCCCAGGAAATATCTTCAGCAAAATTATAGAAGAAAACTTCCCTAACCTAAAGAAAGAGATGTCCATGAACATACAAGAAGTCTACAGAACTCCAAACAGATTGGACCAGACCAGAAAGTCCTCCCAGCACATAATAATCAAAACAACAAATACACTAAACAAAGAAAGAATATTAAAACTAGTAAGGGAAAAAATCAAGTAACATATAAAGGTATTCCTATCAGAATTACACCAGCCTTCTCACCAGAGAATATGAAAGCTAGAAGATCCTTGGCAGATGTCATATAGCCCCTAAGAGAACATAAATGTCAGCCCAGGCTACTATACCAAGTAAAAGTATCAATTACTATAGACGGACAAAACAAGACATTTCATGACAAAACCATATTTACACAATATCTTTCCACAAACACAGCTATACAAAGGATAAAGGGTGGAAAATACCAATGCAAGGAGGGAAACTACACCCTAGAAAAAGCAATAAAGTAATCTCCTTTCAACAGACCCAAAAGAAGATAGCCACACAAACAGAATTCTACCTTTAATAATGAAAATAACAGGAAGAAACAATCACTTTTACTTAATATCTCTTAACATCAATGGTCTCAGTTCCCCAATAAAAAGATATAGACTTACAGACTGAATACAGGACCCAACATTTTGCTGTATACAAGAAACCCAGATACAAAGACAGTCACTACCTCAGAGTCAAAGGTTGAAAACAATTTTCCAAGCAAATGGTCCCAAGAAACAAGCTGGAGTGGCCATTCTTACATCAGATAAAAGTGACTTTCAACCAAAAGTTGTCAAAGAAGATCAGGAGGGACATTTCATAATGGTCAAAGGAAAAAAAAATTATCAAGATGAACTCTCAATTCTGAACACCTATGCTCCAAATCCAAGGGCACCAACATTCGTAAAAGAAACTTTACTAACTCTCAAAGCACAAATTGCACCCCACACAATAATGGTGGGAGACTTCAACACCACACTCTCAACAGTGGACAAATCATGGAAACAGAAATTAAACAGAGACACAGTGAAACTAACTGAAGTTATGGACCAAATGGATCTAACAGATATCTTTTGCTTTGTAGATCCTAAAGCAAAAGAATTTACCATCTTCTCAGTACCTTCTCCAAAACTGACCATATAATTGGTCACAAAACAGGCCTCAACAGATACAGCAATATTGGAATCATTCCATGCACCCTATCAGATCACCATGGTCTAAGGCTAGTCTTAAGTTCAAACAAAAACAACAGAAAACACATATACACTTGGGCGTTGAACAATGCTCTACTCAATGATACCTTGGTCAAGGAAGAAATAAAGAAAGAAATTAAAGACTCTTTAGAATTTAATGGAAATGAGGACACATCATACCAAAATTTATGGGACACAATGAAAGCAGTGCTAAGAGGAAAACTCATAGCTATAAGTGTCTCCAAAAAGAAAATGGAGAGAGCTTACACTAGCAGCTTGACACCAGACCTGAAAACTCTAGAACAAAAAGAAGCAAATGCACCCAAGAAGAGTAGATGGCAGGAAATAATCAAACTCAGGGCTGAAATCAACCAAATAGAAACAAAAAGAATTATACAAAGAATCAACAAAACCAGGAGCTGATTCTTTGACATGTGGGTGCTGAGAACTGAGCCTGGGTCCTCTGAGAGTAGCCGGTGCCCACAACCACTGGGCCATCTGTCCAGGCCTGAAGATGAATATGTCAGAACAATTCTGGTAAACTTCACTGCCTGCCTGGCTGTGTACCTTCTGGGTATCAGAAGTCTGAACCCGTGGCTCGTCTGCTGTTCCATCTTGGCGTTACCTCATAAGCAGAGCAGTCGTACACAATGCCTTCTGTTCATAGTTCACGCTTAGATGTAGACAGGTGGTTTTGCAAAGGTGATTTAAAGAACAGGAGGCTGAGGAACCAGATTTTGTTTCCTGTGGATGGAATGAGGGAAGAGGAGCCCAGGAAGTGCTGTGAATGCATTTCTGGGGCTTGAGGTGGGGACATGGTCACCTCACTCCTTCCTTTAGACTTCTTCCAAAGTAGTTCCTAAAGTTGCCCCCGTCCTTTTTTTTCTTTTTTCTTTTTTTTCTTTTCCCGAGACAGGGTTTCCTCTGTGTAGCCCAGCTGTCCTGGAACTCACTCTGTAGACAAGGCTGGCCTCAAACTCAGAAATCCACCTACCTGTGCCTCCCAAGTGCTGGGATTAAAGGCGTGTGCTACCACTGCCAGGTGAAGTTGGCCTTAAAGTCAGGGAAAATATGTTTTTGGATCTATGGTATATGAACAGTGAAACCTCAGTCCTACCCTGAGCAAGGGTAATGAGCATATAGATAAGGAAAGTGGCATCTTAGGAACAAAAAGGCCACACTCAGCAAATGTGATCACCCCTAAAAAAAACAGGAAGAAGGTGAATGACTCTGTGTTTGTCCAGGATTGGTGTCCTTGCTTTACGAGTCTTGACAAAGTAGAGACAAAGATAGTTTCTCCCCACACCCTCACAGGAGCACTGTATATAACCAGCCTGAGAGGAGCCTCTAGCTTCACACTGCAGGACCCGGTCTCCAGGAGCAAACAGCTAGACTCTCGTCTCCAGTTGGAGGAAAGCCGGCCAGCTTTTGTAAGATTCTTCCCTGTGGGTGCTTGACTCTCTGCGTCTTTCCCTCTGTGCTCTTTCTAGCTCTTCTTCTCGTTTAGTGAAACCGATTATCCTCACTTAGGCTTTCTGGACCCGACTTGCACATTAAAAAGAAAACGAGTAAGACTCGAAATTTAAAATGAGAACAGGTTTCTTTCGGGGTTCTTTGTATTTGGGATACAATTAATGGGATTGTAAGGAAGGAGATGGAGATATAGGAGGGTTTCTTAAATTATGACTAAAAGCTCCCAAAGGCTTAGGAAGCCATTTGCTGAAGGGCATCTGATCTGTCATGTTTCCTTCCAAAACAAGCATGCGGCTTGGCAGGAATACTAAGAAAATCCCCACGTTTGGTGATGGTGGCACACACTGTTAATCTGAGCACTGGGGTGGCAGAGGCAGGCAGATCTCTGTGGGTTTAAGGAAAGCCTGGTCTACAGAGTGAGTTCCGGGACAGCCAGGGCTACACAGAGAAGCCCTGTCTCGAAAAAGAAAAAACGAAAAGGAAAACCCCAAACTAGGAAGTACTTTCGGCAGTACTTCCTCCTGGCTTCTTTCCCTTTAAAAAAAATTATGGATGCTCTTTAAAAACAAAGTGGAACATGAACCAAGATCAAAAGATGGTAGGTTGAGGGAAGAAAGGGGGAAAGGCGAGGAGGAAGACCGGGCATCGGGTGTTCCGGTCTGACTGGACTGTTGCGAGGATACACAAGGTAGCGAGAGTATACCTAAGAGAAGGGTGTTTATCCCACTGCCAGCCCGCAGCAGGAGGGTTGCTACAGCTCTAGGCTACAAAGCACTGTCAACTGGGGAGAAAAAAAGAATGTTGGTTCCTGTGAGCACGATGGGGTTAAGAATGGATAAACTGAGTCTGAAGAAGAGTTGGAGCTCTTGCACTGACAAAATCCGAATGACAGCCATTGTTGTGTCTGTGACTAAGGTTGAGCACCTTTGGCCATGGCAGATTTACATCTGCACTCCCTAATAATTCGGCTCTCGCTTGTTTCTCACAGGTGTACCTTGCCTGGCTTTGAGGGGAGATTTAGAGTTAAATACACAAGTGAGATAGAGTCACAGGAGTGGGCAGTCGACACTGGTGGTTGAGGTGTGCTCCTGGAAGTTGCTTTCTGAGTGTTTTAGAGAATTCATAGTGAGAGACTGCATTGGGCGAGTTGGTAAACATTAGTGTGGATATTTTGCAAATTAGGCCTTAAAACTTTCAAAGTCTAAATAGAAAGAGCCTTTTTAGGATGAGCCCCCTCCCCACACACACACCCTGTGTAGTGTTCATGGCACACAGGCTTGGCTACACAGAGAGCCCTCAGGGAAGATGTGTTTCAGTGAGACTGAACCAAAGTCATCCCATCACAGATTACTTCCAGTTGGTACCTTGTACCATCAACTAAGGCGGTAAATGTGCTGCTGCAATTCCAGTGTTGCTAGATTGGGCTACTGAAGCCGATAAAGAATCTGTTAGCTTAGTAAGAACCATAGACTTTCAAGGCTAGAACCCCTCTCATTTATGAATGGCAAAACACAGGCCTAAAGAGAAAAAGGAAGGAAACTACCAGGGCGATATTGAGAGTCGGCTGTGAAGCCAGCACTGTGATTCAAGGTAAAGAATCCAGATCCCTCTCAGTTGTAGATTATACAGCAGCAGGAATTATGGACAGGTAAATGGTTGTTGGCCTAAGATCACATGAGCAGTGGTGTGTTTGGAACCAGGAGTCATGAAACCTGACAGCTGGTAAATATTTGCTTTGTGATATCCTTAACATTTGGACCCTCCACCTTATGCATTTTGCTTTGGTGTCCTAAATACCCAAAGCCTGGCAAGTTTAGGCACTATGAGTGAGCCTACCCGATCCCGTTCCCCACAGCCTGGGTTTTAAGCATAGGTTGGCATCTCCACAAGAGCCCACTGTCCTGCTGTTGAATGGCAGCATCCCTATCCACTGCTGCCACCTGCTGATCCTTTTAAGTATTACTAGCTCTTGTTATTTTGTTTGTTTAGGTTGGAGGTAGCCAGGCATTTCCCAAAAGGAGCCCCAGTCCTCCTTTCCTGCTCTTCTATTGCAGGCATGCATGCAACATCACACATAGATCGTCCTCATTTTGCACATCCAGGAAAGAGCATCCCAACACAAACGTAAAGAGCTCAGCAAGTGGGTGTCGTGCAGCCTGGGGCTCTGGTGAAGCAGACAGCACTGATAAATGCTGGTAACTCTTTAGGGGTGGCTGTGCCTTCTACCCTTGTGCCACATCTTTTCTCACACGAAAAAAAAAACCCACACTCAGGTTACAGATAATAAACTGCATGCTTTATGGAAGTTTGTTGTTTCAGCGCTGGGAAATGACTGGAATTTGGTGTTCTTTATAGCCTTATACCGAGTTTGTCTGTGGTTATCATGAAACAGAAAGGATGGGCTAGTGTCAGATGCTAATTACAAGGGCAGTTCTCTTCCCACTCCATCACTGTATTCTACATGCTCAGTAGAGCCTTAGACCCCTGACCTCCTAGATTCCAAGCACTGAACTCCTAGACTCCTGAGCCTGCACCAGTGAGCAGATTATAGACTGAGTGCCAGGACTTCAGCCTTCTACACGCGCGCACACACACACATGCACACATGCATGCACACATGCAGGCACACACACATGCACGAGTGAGTACATTCACATGTGCACACACGCACATGCACACATGTGCACAGACACAAGGTAAAAGTAAAAGTGTTCAGACTTACACAGGAGAGGAACATAAAATAAAATTTAAGGTTAACTTAATGCACCTGAATGTACCACACTTCTGGTAAAAACAAAACAAAACTTACTTGGGGCTGATTTTCTCTTTTAGTAGTATTTCTTTAGGCTGGCTGAAAGATGCAACATTCTTTGTATATATTTACTTACAGACAGGGTCTCCTCTATTCCAGGATGTCCTTGAACTGGCTATAGAGCCAAAGCTGACCTTGAACTTCCAATTCTCCTGCCTCCACCTCCCTAGAACTACATAAATTAGGAACGGTAGTTCTTAAGGAAGCTCAAGACTTTGGGGCCAGCCTGAGCTACACAGCAAGACCCTGTCTCTAAATAAAAGAACAATAACAAAAAAACAAAATGTAAAAGTTGGGTTTTCCTGTTAAATGGGGGCACTCGAAGTTATCTGACATCATGGGGTTTTGTGTGGAGGTGCAGGTTTGTGTGTATGTGTTTCTCTGAAGCTGTTTTCTGGGACCCGGAACCCACCAATTACAAGGCTGGTCAGTAGGAATCCTTGTGTTTCTATCTCCACAGCACTAGGATTAAAAGTACTTGTCACCAATTCCAGTTCTTTACTTACTTAGCCACTTCTTCTCTATAGACACACTATTTTTAAAGATTTATTTTTATTATTTTAGGTTAAGTGTATGTGCGTGGGTCTGCGGTCAGGCATGTGTAAGAGACTTCCTGGTGCCCACAGAGGCATTGGATCCCTTGGGGCCTGCATTGCCCATGGATGTAAGCATCTTAGTGTAGTAGTATTAGTTCTCCAAAGAACCAAGGATATTATCAGAAACTGTTTGGTATCTCCCTATTATCTCCTAGTTCTCAAAATTTCAAAATTCCTAAGAAATAACATCATAAAAGTCCATAAGAAGGTCAAACTCCAGCAGAAGACACCTTTGGTCCCATGGTGTGTGATTGGCTGGTGCATGTGGTGCAGGGTAAGCTGAGAGCTCTGGGGAGGTGACAGAAGGAGTCTTCTCTCGTCCTCTTCAGCGAGATCTTATAGGAAAGTTTAAGTCCCGTGCCTTCATGAAGAAATCTCAGTTTCATTTTGTTTTATTTGGTTTGTTTTGTGTTTCTTTTTACCACGGTGTAAGATCATTTGACTATGCTAACAGAATTACAAATGTAGGAGACACTAGAACGTACTCTCTCAGATCATCCAAAGGGTCTCTGAAGTAGGCTACTCTGAAAATGAAGATTGAGTTCCCCCATTTGCTCCATAAGTCTCTTCTGGTCCCACTTCAGGTACCTCATAACATGTTCCATTCTTCCTATGCGCTGCCCTCTGGAAGAAGTAGCCTGCATCCTTCATCCCAAGGTGATCTCTACAGCTTTCCTCATTGATGTGGAACTGAGCGAGTGCCTGGAATCTCATGCGGCAGCCTTGGGGGATGGGCTGTCCTATGTTCTCAATCTTCACAAGTCATTCTTCATGGCTCTCAGCTCCTGTGCTACTATCCATCCCAACTCAGGAACCTCCATCCCTCCCGCATGGATGCCACATTTCTGTTCTGTGCTTTTCTGTTTTTCTTTCTTCTTACTTGATTCCCCCCCAAACAAACAAATAAACAAAGCAAAACAACCCAGAGACTTCTACATTATCAAGTTAGTGTGGAACTCCAGTATTCAAGCAATCCTCCTGTCTCTGTTTCCTAAGTAGTTGGGATTTACAGATACGTACTCTACCTGCCCTTGGTATATCTTAAAGGTCTTTTGTGCCCTAGGATCTAGCACAGTTTCTGGGCACAATAGGGACTTGGGTAATGTTTGTTATCAAGTTAAGTAATAGGTGAATTAATAATATAAGAAGATTTTGTTATTCTATGGGTGATGGTGAATCTATAGAATAGAGGAAGATGGCTGCACCATGGAGACAGTTAGGAAGGCCAAGGCAAAGATGGAAGTAGGTAGCTGAGGATACTGCTTGATCATGTTCTTACAGAGCGGAAAGTCTCCACCCACCTAGTCTCAGTTAGAATGTGGTTCTATGGGCTGAAAACTTCTTTTTCCGCCCTTGGCAGGAATCTCTGTTGGGAGAGATGGCGATGAACCTGGGCCCTTTGCTGTTGGTGTTTGTGCTGGGTCTGTTTGCGACCCCTCCAGTTCTGGCTCAGAATAATCCCAGGTACAAAAAATTCCTGACTCAGCACTATGATGCCAACCCAACGGGCCGGGACAACAGATACTGCGAAAGTAAGATGAATGAAAGACACCTAACCTCGCCCTGCAAGGATGTCAACACCTTTATTCATGGCAAGACGAATGACATCAAGGCCGTCTGTGGAGAAGAAGGAAGCCCTTACGGAGAAAACTTCAGAATAAGCAATTCTCCCTTCCAGGTCACCACTTGCAAGCACAGGGGAGGGTCTCCCCGGCCTCCATGCCGGTACCGAGCCTCTTCAGGGTCCAGACGTATTGTTATTGCCTGTGAGAATGGCTTACCTGTGCACTTAGATGAGTCTGTTATCATTGTGTAGTCAGCTGACCCCTGGCACAGACCTGGCTCTGATTTCTTTTTATCTCCCCTCATGGCCCAGAACACTGGTTCCTATGTTCACTGTCAGGGGCTGGAAAATGAATTATCTGAAACATATGTCTCCTGATTTACAATGCACAGAAATAAAGATGTCTCAAAAGTCATTAAGAGTCAGTCTGGATGATCACTAGCTCCCAGTAAATTTAGCATTTCCTGTTTTCTCTTCTGGCTGTTCCCAGGGGAAAGGAGCTGGAACTGAGATATTCTTCCTTATCTGTTAGTCAACCGAAAGGTAGATTTCATCTTTCTATGGTGCTGAGGATGATAAATTGATTTATAGACAGGACAGGGAATTTTCAAAAGAGTCAAGTTATCTATTAAGTAATAACTCACTAAAAGAGCGCTTCTGAGAGTTTAGGATCAAGGCCCCCCCCTCTTGCTCCTCCCCCACAGCCTGAGACTGTTGGCACCCAGGGGTCTGCCACAGCTTCAGCAACCTAATGCATCCCCTTAATTTTTTTAGGGACCTCAACTCTGGCCAAACCAGATTCATAGTTTCACACAGAAAACAAATTTAAGATGAGCCTGCATGAAGCAGAGTCAGAGACTCTTATCAGTGATAATTCTGACATGGGCTGTCACCAGAAAGGTTGTGAGTGAGGCATACCCAAATGTGGGTATGGGCTCCCCAACAGAGAGTTGTATATAACTGCCTTAATATTGGTCATATGCACAATGGCTCTCAAACTACACCGTAAAAGGTCATAAGGATACCCCTCTTTTTTCTTTCTGTTTAAAGTACTTATTTTATGTGCATTTTGCTTTATTATGTGTTTTCTCTGCATGTATGTATGCACACCACATGTGTGCTTTGTTCCAGGGAGGTCAGAAGAGGTGTTGGATCCCCTGGAACTGGAGTTGCTGATGGTCGTGGTGAATGCTGGATCCAAACCCAGGTTCTCTGTGAAAGCACCAAGTACCCCTAAGTGCTGAGCCCCCTCATGACTCCTTTCTTATCTCTTGATGGGTGGGATCATAGGGTGGCTCAGGGGTTTCTTGGATGGAATTGTAACTTGCAAAGGTAGAATCAAGAACCACCAGGGTTACACAAGGGATTTAGTACACATCTCCTTGAAAAGAATGTTCCTACCTCATTCTTGAAAAATGCAGGTTTACTACTGGCAAGGGCTGAAGGCCTTAAACAGTTGCTAATTATGATGAAATAGTTGCTTCCCAGACTGCCAAGCAAGGGGTTTCTTCCCCTTCTCATAGCCCCTCAAATTTTCCTTTTGATCTATCGAGTGTCTCTCTCTGGTCTTAAGCAAGGCTTAATTCTCACAGGATACTCCCAAGACATTTATTTGTCATAACTATTTTATTGAAAAATTTAAGCGTATCTATTTTAAATTATCTCATTAAGCCTTTACTTTATTGAATGATATTTGACAAGTGTGGGATTTTTAAGGAAGTTATAGAAAGTTTATTTTTTTTCCATTCTTCAGCAGGATTTGCTTCAAGTATGAAGGCTATGTATAAACCTAGCTTGCTGGGTGCTGTCAGATGGACAGGCTCAGCCAGTTATGTCCTGTTAGCAAAAGTTTATGAACACATGCCTAGGTATTTTATTTAGAAAACAACTTCTAAATGCAAAACCACCATGGTCCCACTTTCCCTGTGCTCAAGCTATGACCAGCGACCCAGCCTTCCTGACAGTATTCATATTTAGGAAGGACTTGAGAAGTGGACTGCAGGGCATGCTCAGCACAGGAAGGGCCATCACTACTTCAGAAAACAGCTAGAGGGTTTTCAAATGTCCATCATCAGAAAAGTTGCACTAAGGTGTTTGCCACCCAGACTGATGACCCAAGTTTTATCTGGGAACTCACGTGGTAGAAGGAGACAACCCACTCCTACAAATCAACCATCAATCAAGCATCAATCAATCACATGAGTGGATGAGGCAGCAGATTGAATACTGTCCTGGCATTTTTGGTACCAAGTCTCTTTGCTCTGTGATAACAGGAAACTGTTTAGAGTGAAACATCAAATTACAGATAAGGCATTGTGTCAGCAATAAGCCATTTAAGAAGCTGAAGACAAAGCCATCCATGATTGCTCAGTATAGAAAGAAAAGACAAGAAAATCTCCTAGATGTCATAGAATGGTGATTTGTAAGGAAGGACAGGACAGGTAAAGGGCATGGAAACCCCCCTCTGGGACACAGACCTCCAATTCTTTGAGGGTGTAATTAACTCTTCAAAATAAAGAGAGTCAGCAATACCAAAACAACACATCACAGTCATTCATAATGAAGAAAGCAGAGGAAAACAATAAAGATAAAGGTGGTGAACAGCTTCCAAGGCGAGCGCTCTGAAGACCATGCCTTCCTCTGATCTGTCAGTTAACCCCTGGCCCACTTCAGCACAGCTCGCTTCTCCTATGCACTGTTAGTAATGTAGTCTTCTAGGAGAAGGAGACATGCCTCCCTTCACCTCAAGGTGACCCTGCTCTCAACGCCTTTCCTCACAGGTACATGCTCAAGGACAAAATGTACAAATAGGAAACAATTGCCAGCCTTTACTGACCACTTACACTGCAGGAAGCCCTGTGATAAGACCTTCCATTAAAATTTTGAATGTCTTTTCCTCACAATATTGCAACAAACAGCTGCTACTACAGTTCAGCTTATATGGTGATGCACTGAGGGAGTTTAAGGAATCTCCCCAACCACACACTGACCTATTCTTCTTCCCATGGCTGTGACAAACATTGTAACTAATCCACTTAAAAAGAGGAGAGGTTTTGTCTGACTCATGACTTTGGTGCCTATGGAGAGGCATTGATTTAAAGCAGGAGAGCATGGCAGAGCAGCTGCTTGCCTCCTGGCATCAGGAAAGAAAGGGAGAAGAAAGAAGCTGAGGTCGTTTTGTTGAGGTTGTTTTAAAGACTCCCTGTGGGCATCCCCTCAGTGACCTAAATTCCTCCCAACACCACCACCCTGGGGACTAAGCCATTAACACATAGGTCTTTGTGGAACTTTGGAAACCTGAACTTTAGCAGCTAGTGCAGGCAGGGGAATCATGGTGTCAAAAAAGTTCTTATTGAGGACCGGTGGTAGTGTGAGAGCCTTTGGGGGGAATCCTGGTTAAAATAAGGTAAGTGATAAGATAAATTGGAAAGCCCCTCCCCATAGTCAGAGCTTACTTTGACCTCTGACAATCCTGCTGCCTAAGTGTTGGGATGACAAATGTGCCCAGTAGCACGTGATGATAGGGATAGAATCCACGGCTTCCTGCACACCAGGCGAGCCCTCAGGAGTTTCCATGGATGTTAATACCTGTAGCTGTACTCTCTCATCAATAGCTATAGACATAGACTCAGGGCATAGAGCCTAATGCCTTTATGTGCAAAGACATGGCTGGGAACATGGGGGAAGTGTCAAGGAATCATACTTTCATTTGAGACTGGTAATTATCACTTATCCAAGTTTGGGCTTAAGGTAATAGAGTAATAGAGTAATATCAGCTGTGTGTGATCTTCCTTCATGGAGCCACATCTTTGAATCAAGCTTAGTGGATTCTGTATATATCAAACCGTCTCAGAAGGAGACTGCTCTTGGACCATGCCTGCAGTGATAGATAGGCTTGACTCTTAAAAGGAAACTGTCTCCATTACTTTGGGGTGCCCTCTTCTCTTGTGAGATCCTCTTATATCAGGAATAATGTTTGCTTTTGTCAATCAACCTGCAAGTCACTTTGAGGACTGGCCACCAGATGGCACATCTCCTAGTCATTCTGTAAGCCAATCCTGCAGAAAAGTAACTGGCCATGCCTTTATGATGTTGTATGGTGTGTTTAAATACTACATTTATTAATTCTATAAGAATTGCATACAATGTATTTGGATCATCTTCACTTTCCTCTCTCCCCCACTATCCCACCCATTCAACTTCATGACCTCCCTTTTTATTTTATTTTATTTTATTTTATTTTATTTTATTTTATTGTTCAAATCTCATTGTGTCTGGTGTCTTCTGCCTAAATACTGCTTTGTGTAAGGTTGTGTTCTGGAGCATGGTGAACCTACTGGAAGTCACAAAGGGATCTTGTCTGGCTTGAGTTTGCATAATCTTGTGCGTGCTTTCTCTAACAGCTGTGAGCATGTATGTGCATGTGACCTGTTGTGCCCAGAAAACAATCTCACTGTTGTCATCCCCTGCCTAACAATCGTCCCAGCCCCCTCCCTCCAAATGATCCTTGAGCCTTGAGCTGAGAAAGAGTTAATTTTTAAGAGAGGAGTATAGTTTCCCCAGTAGTTGTGATTTTAGTCCACTAGCACAATAGTCACAGGAGAAAAGAAGAGAGGAGAGGAGAGGAGAGGAGAGGAGAGGAGAGGAGAGGAGAGGAGAGGAGAGGAGAGGAGAGGAGAGGAGTGAGGAGGAGAGGAGAGGAGAGGAGAGGAGAGGCTAGACTGAAGCTTGTTCTACCTTGTCTTCCTTCATTTCCCAGACATAGAGCATTCAAATCAATACTTAATCTTGCTTTGACCGAGTCTAGCTGCACTTTTGGGAACTGATGTTTCCAGGCCATCAGACACCCCCTAAAGATCATACTAGCTAATTCTCTTACAAAACCCAAACTCAATAGTTTTATGTAGATTTATCTTTCCTTGTTTTATACTCTAGTCATTAGGCCTGGGAATGTCTGCTCTGACTTGCTCTGGTAGCTGTACCACTGTCACTTAGTAAAGAGAATGGTGTTAGCTTTCAAGGAAGGCCATGGTGACAAAATAGCCACTCTCAGAGAAAGGGGTACAAAAGGGAAGAGCAGGAAGAAGGGGAAGATCTTAAGCAGAAGGAGGGTAAAGAGAGGGTCCTAGGCAGATTCTACTTTGCTTTTCTCAGTACCTCTCCAGAGCCTAGTCCTCACCATTCCCTCTCCCATTGGTTGTTTTCTTCTCAAGTGCTTTCTAGGTAATGCTGGGTCTACAGAGGACCCAGTCCTTGCTTCTGCTCTTGGTGTTGACCCTGCTGGGGTTAGGGCTTGGATACCCCTCCTATGGCCAGGATTGAATGTACCAAAGGTTCCTTCAACAGCATATGGACCCTCAGGGGACAGGTGGCAATGAAACTACTGCAATGTGATGATGCAGAGACAGAAGATGAGTTCAGTCCAGTGCAAATGCTTCAACACCTTCATACATGAAGACATCTGGAACATCTGTGTCATCTGCAGTACTACCAATATCCAATGCAAGAATGGCCAGATGAACTGTCACAAAGGTGCCATGAAGGTCCCTGCAGAGAGATAGGGAACTCGAAGGCTCCCAACTGTAGAAACCAGGCAAGAGCCAGCACTAGGCAAGTTGTCATTGCCTGTGAGGGTAGCCCAGAGGTCCCAGTGCACTTTGACAGATAGATGCCATCCTGCAGCTGTTACAGCTGGCAGCTGGCCTCTGCCTCAGTGAGGGCAGCAGTGAGTGACAGCCCCAGGCACTGTTTCCTCTGCTCCTGTCTTATACTCACATGTATCCAATATAACCCATGGTGTTAAACACATCCCATCCAAGAGAAGAAAGAAGCCTCTCCTCATAGCACTGATGGCTTTGTTCTCCCAGATTCTATACCCTGGACCGTATGCATTACATGTATTCAGATAGTTTCTCAACTATTATAAAGAACCTTTTCTGTCCAAGTTGTCTCATTCCAATCCTCTAACACCCCTTGATGCCAATTCTGCTACTTTATTTAGAAACTGTGAGTTAAAAGATTTGACGACCACTTAGAACAGTGCAAGATCTCAGACAAAAATCCAACTGAACGGGCTACTCACAAAAGGCATTACCCACTCCTTATATATACTTTCTGTTATCCCTAAATGTCATCGATAGGGAGTTTGGAAATAGGGGCTGGAGAGATGCCTCTGTGGTTAAGAACATGGGCTGCTTCTCTAGAAGACCCAGGTTCAATTCCCAGCACCCACCCAGCAGCTCACAACTTCCTGTATCCAGCTCTAGGTGATTTGACACCCTCACATAGACATACATTTGGGCAGAACGCCAATGCATATAAAATTAAAATAATGATTTGGAAATAACATATTGGCAAAATGAGAGTTACTTGGTATTATTTTGGTTTGTGGCTTCTAAGATTTGTTTTAAATATATGAAAATGTAGTAAATCACTAAGATTTGATTACCCATCTCTAAAAGATTTTTCAATATTTTATTATAATAAAGAGCTGTATGTTGAACCTCTGTGTCAGGATTTGTATTCTCCTGCTCTTTTTAAGTTCCTCTCTAGTCTGTGAACTCCCATGTCCCTTAGTGTCCCTATACATTCTGGTCAAATACAAACGGCCATTAGATCCATCACGTGACATATGGCTTTGTCTCATTTCCTCCACTGAAAGTGACCCCTCTCATGCACAAGACCTGAAACAAGAACTCAGAGTGGACTTTGCTTAAAAACATCAATTCTTCATGCAGCAAATTGTGAGTGCTGCACTACTTGACATTATTGATGTTCATGACTGCATATACTCAATGGGTGACTGATAGTAGGATAATTATTTCTGACTGTATGTGATATTCCTTTCTGAACCTTCTGTGGTCAAGTGGAGTCCAATATCAACAGGTCTGATGGATAGAGTAATGGCTCTTCCCCTTTAGGATTTTGTGTGTGTGTGTGTGTGTGTACATGCACATGTGCAGGTGCTCAGGAAGAGGTCATAGGTCATCTCTTTTCACCATGAACTCCAGGGACTGAACTCTGGCTGTCTGACTTGTTAGGGCAAGCATTTTTATCCACTGAGCCATCTCACTGGCCCAGACAATGACTCTGTCCAACCTGAGATAATAGCTAACCAGACCATAGTCAGAGAGAAACTGCTTGCCACATCAACTGTATATCCTTAGTGCTTTTGCTAGTGTCCTGGAAATGGTTTAAGATGCCAGGTTCCCAGCATTTCCAGCACACTTACACTGGTTAAAGCTCTACTTTTCCTTCCACTTTTACCTTTTCTATTTGGTTTGATGTTTCAGTGGCCAGACCCCACTTCTTGGGATGTCAAAAGTAAAGCGGTGAGCCTAGTTTGATCACACACATTCCTTCCCACTTTGGACATTTACTAGAATATTACTCTAAAGATGTTAGCTGCTAAGAGAAGTGTAAGCATGGGAGAGCAAACTGATATTTGAATAATAGCAAATAGTAAAGGAGACTTGATCTGAATTTTCCTTACCTGACTTAAGCACAGGATCCCACAAAGTACAGCTGGGAAGTAGGTACTCTAAGACAATTATGTGAATAAACAAACAATACTTGAAGCATGGAATGTCAGTTTGTCCAAGAGAAAATGTTCCTCTCAACAACATGTCTGAATAAATCCATTTAGAGTAAGGAAAGAGGAAGGGAGAATTCATTCCTGGGCACCTTCAGGAAGCCATGATAATTGGACACTTATTTGCTCTGACACTGAGCTCCTGCTTGAAATTTCCTGAATGATGGGACAGTCTTGTTGTTCCCAGTACCTTTGATCACACCTGAGTGTATGCTAATGAACTGATTTAGAGTAAGACTCTTAGTCTCAAGATAAGCAAGTCACTAAAAGCACCAGGTGTTTGGAGAGTTGAAACTTTCTGCCCTTCTTACAGGACGTTAGGAGTTAGGGTAGGGCAAGCAAGAATTAAATTTGATAAATATCTTAGACTGCCCTGGCCCATGGGGGTTTTTGACAGGGGACGCTAGAAGAGAAGGGCAGAGAAACAGAGACAGGAGATGCGAAGAATGAGGCTAAGACTAATTAACCCTTCAAGGCCTCTCAAACTGTATTTTATCAGGGAACTTATACAGGCAGGGGAAGAAGTGAGCAAATGGGATTCTTCACATAGCCTGGGCATTCAGCCAAGGTGAATCTCTGGCAGCTGTAAGATGTTTTCTTCTTCTGGGAGGCCACAGTGACCATTGACCACCCAATCTCTTCAAGGTCTGTAGCTGAGGAGAAGTCAAAACCTAAGCCTATCTTTAAAATGAACTCTAAACATAAAGTAAGGTCAGTTTGGCTCCTGGCATTACACAAGAGCATCTAACAGTCTGTGAAGATGCTGCATGAATGATGTTCCCAAAGGAACCTGGACACTCCACAGAAGGGAACATGCCCTATGCCTTACCCTATGCATCCTCTCTGCCAGTGGAAGTGGAAAAGCTCACAATACAAAATGGGATCTCTACATCAAGAACCTGGTTCTGACTGTGTGAGGTGAAATCTCAGGGTTGTTTTGATTTGCATTTCCCTAATGATTAATGATGTTGAACATTTCTTAAGGTGCTTCTCAGTCATCCGGAAGTTCTTCATGTGAAAATTCTTTGTTTAGCTCTGTACCCCACTTTTTAATAGAGTTATTTGGTTCTCTGGGGTCTACCTTCTTGAGTTCTTTGTACATATTAGATATTAGCCCTCTTTCGGATTTAGGGTTGGTGAAGATCCTTTCCCAATCTGTTGGTTGATGTTTTGTACTTTTGACAGTGTCCTTTGCCTTACAGAAACTTTGTAATTTTATGAGGTCCCATTTGCCAATTCTTGATCTTAGAGCATAAGCTATTAGTGTTCTGTTCAGGAACTTTTCCCCTATGGCCATGTCTTCAAGGGTTTTCCCCAGTTTCTTTTCTATTAGTTTCAGAGTGTCTGGTTTTACGTGGAGGTCCTTGATCCACTTGGAGTTGAGCTTAGTACAAGGAGATAAGAATGGATCAATTCGCATTCTTCTGCTTACTGACATCATGGTAGCCATTACACCAGTCAGAATGGCTAAGATTAAAATCTCAGGAGACAGCAGGTGTTGGCAAGGATGTGGAGAAAGAGGAACACTCCTCCACTGCTGGTGGGATTGCAAGATGGTACAATCACTTTGGAAATCAGTCTGATGGTTCCTCAGAAATCTGGGCATGACACTTTCGGAAGACCCTGCAATACCACTCCTGGGCATATACCCAGAGGATTCCCCAGCATGCAATAAGTACACATGTTCCACTATGTTCATAGCAGCATTATTTGTAATAGCCAGAAGCTGGAAAGAACCCAGGTGCCCCTCAATGGAGGAATGGATACAAAAAATTTGGTATATTTACACAATGGAGTACTATTCAGCCATTAGAAACAACGAATTCATGAAATTTTTAGACAAATGGATGGAGCTGGAGAATATCATACTAAGTGAGGCAACCCAGTCTCAAAAGATCAATCATGGTATGCACTCACTGATAAGTGCATATTAGCCTAGAAAATTGGAATACCCAAGACATAATCCACATATTAAATGATGTCCAAGAAGAATGGAGGAGTATCCCCTGGTTCTGGAAAGGCTCAGTGCAGCAGTATAGGGGAATACCAGAACAGGGAAGTGGGAAGCGGTGGATGGTGGAATAGGTGGAGGGAAGAGGGCTTATGGGACTTTCAGGGAGTGGGGAGGCAGAAAAGGGGAATTCATTTGAAATGTAAATAAAAAATATATCGAATAAATAAAAAAAGAACCTACGAGTTGAGTCAAAAATGTGCATAAAGATGCTTGCATGTTCATGCTCCATCTGCAGTCCAGGCAACCTTTGGTTTTGTCCTAGTCTCCCACAAAGCTCCTACAGGCCTTTGCTACCAGGCCCAGCTTCACCATGTATTTCTGAGGTAATCTCAACTCTTGCTTGTCATCTTGTAACAGGTCAACCCCCACAACTTATCAGTATTCCACATAAGCCAAGACCATTATGTGGCAATGACTATCTCCAGCAATGAACAGACGCCACCTTTTCCCATGTGCTCCTGAGGTTAATGAGGTTTTGTTTTATCTTTTAAAGACAGGATTTCACTAGATAGCCCTGGGTGCCCTGTAACTCACTATGTAGACCAGACTGCCCTAAAATACAGAGATCCACCTGTCACTGCCTCCGGAGTATTGGGATGAAAGGTATGGGCCACCACACCAGGCTCTAAACTTTTCTGAAGCTGTTCACTCATATTTATTTTGTTTACAAATATCCATTTTCCCTAACTTCCTCTACTGTGTTTGTATTAGTTGGTGTTCTAATTCTCCACAGAATCAGAACCATTAGATTATATTCCTAATGCTAGCCACTAATGATATAGACTGCATGGAGATCTCGGCTGCTTGACAGAGGCCTAGCATATTGACATTGTAGATCACAATTCTCCACCATCCTTTGACTTTCATCTTTGATGGTTTTCACTATGTGGTGTGGGAATTGTCATATGCCTTTTTCCTTTGGAAAATTCAGTATGAGCTTTGTAGAGGATGTAAATATATACAGTGCCAGTCTCTAAGCAAATAGAGAAGTTAAATATTTATGGTTCCAGAAACTCTTAGGCACTTGCACCTGATCCCAAGGATGAAAACACACAATCTAGAGATGGCGTGTTTTCATCCTTGCGAACAGACAATGGTCCCAGACTCATAGTCTGAGGCCTTGGTAGTTGAGGGCAGTAGTTTAGTTAACAAGTATAGAGTAGTGCTCACAATTGACTCCCTGGGTATGCACGTGGCTTACAGGATGAATGGCAAGGTCTGGTGTGCCCCAGCAGAAGCAGATTCTGTTAAGAAGGTAGACTGGCTTGACCCCCTCTGCCATACACAGGAGCATACATGGAAGGAATCAGAATGATATGGCATAATGGAAGAAGAGTAAGATACCAGGACACTTCCCTTTGGGGAGTATATGAGGAGATCAGACTCATATTGTAAGACTAAGGCACATAAGAACACAGATAGGAAACTGCTCAATGCTTGCTGTGTTACATGGCATAAACACTGCATCATGCCCCTTGAAGAATGAAAACTGCTCTCACGGGTTTGTTTCTCAGGACTCAATGTCTGGTTCCTCCTGACCTCAAAGGCTGAGAACTTGCAGGAGGAAGTATAAAGGGGTTCCTGCTAGGGTTGCTGAGCTTTAAGAACAATAGGGATTGAGGTGCTTGATGGATTTAATGACTTTGCTTTAAAGAAAAATACTGTAATAAAGTTGATGAGCTTTTTCATCTGGATGTTGAAGAACAGGGTTAAAATAGGCTAAGAATAATTTATGAAAAGATCACATATTTCTTGGAATCATTAAATTAGCTTTCAACATTACCTGTGATTAAGCTGCCATGCATAAGTGTTCACAAATGCTTCCTTCTAGTGGACAACCCATTAAAGGTTGTGGAAAAGAAAAGTTAACAGGAAATTGGGGTTGTGGATCTGTTTAAAAATTGTTCTTTGGGACTATTCTCATATTCATTGTCAGCAGTCCAGTCTTCTAGTAAACACCAACATGAATCAGCAACAGCAATTCAATCCAGAAGAAACCTCGAGGCTCCACCAATCAGTCTGAGTTCATGGAAGTGGCTAAATAGCACATAAAGTTCTTTGGTGAGTTACTCTCTACAAAGTCACACAAGTGAAGATCAGCAAGAAAATGTAAGGTGACCAATACAAGAACTTCCTCTCACTGTCTGTAGGGGTCATATTTATATTCTTTCTAAACATTAACTGTCCTCTCATGTATGTGCTTCAGCAAAACATACTCTCACCTGTGTCTGCTTAAGGAAAACATCCTGTCACATGTCTACTCCAGCAAATGATATAGCTAAGATTCCAACGGAATCAGAAATTTCCACTTCAGAGTATAAAACATGTAGCTTTTCCCCCAACAAATGCAGAAGTTCACCTGATTTACCCTCAGATGGTGTCAGTCTCCTTCCATCCCCAACTCCACCCTTTGGGACCCACTGGAGTTGGACTTTGGCACACAAAGCTCTATTCCCTTATTTGGCCACATCTTTCTTCTAAGTCTGACTATGAAGGTCCTGTTATCAAAATACTGAAGTCCAGCAATGAAAAGCCCCATTTGGTTCCCCTAATCAACATGCCCAATTAAAATTAAACACCTTATCCTAACACAGGTTTTCCCCTTGTACCTTTATAAACTGCCATTTTCCTATGGGCCACATCTGTCTCCTCTATGCAGAGGCAGTCCTTTCCCTCTGTGGAAAATACCCTGTACCCCTCTCTCTTTCCCCTTTTCTCTCCTCTCATTTGTTCCCTTCCTCTTCTTCTTCTATCTCCTGTGTTTGTCCCTTTTCCCTTCTGTCTGAGGCAAATAAATCTTCCTTGTGCCATGAACTTGGTCTGAGAACTCAATCTTGGGGACCCTGAGTCAATACTTTTCCTTTTATACATTATGATTCATAGCAGTAACAAAATTACAGTTATGAAGTAGCAACAAAAATAATTTTATGGCTGGCGGTTACCACAATATGAGGAACTGTATTAAAGTGTCACAGAATTGGGAAGAGTGAGAACAACTGAACTACAAGATCAACAAGTGCATCTACCCACAATGCCATCTCTCTAGTCTCCCGTCTTGTGCTTCTTTCACGTTTTGCCTATTGTTTGCCAAATAACCCGGATATACACTGTGAGGACTAGATTAGACCCTGAGTAGATGTGTATTTATTGTTGGCATGAATACAACCATGTCAAGGAACCTAATGCCTCAGACTCAGTGAGTGGCAATGCCTTCCCTGGCCCAGAGCAATGGGAATGGCTTCTCCTGGCCCATCTCAGATGTTGAAAGTTTGGGCAGAAAATACCAACCCACAGCTGCCTCCTTCTGGATGACTGCAGCCCCAGATCATTCTGCTTCAGAGACCCTCTCCCAAGATTAACTAACCCACTTTCTTCCCACTCCTTCTCTGTTTAATGTGAGGAGTCTCCATCAGAGCACACAGCCCATCTAATCCCAGCTTTTCTGTGCACCTGTCTGTTGTTTCTACCTTCTCCACTGCCCCATTCATATCAATCCCATGTCGAAGACCAAACCCTAGAAAACCAGAGTTTCAACAGCCCTCACCTTGAAAGTTTACAGCAGATAGCACCCCCCCCCCTTCTTCACACAAGGCTGATCAACCAGTTCTTTACCTGTCCGAACACCTGGGATGGTCTGGGCAGAACCAGCATTCCAGGAAAGCTGCAGATGCTTCCAGTCACAGCTAGCATCCGTCCCGGATGACTTTTCCTCCTTCTGTGCTTCTAGTATCCCCCTCAGTCCCTGCCTACTTCCTCTTACTGAGGGTTAATAACCAGGTGTTTACGTTTCATTAAAGAGGCCTTGACAAAGACACCCCGATTGCTTGGCCTCCCTTTTCTTTCCCGCCAGTTTTTTCTTTCAGGCTTGAGTTCTCCTTGACACCCCGAATTACTAGGCCCCACCGGTCAGGACAATCCCAAAGCTGAGCAGGTCAACAGGCAATGACAGGAGAGAGATAGGATATTGGATATTCTCCATTATCAGAGCAGATTTGTTCTTCATTCTCTAGAAAGGAGCCATCCCACAAACCTTCTAAGCCTTGTGGCTGTACACCTACCTGCTGGCAGCCTGTTCTCAGCCTTTCAATCCAGATGCCATCAAACAGTGGTTCAGGAAATGCTAGATTGAAGCTTGTTCTACCTTGTCTTCCTTCTTTTGTCAGATGTAGAGCATTAGCTGCAGTTGCTGGATGAAAACACTTGTGGGCTTGTAGCTACAGCTTTCTTCATCTCTTCCCAGCACTTCCCGCAAGAGGATTTGAAGGAATTATTAAATTTTTAGCTTTCGTTTGGTGAAATTTTGTTTTTTGTTCAAATGTTTTTCTAGCATAGCAGTTCCCAGACCCAAGGACTGTTTGTAGTCTTTGGAAATCCTGAGATCATAGCTTAGGATCCTAGGCAGAGGCTTCTGGAGATCCTTTTATCAGCTATATTAGGAAGTCTATATCACTATCTGACTAATAGTAGAACAAAAATAAATAAATAAATGAACAGTATAAGAAATATCTAAAACTTCATAGATGGAGTTAATACCTTAAAAGATTTACATTCAAAGAAAAGTACACATCATTCAAATTTAAAGCCATGAAATAAGAAAATTTTGGAAATGAGAGGGAGAGAGAGAGAGAGAGAGAGAGAGAGAGAGAGAGAGAGAGAGTTTCTAGAAATTATGGCCACCTTCACATCCTGAACTGTCAGTAGTTTCACATGTCTCCAGCTATATGACACTGCTCCCCTTCCAGTTTAGTTTACTTCCTAATATGTCTGTATGTGCAAAAGGCCGTTGGAATTTTTACTTTAGATTATAGTACGATTTGTAGATGTATTCATAGAAAGCATGTCTCCACATTTAAAGTGGATTATCCCTTATATGATGAACAGTTGATTGGCTATCTGATGGTTGAAATGCCTGTGGTAAGATAATGCTGCACAAGATGCTGACAGTGATAGCAGACATCGGTGCTACAGGTTGCTCCCACACAATTTCTTAGAACTGCTGAGGGGTGTTCTCATATAGTATAAGATAGGTTCTTTGAAAGACCAGGGCTCAGGTTGGGGAAGTGGATCTGCAGTAGAGCATTCTCCCAACACACTCAAGGCCCTGGGGAAGCCCTCACACCTGTTTGTTTATATGACGTGGTACAAAGTTGAACATATATGCATTGGTAGTGACTGGCAATATTGCTACAAAAATCTGTATGTTTGGGCTCAGACTCCCATTAAGGTAGTCAGATGCCAGTGGGAAAGTTTAAAAAACAGATATACAGAGAGAAGGAACTACAGCTATATTCAGTTCCATTGCTGATGGGTATGTCGACAGCATAGAGGACATAAAGGTTCCCGAGCCCATCCTATTGTAGAAAGTCTAACCAGCTCTGGATGGTTTGGAAAGAGCAGCAAGTAGTTCTCAAATGTCACCCCATTTCCACCCCTCAATCCTCCACCCCACCCCCTTCCTTGCCCCAAACCCTCCCAAAACCCACCCTCCACCCCTATCCTCCACCCACTCATCCTTACATACTTCTCACTCCCCCAGCCCCACCTCCCTCATCCATCCCCCATCTATCCCTCACCCTCTAACCCCTGCTTACAATAATTACTGTTTCTTTTGCTTTGCAATCTTATGCCAGTGTTTGGCAATCACATTGATTCTTGATATTACAATTGTGCTTATGGGTTCTCTGCCTGAAATGACAACTTTCCTCCCTTGTTTGCCCACATTTATTCACATTTTTTTCATGAGAGAAAGCATTTGGGGAGGACTTGCCTCCTCATTGCTGGGCTGGTTGTCGGTCTGGCTCTGCTGTCCGTGGGGAAGAGCGAGGCAGAGCATTATGGTGGGGAATTGTGGAAGAGCCTCACTTCATCCAGGCTGGAAAGTAGAAAGAGAAGGAAGGGGAAGAGTATGGGGACCGGATAAGACCATGGTGGCTCCAGTGACTTACCGCCTCCAGGTGGGCCTCCAGATCTACTCATCTATGAATTCATCAATGGATTAATCCACTGCCAAAGTCATTACAGCCTTCATGACCCAACTGGCAAATAAGTCTTTAACACAGGAGCCCATGGGAAGACATTGGACAGCCAAACCATGGAAGCATCTTCTCTTGATTTATCCAAGATTTTTCCTGATATCATCATCTTTATGCCTATCCAAACCTAATGATCTTCCCATCTATGAATAAATTGTTATTCTACTTTGTGCCATACATGTACACATTATATGTGTCGAGTTTGTTTTGTGCATTGGTGTGAGCAATGCAGTTTCATGTAATATGAAGTTTTGCTAGATGTGAATATCTTATATTTAGGCTCAAGGTATATTTTATGTATGCATCCGCATACTTGCAATATACCTCCATGCTGAGGTAGAAGCAAGTCTTGGACAATCATTGTGGTGGGACCTTTACTTCTAGCCAAATGGAAGTGCAGGACAGAGGACAGGAGATAACTAACCTGTTGGGTCAAATAATATGTTAGTCTCTGGCTCATAGTCCAGGATATTGTGAGATTTTTTTTCCCATTTCTTATCCTTTGGCTTGGAATTTTTATTTTGACTTTGATAAAAAATACATGAAAAGTGTTCCAACCATTTGCTCTCCCTGACTGGAGAAGATGTCTAACATGAAACAGATTTTAAGGATAATGGAGATAGGGCTCCGTACATAAGAACACTTGATGCTCTTCCAGAGGCCCCAAGGTCAGTTCTTAGTTTTCATATCAGAGGCTTATAACCATCTGTAACTCCAACTCTGTAGTATCTGATCGCGCCTGCATTCATGTGCACATAACCACATGTAGCCACACACCTAGACATAGTCAAAATAAATAAAAATAAATCTATTAAAAATCCCTCAAGACGGACATCAGATTGTAATTAATGTGGGAGACATAAACACTGCCTGATCAACAATAATCCTGCCTAGGATGTTGAGCTCACTAGTTTTAACCAACTTGATACAGGCTAAAGTCATCAGAGAGAAGGTAGCCTCGATTGAGAAAAACACCTTCATATGATCAGACTGCATACAAGGCTATAGGACATTTCTTAGTAGTTAGTGGGGGTGGGCCTAGTCCATTGTGGGTGTAGTCGTCCCTGAACTGGTAGCCCTGAGTTCTATTTAAAAAAATAAAAGCTGGAGCAAGCCAAAAAGAGCAAGCCAGTAAGACACACTCCTCCATGACCATCAGTTCCTACCTCCAGGTTCCCTGTTTGAGGTCCTGTCCTGACTGGAATTCAAGCAGGAGCTGATGCAGAGGCCATGGAGAGATGTTCCTTACTTGCTTGCTCCCCCTGGCTTGCTCAACCTGCTCTCTTATAGAACCCAAGACTACCAGCCCAGAGATGGTACCACCCACAAGGGACCCTCCCCACTTGATCACTAATTGAGAAAATGCCCCACAGCTGGATCTCATGGAGGCACTTCCCCAATTGAAGCTCCTTTCTCTGTGATAACTCCAGCCTATGTCAAGTTGACACACAAAACCAGCCAATACAATTGACCCCTTGTCAACTTGACACACAAACGCATCACTATTAAGCCTCAACCCTTACTTTCTTATTCATCCCAAGATATAGTTTACATTAAAAGTCCCACAGTCTTTACATATTAAAAGGTTAATCACTTTGAAATGTCCAATATCTTTAAAATTCAAAGTCTTTTAAAAATTCAAAGTCTCTTAACTGTGGGCTCCACTAAAATACTTTCTTCCTTCAAGAGGGAAACATATCAGGGCATAGTCACAACCAAAAGCAAAACTCAAACTCCAATGGTTCAATATCTGGGATCCAACTCATGATCTTCCAGGCTCCTCCAAGGGTTTGGGTCACTTCTCCAGCTCTGCCCTTTGTAGCACATAGCTTGTCTTCTAGGCTCCAGTTGCCTGTACTCCACTGCTGCTGCTGTTCTTGGTGGTCATTGCATGGTACTGGCATCTCCAAAACATTGCTATCTTCCACTGTAATTAAGCCCCACCAATAGCCTCTCATAGGCTCTCTTCATGGTGACAAGCCTCTGCTCCTATGCATGTCCCCTTCAAGTCCTGGGCCATCAATTGCAACTGAGGCTGCACTTTCACCAATGGCCTTCTGTGGCCTCTCACTGTGCCAAGAGCCTCAGTTGCTCTTCATGACCCCTTCATGCCTTCAAAACCAGTACCATCTGGGTGACTCTTACACAGTACCAAGTCCAGCCACAGCACAAAATACAACTGTGGCTATCTCTGGAACATACTCTCTGTGCTCTCAGAAAACACTTCCCAGAAGATTTCACCTCAGTGATGCTGGTTTCTTCTTAATCACCGCTAATTTCTTAGCTCCAGTTAACCAGCATCAATAGTCCCAGTAACACAAAGGTTTGATTTTGTGGTTCTGGTATCTTGTTAATTACAGCTGATTCTTCAGTCCCAGCTAACCAAAACCACAGAATCTTCAAAATCGAAACATAGCCCTGATAAGAGTCTTTAATCTTCCCTCTGAAATTTCACAAGTCAGGCCTCCATCTTCTGCAATGTTCTCAACATTATCTTCCAAGCTCCTACAGAACATTCCACAGGGCTCTTAATACCCAATGGATCATTAAGCCCAAAGTTCCAAAGTCCTTCCATAGTCCTCCCCAAAACATGGTCAGGTTGTCACAGGAATACCCCACTATGCTGGTACCAATTTGTCTTAGTCAGGGTTTCTATTCCTTCACAAACATCATGACCAAGAAGTTAGTTGGGGAGGAAAGGGTTTATTGAGCTTATCCTTTTGCATTGCTGTTCATCACAAAAGGAAGTCAGGACTGGAATTCAAGCAGGAGCTGATGCAGAGGCCATGGAGGGATGTTTCCTACTGGCTTGCTTCCTCTGGCTTGCTCGGCCTGCTCTCTTACAGAACCTAAGACTACCAGTCCAAAGGTGGCACCACCCACAAGGGGCCCTCCGCACTTGATCACTAATTGAGAAAATGCCCCACAGCTGGATCTCATGAAGGCACTTCCCCAACTGAAGCTCCTTTCTCTGTAATAACTCCAGCCTGTGTCAAGTTGACACACAAAACCAGCCAGTACAGATACACAGAATAATAATATTTCTTAGTAGTTTTAACATTTTTATTATACATATGTGTGTATGTGGGGGGATGCATATGTGTGAGGGTGCCTGTGGAGGCCAAAATGTGTTATATCCCCAAAAGCTGGAGTCACTGGTGGTTGTGAAACACCTAATGTGGTGTTGTATACCAAACTCATGTCCTCTGAAAGAGCAACTAAGTCCTAACCACTGACACATCTCTCTCGCCACCTCCTAATTCCAAAACTCCAAAACTTTTATTTTGTTAATCATACATGAGCATATAATATTTACTGGTTCATTAGGACATTTGTCTTTAGGACCCTGGAAGATGGGTTTTTCTTGGTGAAGTGCTCAACATACAAGCATGAACTCTTGAATTCAGATCTCTAGGGCTAGAACGTTTGTGGACTGGAATTCAGGAGGGCGTTTGGGGTACACTATGTAAGCAATTCAATAAAAAAGAAGAGTTATTAACACCATGGACAGATTGCAGTGCAGCAGGGTCTCAGAAGAGAGTTCACACCCATATGGCAGAGTGAGGGGTCCTTTCTCCTGTCTCAGAGAAGGGGAGAATTCCTGTAGCAAGGCCGTCTCTGATTTCCTGATAGATGGCACCAGAAGGGAGGAAGTCTTACACTGACAGGAATCAATGGATGTGGGGGGGGGAGCTTCATCTGGTTGTATTGTACCTATTATATTGTTGACCTTCTCAGGTGGTTTGAACAGGTATAGCTCCCATAGACTGTGTTTCAATGCTTGTCCCAAAAGGATTGGTATTGTTAGAAGGTGGCTTTGTCAGAGAAGGTATGGCCTTGTAGGAGAAAGTGTGTCACTTTGGAGACAAGATTCAAAGTCTATGAATCTCAAGCTATGCCCAGAGTGGAACACATTCTCTTTCTGCTGCCTTGGGATCAAGATGTAGAACTCTCAGTTCCTTTTCCATCACCATGTTTCCCTGCATGCCGCCATGCTTACAATCATGATGATAATGGACTAAACCTCTAAAATGGTAAGCTAGTCCCTCTGTGTCTTAGGCCTTTATTGCTGTGAGAACACACCATGGCCACGGCAACTCTTATTAAGGAAAATGTTTAATTGTGACTAGCTTACAGTTTCACAAACCACACTAACACCAATCTCAGTCAGATAGGGATAATTTATTGAGCATTTGCCCCAAGACTAAATGATCAGGACTGTAAACCAGACTCAGAAGCTGATTGTGACCCCCAGCCAGAATCCTACAGAGCTTTTAAGCCTGAAATCACAAACATGTATGCCAAATTATTCTGCCAATCAGGATTTAGGGATGGGGATTTTCTCAGGAAGATATCTTTGTTATACATGCATCCTGTTCCCATTGGCTGGGCATTCAACCATGGCAGAGTGACTTGACTTGCCTAGCATCCATGTCCCAACTTGCCAACCAGTCTATCAGTTCCCCATGTACATGTCTCTTTATGCCACATAGGATGTCAGTTCTCATTGAGCTTTTGAGTCCAAGTTTATTGTGACTATCTACACAAAGCAGTTCTAACTGACTTCTATTATGATTGGTCTCCAAGACCACCAAAGCACAGGACTGAGTAGAATATGCAATCAACTCAGGCATGAGAAAGTTTCCAAGTACCAGTCATAAGAGCATATGAGAAAGTTCCCTTGTAACAGTAATAACAGCATAAAATGGCTGACTGGTCAGGCAGCAGTTACCCAGGCCTTCACAATTTCTCAGGTGCAATTTAGCTGTTGTTACTATTTATTAAAAGCTGGTGTGTGTTGTGTGTGTGTGTGTGTGTGTGTGTGTGTGTGTGTGAGAGAGAGAGAGAGAGAGAGAGAGAGAGAGAGACTGTCCCTTTATAGAACCATGACTAATATACTGCCCTAATTTTTGTTTGATCAGTTTAAACACAGAAAGAATAGCTTATTACCATACAACTTTGGGCAGGTAAATGTGTTTAGGATCCACCTTGGACATGTCTGACCTTCCTGGACCAGTCAGCTGTAAAGGGTCGCTGGTTGTGGGAGAGTAGGGCAAAAGCCTCAGATCAGCAAGGTGATGGAGAAGCTGGAAGCTTGCCATCTCTGCTTTCTCTCCTACCTATCAGTGGTGCCTTTTCTTATCTGTCAATCAGTCGGGCATATGCCCGGCCCTAGTCTGGTTTCTATCTTTTCTGGCTTTCCTCTCCTTTTTTCTTTTCTTTCTTTCTTTCTTTTTCTTTTTTTTTTTTTTTTTTTTTTTTTTTTTTTTTTGTAAATTGTTCTCATTTTCCCTTCACTTTCCCCCAAACACTTTCCTTTCCTTTCCTTTCCTTTCCTTTCCTTTCCTTTCCTTTCCTTTCCTTTCCTTTCCTTTCCTTTCCTTTCCTTTCCTTTCCTTTCCTTTCCTTTCCTTTCCTTTCCCCTTTACTGATATATAGAGTCTTGGTCACTCAAATTACTGAGGGATGGAGCCTGGCCTACAGTATCTGAGGGTGTATCTTTACCACTCAGTCTATCTTCACTCTTTATTTCTCTTTTTTATTGCCTCTACCATTTCTCTCCAGGTACTTCTCTCTTTTCTACTTCCCACTTAACACTAACTACTGATGCCATTGTGATTCCTAGCTGCTTTTCTTTATCCTCCAGGCAGATCCACAGTAACTGAGAGGCCAGCACACAGGAGAGATACTATTGCTTTCCCTTTCTGAGCTGTTCGAAATAAGCTCAGGCGCCAAAACAAAGTGCCACCAATCCAATAAAATCCTCTTGACAAGGCAAACTTTTCAGTAGGAGGGCGAGCTGCTCACTGATGTGGAAGAGCCAACCCACAGAGTGCGCCCTGTCCCCATTGACTGAGCTCCTGTGTCTGTCTTTCATGGTTGCTTAGTTTTAAAAGAATTGGCACAAAGGGAATTAAAGGAAGCAAGAATGGGCAAGCATTTCAAGATCCAGAGTGCATCAATTTACATAATTTAAACTTTGTATAAACAAACCTTTTACCAGGTAAGGGATGGTAAAAATTTTAAATTCCTTGTCATAAGCAAAAACTTTTCAGGGTTGACAGAGTAACTACAACTTAGTTTTCCTTATAAACTGAGAAGAGTTGTTTCTGAGGGAGTGAGCAAATGACTACCCTAGTTTTAAGGTAAGTTTATTGCTGCATAGTGATCTTTTTTAATTTCTTTTTTTTATTTATATGAGTTTTATTTACACTGTCTTCAGACACACCAGAAGAGGGCACTGGATTCCTTTACAGATGGTTGTGAACCACCATGTGGTTGCTGGGAATTGAACTCAGGACCTCTGGAAAAGCAGATTGTGCTCTTAAACACTGAGCCATCTCTCCAGCCCCTGCATAGTGATTTTTATTGGAAACGGTTCTCAAGCCTTGGGGATGAAGCCTTAAACATCAATTTAAAAGGAAAACATCACCTCAACTCTACAGAAACTTTACTTCTGTTCTTCTAAGCACCTTTTCTGAAGGAAGAAAGGTTACCTGAGCTAAAAACAAACAAAAACTTGACTAGTAATCTAACCCCAGATGGAAAGAGCTGGTCATAAACCACAAGTAACATGAACAAACAAACAAATCTGGAAAACATGCCTCCTCCAAAAATTCCTAAGACACAGTAATCTCCCAGAAGAACAACTTAAATAAAAAGCCAGAAGAATCCCACTCCACAAAATAAATAACACCTTAAAATATGTTCAAACAAAACACAAACTCCTGAATAAATTTGTTTTTCATTCCAACATAATGCTTTTATTAATTATTTGGGAATTTAATAAAATGTACCTCAATCACACTCCTTCCTATTCCTTCCCTGTCACCCTCATCTTTTGCACCACCCTATCTCCCCTACTCCCCACCCCCAAAATCAAGTCCTATTTATGTTTCCTGTATATTCACTGGAGACTGGTCAAACTCCCAGTGACCAGCCTCTTAAATAAAACTAAGTCCTTCCTTATCCCTCACCAGAAGCCATCAACTTTATCACATTTTTAAAGGACTCTCTTCAATAGCTTCATGGCTGGGCTGTTTCTTTTTGAAGAAGTGGGTTGACTCAGATAGCAGGTATCAACATGGTTTCAGAAGGCAGCACAGATGACAAACATCAATGTGGTGTCTGGAAGAAACATGCATCACAGACATTGGCCCTGGCTGCAGTATGGATCATGGACATCACTGTGGTTTCCAGCAATAGCACTAATTATGGAAGTCTCAGGAGGAGGCTTAAGCCAGAAAACAAACCACCCTTCACTCTGATATCTTTTTGCACCAAGACAGGATGATTATGAAGGTAAGCAGTGTGTCTTGGGACAGAACCTGCAAGAGCTCAGTGCTGCTATACAGTATCCTGCCCTTGGTGGGGGCCTCCCTGCAGGTACCCAGGCACCACCATGCTGTTTGCAGCTTGCAGGCAGCCTGAGGCTTTGTGCTCTCCTCCCCTTAACAGGGCAAGCATTGTGAGCAGCAGCATGTGAGGCAAGCCAGTTGTGACCTGAGTCTCCTGGTGGCAGAGGACCAGCTCCACTCAGCAATGGCATGCTCCTTTGTCTGCTTCAGCTGTGCTCCCAAACCTGCCCCACCACTGCCTCTGGAATTCAGCTTCTCTCTGCCTCATGCATGACTCCACTCCACCACATTTTTTCCATCTTCTGTTGTTCAGTCAGGGGGACTGTGTCATTTGGGACATGTCCAGGAGCAAGATCTTCATCCTGTTGTACATCACCCTGCCTTGGCGTGATCCAGGGCATGACCCTAATGTTTTCAAGCCATGAACAATGCTGAGCCCTATGCTACTTGTTACCCCAGAATGCAGCAACCAGCATGAACAGTAGGAATAGCTTCAGCTCTGTGCCTCAGGGTGAGCCTGCAGGAGGCAGAGGTGTAGTCCTAGTGATCCAGACCACCTCTACTCCACAAGGACTAGCTTCTTTTCCTTGAATGAACTCTAAGAGAATACAAATATCTAGATGGCAGAAGAAAGTCAAATTCAGGACAAAGAGTCAAAAATACTGTACTAAGGTCAAACTGAAATTATTGTAAAAAGAAAATACTAAGTCAAAGTGTGTTTCAGTGGAGGAATGAGAGGCACAGGAACAGACATGTTCCCACCTGGGAGCCTTAATCAGATTCATTTTCTCTGCTAGTTAAAGAATTACAAGACAGGGAAAAAATCTCCAGTACAAGAGTAAAAGAAAATCCAAATATACCTAAAACTACTGACTAATCTGCAGAGGAACTGTACAGTTTGTCCCAGGAGTGCTGGCAGCTGGGTCCTACAGAAACATACCTTCACTCTACACCTTCCATGCAGAACCCTACCATGAATGCTGGATCTTCCCTGGGCAAGACTGCCAATTTCATGACTATTTCCCAAAAGCATCATTACAATTGAATTTCTACTGTGGTTATTAAAACTGAAGTCTTCCCCTCCCCAAACTCACTCATTTCTATTTGTTCCATGAGGTCTGAGTCAGGCTAAGGAATCAAGAGAGTAGGAAGGAGCCCCTGAAGGCAAGACTGGCTGCTGCATTTGTCTCACACTGAAAGAGAAAGTGCAAAGTGAAACACAGATGGAAGAAGATCACTGAAAGTCAGAGGCAAAGGCAATGTTCTTGGCTCTCTTAATGGAAGGACTCTCTTCAGTAGATGTGACTACTGAGTGCTGAAATAGATGTTAGACTTTATTATATATGAAAAGAACGAATCATCAGTGGAGAGACAGAAAAGTCTAGTGTCAGTAGTGTAGTTAAAGTTGCCAGGAGTGAGAAAGATCTGGACCAATGAGTGAGGTGACTTGCCCTTTGTCCTTACTCCATTGTGACTGCCCTAAAAGGACACCTCTGACTGAGCAATTTATAATGAACAGATTTTTATTGTTTTTGGCTGTTTGTTCTGAAGTCAAAAAGTCTAATATTGAAGGGACACATTCTGGTGAGGGCCATCTTGCTTCATTTGTCTATGGCAAGAGACGGGCCTGGGAGCAAGACAGGAATGCATGTCTTGTCACATGGAGTTCCTAACTGGAGTTACTTCTTTTAGAGAAAGAATGATAGGAAGGGGAGGCAGGTGTTGATAGGATGAAGCTGGGAGACAGGGACATCTCACTGGTTTGGCCTAGGCTGAGCCCTACACAGAAGCATGGAAGTGGACTGGTACCAAGGGGTTCCCAGAACAGGCCACAATGATATGCTTCTGGTGGCGACTGGTCCGGTATTCACACTTGGGATATGTGGTTTTGGGCTTCCAGTGGCAGTCAGTGATGTGCATGGCTGAGCTGCTCTTGTAGCAGTTGTTCATCTGGGGCTTCCTGCAGGTGACTCTTTCCTGGGAGCAGACAGCTTGGACATCTGCCAAGGGTTCATGTATGAATGTGTTCATTTCCTTGCATCACTTCTCTGTTATATTCCGGCGCTTCATCATTTGGTCGCAGTAGGTGGGGCTCCTGTTGGAGGAACCATGTGGTTCCATGTGCTGCCGCTCAAATGTCATGAGTGAAGGAACCCTGCCCAAGGAAGGCTGGACCAATCCAAGCACCAGGAGAAACAATGAAAACTGAATGAGGGACTTCTCCAGACCCATGGTAGCTTTGCTGCTAGGAGGAGGCTGAAAGGAAAGGAAGAGAAAAAAGGGCAAATGCTCAGAAGAGTTGCAGCACCCACCTCTGTCTCCACAGAAGACTCTCCCTGTTGGGGTTTTGTGTAAGCTCCACCCCACACCTACCTGGCAATAGCCAGGTATGCCCCGCCCCAGAGATCTGGCCCACTATAAGAGGGGCTACTTGGCCCTCCTCTCTCTCTTTGCTCTCCGCTCTCCCACATACTCTCACCTCTCTTCCCCTGGGTCTCTTCCCCCCCCTTCACGTGGTCATGGCCGGCCTCCACTCTCTCTCTCTCCCTCTCTCTCTCTCCCACTAACTCCCATCCCCTATTCTGAATAAACTCTATTCTATACCATGTCTGTGTGTGTGTGGTCCCTCAGGGGCAGAGGTGCCCAGGCAAGGGCCCGCCTGGACACCTTCCCCCACGCCGCCTAGCCACACTCACCTAACCCCTTATATTATCCCCTTTAAGCCTCATCATCCTGCTAAATCCTTCATTGAATCCTTCATTGGTGCGGTTGGCCGGGAACGAGAAACACCATGGGATATTAAGCCTCTTCCACCAATGGGTAAGTCTCTGCACTTCCCGCGTTTCCCTGCAGGACCGCACTGTTCTGTTCCCTCCCTCTTTCCCGCTAGAACTCAGAGGCGTGCAGCGACAATGCCCCGCGCAGCGAGTGCCACCGGGCTCGGCTATCTAATTCACTCCTGTGTCTTACAACAGCATTTATTTTACTGGTTTCCCTTGTTTTCCCGCGCTGGCTTGGCAGCCCGCGGGGCTCATGGCGCACTGGCCACGGTAGCGGTTGCTCCCGAGGCCTCAACTGCTGCGGAAGCCGCCACCGCCGCCGCCACCTCCGCCGCCGCCACCGCCAGACCCCCTCCCTCGCCAGAACTGCTGCCGAAGCCGCCGCCGGAGCCCATGCCAGACCCCCCCTCCTGCTCCAGAACTACTGCCAAAGCCACCACTGCTGCTTCTGCGGCACCTCCGCTCCTCCCACGTCGTTGCTAGGATACGAAACAAGCTATTTCCCAGCCACTGTGCTACCTAACTTCCTACTTCCGCTGCTGACAGGAAGTTCCGCCCCGAGCATGCACAATCACTGGTGCCCCCTCGGCTCTCAGAGACCACCGCAGCAAGCCTGTACTAACTTTCCCTGCTACAGTTTTCTCGCTGACAGTGTACCATCAGAGCCAAACCAGGTTCTGGTAACGCAAGTGTTACACATGGTGCGGTCTCCAGACTCTCAGAATCTGCTGCACTCCATCCCTGACGAGCGATGCTGCCTCCTCGCCGCAGCAAGCCTGCACCCTTTCCAGTGGCTGCACCCCACCCCCCACCACCATACTGTCCCACTCTGCTGGCTACAATGCAGATTTCTAGGGCCTTTACCTGAAAAAGCCTAGCCACAGCCCACGTCCCCATCAATTCTATTACCCGATTCTTTCACAGTTCTACAGCTTCTCCCTACCACCCTGTCTTCCCTCTTCTACACTACGTGGTCTCCCAATGTCCTCTACTGTTAATACTACAGTCCATGACTGGTCTTGCAGCCACGCACAGGCAGGTAAAGCAAGGTTGGGGGACCGGGTCCCATAGCTAAGCGGTCCACAGGTCCACACTGGCTTCCATGTTCCCTGATATCGGATTGCACTCCCTTAGCAAACACTAAGGCCTAAAAAGGTAAGGTCTTTCGGTTGGCTGGACGGTTTCTTAAGTTCAGAAGGGATCCGGCCAGTCTCTTCTGGACCTAGGTGCCGCCTCAGCTAACACTCGTTTTACGACGCTCATAACCCCAGGTGTCCCCCACTCCATAAGTAATCCTGAGTCTCCCCCCATTGGCTTCCAGCCGCTCACTCAAACCCTGGCCAGGCGGGATACTTCTTCCGGCTTTTGCCTCAGCTCCCAGGAGTCCCCACGATGGTCTGGACCCTCTGGCTTAGCTGCCGTTATTTGTTATATACACTCTTCGGTACGCCGATTGTGATATAACAATGCCCCCACACACCTGATGGGTAATAGTGTCTTCGCCGATACCTCCAGGCACCCTACTGGGATGCCTCCTGGAAAATCTCAAGTCTCTAAACTAATAAACATCTACAATAAGGTCTGGACTCAAAGCCAGACAATAATTCAAAATGGCCACCTAATGGCACCCTAGATCCAATTGTTTTAAGGGATCTTAATACATACTGTCAGCAATCCGGTAAATGGGACCGAATCCTATACATTCAAGCTTTTATCTATCTCTGGTCTAAGCCTTCTCTTTGCGCTGCCTGCTTCCCATCTGTGTTCCCACACCCTTAGGTCATTTGCTCCTATAGGCTGTGTGCTCAAGTTGATGTTAACAACTAAATTTAAGCCTAAATCTGCCTAGACACCACAATTTTATCCATTGCTGCCAGCTTTCTTTCTGTGATCCTAGCATCTTTATTAACCAAGGCAATATACTTTCCTCTACCTATACAACCTGTCAAAGCTACTTAAGATTTCCATTCCTAGTCTCTCTTTAACTATTGCTCTCCTATCTTGCGCTCAATCTTGTCAGAAGTTTGTTGTTAGATTTAAGACAGACAGAATTCCCAAAGGCCTGACAGCTTCTCCCAGGAGGTCTCAGAAGAAAGATGGACACCGCCACAGGATGCTGCCTGAAAGTGCAGTGGACAAAACCGGATACCTTGAGTCAAATGACTTAGCTAAACAAAGGTAAGCCATTTCTCATGTCATGGGTATCCATTCCACAGAGAAAAGCCGTGCATCTTCTGTGCTTAAAAGCCAGACTGACAGCCAAAGCTGCCATGGAGACCAGAGACCACAAAGAACTGCTGGCTACTGGAATCTGTCATTCTTTAATAATATAACTGCTAAGTTATTGTTTATTCCTCAGACTTCTGACTACATTGACAGCTAGACAGTTATCTCCTTACCTAAACTCTGTTTCCATTAAATGCTTCATATTTCCTCTTCTTGCTCTGTCACTGTCCCAACCTTCAATTCTATTCCTTCGGATCTACAAAGGCTCATCTTAAAGACTGTTCATGTGGTTAACTCATGTTGTTATCTCTTTAATAAACTTGTTAGCTACAGGAAACCTACCCAAATCTACTGCTCATGGACCAAGTAGGCTCCATCCAGATAAGTACGTCTGCCCAAGTTCCTACTTTACTACCTTTCCAAAGGGTGGGATTCCTCTGGGTTTCAATTGTACATCTTAAGAAAATTTTCCTTTCTCCCAAATGTACTTAGTCTTATTCCCTAACTATACTAATGTGTTCCAACATCTTGTTAAGTCCAGGCCTTTGCCATATCCAGGACAGCTCCAGAGAAGCAACCTTCAGATGCTCCAATCTCCTCTCAGCTTCTCCAGACGCAGACAGCTTCTACTGGACCTGTTCTCCTGACCTATCTTCAAATGGCTCTACAAATTCTGGACAGCAAGGAAGCAGCCAGTCCTCCTGAGACTGGACAATCACCCCCCATACCCCTTTCTCTAGGTTCCCCAGAGACACGCCACCCCAATGTCAGCATGAAGCAGCCAGATCACAACAACGACCCTATTCCTGCTTCGCCGTATGTGCCGTCACTTCTTTTCTTTTTTCTTTTTCTTTTTCTTTTATTAATTAACCAAAAATTGGGGACTGTTGGGGTTTTGTGTAAGCTCCACCCCACACCTACCTGGCAATAGCCAGGTATGCCCCGCCCCAGAGATCTGGCCCACTATAAGAGGGGCTACTTGCCCCTCCTCTCTCTCTTTTGCTCTCTGCTCTCCCACATACTCTCACCTCTCTGCCCCTGGGGCTCTTCCCCCCCCCCACGTGGTCATGGCCGGCCTCCACTCTCTCTCTCTCTCTCTCTCTCTCTTCTCTCTCTCTCTCTCTCTCTCTCTCTCTCTCTCTCTCTCTCTCTCTCCCACTAACTCCCTATATTACCACCTTTAAGCCTCATCCTGCTGACTCCTTCATCATCCTTCATTAAATCCTTCACTCCCACCTCAGCTTCCTTACACATCTTACACATTAATGCCCCCACCTCCCCAGAACACTCCCCCCTCAGTCTCCCCAGCATACTACCACCATCTCAGCCTTCCAAACAGCCCCCACCCCCACCACCCTTGTCCCCACCCCCTGCAGCCACCAGCATCATCCCCAACCTCAGCACCCCCACGACTGTCCCATTCTTTTGGGTAAGCCAGAAAGATTTCCATTTGTTGAGAGACCTTGCAAGTGAGACACTGTTTTACTTCATTACTTACTGAAGAGAAGCCATTGTTTTCTCTAGGAGGTAGGCTATGTCACCTAAACTATGGCAGTGCACTGGGTTTGGTTTTTTATTCTAAAGACACATGCTTCCTCTGCCTGCCAGGGAACACTGTCCTCCCCAACCTACTTATTCTTTATATTTGACCTAGCCATACCTCCACCCGCCCTGGCCTTCAGGGGTTTGCCTGGCCCAGCTTTTCTGGTGTCACTCAGAGTGACTAACTAGCCTTGACTCTCTGAATTCTAACATTCAAGCAGAAATAACTACAGAGGCCACCTCTAGGCCACTTACCAAAACTTTTAGTTTGAACTCCAGGACAAACTGGAAGCCAGTTTCTTCAGTCACACAGTCTCTGTGGTGTGGAATTTAAAAGGATTCCAAGGGGTTGACTTCCAAGAAAAATGGGCGGAGTAACTCTGGATCAATGTTATCTGAATAACAAAAACAAAGGCTTTGTAAACTTGGATGGGAAATCCCCCAAAGCTGCCAAGGAAAGAGAAAACACCATTTGAGCCTCAGGTGTTGATTCCCAAGGGGCAGCAGAGCAGCTACAGGGACAAGGACACATACACTTCACATTCCTTCACAAAGCCTTGTAACTTATGAACATGTAGTTTATACCATTTACAACCTGGAGGCTAACAAAGGACACACAGAGATCCAGGCAATCACAGAAGAGTGAAGCCCTTCCTCTCTATGGTGCTGAATCAAACTGAACTCCAGATCTCCCATCAGTGCCTCTCTTGGAGAAGGAATGACAAGCTGTCTGCAGCTTGAAGGCTTCCAGTACTAGTGGAGTTGTTAGTCTGGGCTGTGGCTGACTTACTAAGCCAAATGCAGCCAATTAAAATTACAATATCAAAAAGCAGAGAAACACAGCATATTCAACGTTTCTAATTGGGAAAAGGAATAAAGAGAATCCAAGGACCCCGAGTCCCCCTTCAGGGTCCTGATGTGAATTTTAGGCTTAAGTGGAGGACAAAAGGTATACATAAATAAGCAATCCTGATCATAACTGACCCATCCCTGTTTTGGCTCCAGTCTGTCCTACAAGGTGGTCAAACAAACAAGTTGTCAGAATGGCATGAAGCCTCTTTCTAGGGGACAACTCTCTCTCTCTCTCTCTCTCTCTCTCTCTCTCTCTCTCTCTCTCTCTCTCTCCTCTCTCTCTCTCTCTCCTCTCTCTCTCCTCTCTCCTCTCTCTTCTCTCTCTTCCCCCCTCCTGTCCTGCCCTCCTCTCTCTGACTAGCACAGGGCCCCTATCAGCCTTTCTTTCCCCAGCACAAGACTCCTTGGGAAACTCTTTGTTGTTTGCTGTTGTTTGTTTTTAACAGGTTTAGCCTTTAGTTAAACATGTTAACAAAAGTTATTAAAAAGGACAAAAGCCCATATCACCCACATCATCATCCATCATTGGACTCCCTGATTTCTTCTTTCTTTGCTTCCACTTTCTTCTTTTCTGCAGGGGCAGCAGCAATGGAGGAGGCAGGAGCTGAGAACCAGCTCCTACACTGCAGATGGAGCTTTGTGTTAGCCTTGGACAGAGCCTTAGCAAACAACTCAGACCAGAACAGTTCAACTCTGAGAGCAGCTGCTTTATTGTGGCTATTGGTCATTCTTTCATTCTTTCATTCTTTCCTTCAAGATTTATTTATTTTATGTATATGAGTACACTATCACTGTCTTCAGGCACACCATAAGAGTGCATCAGATCCCAATACAGATGGTTATGAGCCACCATATGGTCACTGGGGATTGAACTCAGGACCTCTGGAATATAGTTAAAATGGCCAACTTGCCAAAGGCAATCTACAGATTCAATGCTATCCCCATAAAAATCCCAACCCAGTTCTTCATAGAGCTAGAAAGAGCAATTCTCACATTCATCTGGAATAATAAAAAACCCAGGATAGCGAAAACTATTCTCCACAGTAAAAGAACTTCAGGGAGATTCAGTATCCCAGACTTTAAACTTTACTACAGAACAATAGTGATAAAAACTGCATGGTATTGGTACAATGTCAGGCAAGTGGATCAATGAAATAGGATTGAAGACCCAGAAATGAACCCACACACCTATGGTCACTTGATCTTCGACAAAGGAGCTGAAAACATCCAGTGGAAAAAAGATAGTCTTTTCAACAAATGGTGCTGGTTCAATTGGAGGTCAGCATGAAGAAGAATGCAAATCGATCCATTCTTATCTCCTTGTACTAAGCTCAACTCCAAATGGATCAAGGACCTCCACATAAAACCTGACACAGTGAAACTAATAGAAAAGAAACTGGGGAAGACTCTTGAGGACATGGGCACAGGGGAAAAGTTCCTGAATAGAACACCAATAGCTTACGCTCTAAGATCAAGAATTGACAAATAGGACCTCATAAAACTACAAAGTTTCTGTAAGGCAAAGGACACTGTCAAAAGGACAAAACATCAACCAACAGATTGGGAAAGGATCTTCACCAACCCTAAATCCGACAGAGGGCTAGTATCCAATATATACAAAGAACTCAAGAAGTTAGAACCCAGAGAACCAAATAACCCCATTAAAAAATGGGGTATGGAGCTAAACAAAGAATTTTCACATGAAGAATTTCTGAGAGCTGAGAAACACCTTAAGAAATGTTCAACATCATTAATCATTAGGGAAATGCAAATCAAAATAACCCTGAGATTTCACCTCACACCAGTCAGAATGGCTAAGGTCAAAAACTCAGGCGACAGCAGGTGTTGGTGAGGATGTGGAGAAAGAGGAACACTCCTCCACTGCTGG
Source organism: Apodemus sylvaticus (assembly GCF_947179515.1). Lineage (NCBI taxonomy): Eukaryota > Metazoa > Chordata > Mammalia > Rodentia > Muridae > Apodemus > Apodemus sylvaticus. The sequence goes on along the minus strand of NC_067479.1, from coordinate 75,790,804 downwards.
TGGGATTGCAAGATGGTGCAACCACTTTGGAAATCAGTCTGGTGGTTTCTCAGAAAACTGGGCATGACACTTCCTGAGGACCCGGTTATACCACTCCTGGGCATACATCCAGAGGATTCTTCAGCATGCAATAAGGTCACATGCTCCACTATGTTCATAGCAGGCCTATTTGTAGTAGCCAGAAGCTGGAAAGAACCCAGGTGTCCTTCAACAGAGGAATGGATACAAAAAATGTGGTATATTTACACAATGGAGTACTATTCAGCCATTAGAAACAATGAATTCATGAAATTCTTAGACAAATGGATGGAGCTGGAGAACATTATACTAAGTGAGGTAACCCAGTCTCAAAAGATCAATCATGGTATGCTCTCACTGATAAGTGGATATTAGCCTAGAAACTTTGAATACCCAAGACATAATCCACATATTAAATGATATCCAAAAAGAATGGAGGAGTGGCCCCTGGTTCTGGAAAGACTCAGTGCAAGAGTATAAGGGAATTCCAGAACAGGGAAGCAGGAAGGGGTAAATGGAGGAAGAGGGGGAGGGAAGAGGGCTTATGGGACTTGCGGGGAGTGGGGACCCAGAAAATGGGAAATCATTTGAAATGTAAATTAAAAATATATCAAGAAAAAAAAAGAAAAAAAAAGTCAATGATCTTTACCACTGAGTCATCTCTCCAGACCAAGGCCATTGGTCTTATCCTGATTTTCACTTCATCTCCATGCAGGATGAGAGAGAGCAGATGCAGGAGAGCTCAGAGAGTCATGTGACTATGAGGAGTGCCAGTGTGGTGCTAGTCTCAGGATGAAGTGAGGGCCTCATCCAAAGGCAGTCTTAGCTTCCTTGAAGCCTAGCATGTTGGCAGCAGCTGTGGAATGGCTGGGGAAATTCTTATTCATTGATGTCTGTACTGGATAGTTTTATGTCAACTTGACACAAGCTCCAGTTATCTAAAAGGAGGGAACCTCAATTTAGAAAATGCCTCCATAAGATCCAACTGAAGGGCACTTTCTTTATGATCAATGGGGGAGGGCCCAGCCCATTGTGGGTGGAGCCATCTCTGAGATGGAGATCCTGGGTTCTACAAGATAGAGGTAGAACAAGCCATGGGGAGCAAGCCAGTAAGAAATACCCATAACCCCATGTTCTCTGCATCAGCTCTTGCCTCCAGGTTCTTGCCCTGTTGAGTTCTTGTCCTGAGTTCCTTCAATGATGAACAGTGATATGGAAGTGTAAGCCAAATAAACCCTTCCCTCCCCAACTTGTTTTTTGCCATGGTATTTGGTCACAGTAATAGAAACCCTAAGACAGGACCCAATGTCTCAATAGTCTGGTAGCTGAGTAGTAGGATAAAACTGTCTTTCCAGTATCTCCCAGAATCATTTTAGGAGGTTTGTGGAAGACAGAGAACATGCCTGGCCAGAGAAGAGACCTCCAGGGTGAGCCCTGCCACTTCTGTCCACTTTCAGTCATCTTCTGTGCCTGGCCTGGAGTATACAAGGTAGGATCAGAGCAGAACTAAAGGTAAACCAAAACCACAAACATTTTCTGGAGAAAATACACAATAAAATGGCTTAGGGGAGGCCAGGTTACCCTGAGTGTAGGGAGGAGGCCTATCCTGACCTGTAAACAAAGGGTTTTTTATGGTACTTATATGGTTTACAGATCAAAGGGTTCCCTCTTTCCCAGCTGGGAAGTGATCCCTTGTAAACAAGGAGGAGACCAGGTGTGTGAGATGACTCCCCTAGCCTGTACCTGATGTGAAGCAATGACAGCATTTAAAACTTAGAAAACCATACGCTGTCTTACCTTGGGACAGAAGGTTGTTTGAGGCAGAATCCTGCTCTCTGTAACAGCTCTGATCTTGCACTTAGGCTGGTCCTGCGCCTACCTCTGAACTTGAGGATAACAACCATGCATACCATGCCCCATTTTATGTGGTGCTTGGAGTGTACTGTCAGGGTTTCATGCATGTGAGGCAAGAAAGTACTCTACCAGCTACATTTCCAAGCCCAGAAGAACAAGCTCTTCAAGGAAGAAGAAATTGAAGACTGTTTTTCACATGGTTTCCAAGTAAAATCACCATCCCTAGGAGGAATGAGGATGCCATGGCATTGAGGTGATGAAGACCTGATGTGGCACAGGGTTGGCTTTCATGTTCCAGTAGTTCATGCACTTACACCTATGTAAGCCAAAAAATCACAAGATTAAAATGAAATGAGCATGATTTACTTTGGGTGCAGAGTAGATTTTTCAAATTAGGGAATCACAGGTCAGTACTCAGATCTGCCTCTTCATTGGATGGTGGAGAATGGAGGATTGAAGGGGAGAGGGGAAGATGTTTGTTGATTGGATAGTAATAGGGAGAGTCTGAGGAGTTCTGTTGTCCTAGAGAAGATGGTCATCATAACTGTCCACAGGCTACATGCTTCTTTTGGCACACGAGCACCTCGGTATCAGATGTATAGACCGAGGACAGGACTGCTCCAAGGTAAGGTATGGGGGAGGGGAAGGTTCTTATTATTCATAGGAGGGAGAGAACAGCCAGAGGCACCTGGGAGTGTCCAGAGCAGAGACAGAAGTAGAATGAACATCTACAGAAGCTTGGAGAGAGTCTTGAGGAACAGATGAGACAAGAGGAGAAAGACACAACCCTGAAAGAGGGGTAAAATAGAGCACAGGGCCAAAGTGCAGGGCTATAGGGAATGGGGTGGGACTCTCAGGAGCTGGAGAAGTTTAGGATAGGGTGAGGGGTGAGAAGAGCAACTGGTAGTTGTGATACGGAGGGAGCCTGGAGGCCAACATGCATTTTGATTGCTATAGGCACCACAGATAACCATTAGTTTCTTCTGACAGTGATGAGAAAATGTTCCTTTGGCTGAGGGGAATGGGTCCCAGACTTCAGGGGAGTAGAGCTTCCTTCAGACCTGACATTCTGCAGGAGGTATTTTGAGCTATAGCCTGTGTTTTACACAGTCCATTTTTTAAAAATGTGTGTGCGCCCGTGTATGTTTGTGAAGTCAAAATACTGCATATCATATACCCATCATGTCAATAACAGTTTAGGCCATCTTTCCCATTACATCACTGTAAACATTGTCATCAGGATTTTCAACCAGGGAGACTTTGTCTGGAAGAAAAATCAGAGAAAAAAGTACTCTTGAATGTTACTGGAACAGTCTTTTTTTATGTTCTATGATCAAATACAGTGGTGAATTGCCTAGGAACCAATTCATAGATTCATGCCTCATGACCAAGGAATGAATCAGAGTTCTGCATTGTTGGAAGGCCATGTCTTTGTGATTGCTAATGCTTTTTGTTGTAGTCAGATTGAAAAGAAACAAACAAGGGCTGGAAGGCTGGAGTGATGGCTCAGAAGTTAATAACACTGACTGATCTTCCTGATGGCCAGGTTGGAATTCTATTCCCTATAACTATGTGACAGCTCACAACTGTAACACAAGATCCAAAAGTCTCTTCTATTCTCTGTGGACATTGTCTGCATGTGTGCAAACATGCATGCTGGCAAACCACATTTATTTATTTATTTATTTATTTATTTATTTATTTATTTATTTATTTATTTAAATATATATACATATATACACACATGAATACATAAATAATAAATAACAATAATAAAGAAATCTTAAAGAAAGAACTATTTGTCCAGGCAGACTGGTTCCCCCCTCACAATCCCAGCACCAGGAATCAGTAGAAGGAGGCTTGCCAACTTGATCCACATAGTGAGTTTGAGATCAGCAATGAAAACATATATCCTGTTTCAAATTTAAAAAATAAAATAAAAATCAATTTGTATCTCTAGTGCTGGTCATGAAGGCCTGTGAGGTTGGGGATTTTGGTTTTGAAGCATCTTAGAGAGCCTATTAGTTTTTCTGGTTTGGGTGACAGTGGTCTTTATCCAGAATCCAAATGTTTCTGTATAAACACTAATCATTATAACGATATAAAAGAAAGGTGAAGATCTTTCAGTACAGCTCACCATGAAGAGGACTGGACAATTTCTGAGCAATAATCCAACATGTACAGAAGAACAAAGGGAAGGAGGTGAGTGGGCATCTCCATCGTAACATCCCATCTTCTGAGAATTGACTCCCCTCTTCCCACCACCGCTGGCTTCAACAGTAATAGAATTCATGGTAGATACAAGAGCTGATTCTCATCTATATGTAAGCACTGATGAGTCTAAGGACATTTAGGGGCATGCAAGGAGTAAGGAAGAGCATCTATGGGCCTGTCAAAATGGAGGGCACTGTGTGTGGGGTTGAGGGTATGGGAGCCCAATGTGGGATTGAGGAGTAAGGGAGGTGTCTTGGGGTTTCTATTGCATTGACTAAAATACCATGACCAAAAAAGCAAGAAGAGGAGGAAAGTGTGTATAAGGCTCACATTTCCAGATCATAGTCCATTCCTGGAAGAAGTCAGGACAGGACCTTAAGCAGCGCTGGAACCTGAAGGCAGGAGTTGATGCAGAGGCCATGGAGGACTGCTGCTTACTGGCTTACTTCCCGTAGCTTGCTCAACCTGCTTTCTTATAGAAACCAGGACCACCAGCACAGGGATGGCAACACCCACAGTGGGCTGGGCCCACCTCCACTGATTACTAGCTGAGGAAATGCCATACAACTGGAGCTCATGAAGGCATTTCCTTAACTCAGGATCCTATCTCTCTGATGACTTTTCCTGTGTCAAGTTGACAAACAAAACCCTCAGCATAGGAGGGAATTGTTAGGATGTAAAGATTAAGGGAAGGTGTTGATGGGGTGTGAGGAATAAGGGAGGGCATTGTTGTGGTGTGTGGAGTGAAGGCACAGATTCAGCAAAGCTGGCCTTTATCTTGAAGGCTCAGTTTCTCCTCTCTGAGTTTCACTCCTTTCTCCTTTATTAGGCACATTGTGCAAATGGTCTTGCTCTTCCTATCTTCCCTACCTCTTTCTCTCTCCTCTCTTACTCTTCCTTTTTAAAAATCCAGATGTTCTGTAGCCCAGTAAACTTGAATATTTGTTCTAATTATTGCTTCCAATTGTAGAATAATGTTTTATCTCCTGTTAATGACTTTGAGTCACTAAGAAGAACAGAGATGGGACATTTTCTGTGGAAGTGTGAGAAGCATTTCTGCACCTCCAAAACCTCTTTTGGGGGAACATCATGAGTCTGAATGAGTCAGTGGGATGAAGGGGAGTGTATGCTTCTATACAGGTGATAAGCCTCAGTAGACCTGAAAGGAGCAAGCAACCTATTTCAAAATCTCAGCAGCCATCATTTCTCCGTTTTTTTCTTTTTCTATATTCTTTGTTTACATTCCAAATGATTTTCCCTTTCCCAGCCCCCCCCCCCATAAGATCCATAAGCCCTCTTCCCTCTGCTGGTTTCCCTATCAACCCCCTCCCACTTCTCTGTCCTGGTAATCGCCTACAATGCTTCATCAGCCTTTCCAGGACCAGGGCCCTCTCCTTTCATCTTCTTGGGAATGATTTGATATGTGAGTTGTGTCTTGGGTATTCAGAGATTCTGGGCTAATATCCACTTATCAATGACTGCATTCCATGTGTGTTCTTTCACCTTACTTAGGATGATATTTTCCAGTTCTAACCATTTGCCTAAGAATTTCATGAATTCATTGTTTTTAATTGCTGATAGTATTCCATTGTGTAAATATACCACATTTTCTGTATCCATTCCTCCACTGAGGGACATCTGGGTTCTTTCCAGCTTCTGGCTATTATAAATAAGGCTGCTATGAACATAGTGGAGCATGTGTCCTTACTGCATGCTGCGGAATACTCTGGGTATATGCCCAGGAGTGGTATAGCAGGGTCCTCTGGAAGTGTCATGCCCAGTTTTCTGAGGAACAGCCAGGCTGATTTCCAGAGTGGTTGTACCAACTTGCATTCTCACCAGCAGTGGAGGAGTGTTCCTCTTTCTCCATATCCTCGCTGACACCTGCTGTCTTCTGAGTTTTTGATCTTAGCCATTCTGACTGGTGTGACGGCTTCCATGACTTTGAAGTAGGTTGTTAGCTTCTTTCAGGGCCACTGAGATCCATCTCCTGGCTTCTCACCTGCCCATAAGCATGTCCCCTCATCATGGCCACAGTCCCCTCATCCCCCTACCTCACTCAGACTCAAATAGTCCCCAAGAGAGCTTTTGGAGATGCAGGAATGCTTCACACATTTCCACAGAAAACATGTTCACACAAACTTAAATAAAGAGAGAGGAGGAGGAGGAAGAGGAGGGAGAGGGACAGGAAGAGAGAGAAGAAATAAAAAGAAAAGGAGAAAGAAAAGAAAGAAGGAAGAAAGTAAAAAGAAGGAAGGAGGCCCTAGGAAGACAACTTCTTCAAGTGCACCTCTTTCTTTCCAAGAGGCTTCACGGGACCGTTCCATTCAGGAAGCTAGATCTCAAGGACAGTTGGCAACCTCTAGTCACTGCACACCCTCCATCTCCTGATTTCCTTCAGTTCCCCATTAGGAGTGCCACACCAACTCCAGTGTCATCTGTGTGACGTGACAGTATATCATTAAGGTGGACAGGAGAAAAATGCCCCTTGGGGCTAGGCACCCTGGAGGTTCCTGGCAGTGTGCCCACCTCTGGCCTTGAAAAGGGCCTTGATGTTCTCCAATGATACTGTGCTTCCTGGGTTATGAGTTCTGCACTGTGTCTTTCTTATTATTCTTAATTCTTTATACAGCATGATCCTAGCCTACAAGCTGGTTAATTGATAAAGGAGAACTTGGTATTTTGATGGAAGGAAAAGTGGATGTGGCAATAATGCCTACTGCTTCTATTCCTAAATTCAATGAACTTACGTTCAACTTTAGTGAAAGGAGATTTTGCCTTTTATTACTAGCCTTAGCAAAGGTAGTGCACAAAGAACAGGGACATTAAGGAATGTTATGAATAGTTTGCAGCAGGAAGAACACCGTATGAGAAAGTATAGGACTACTGATGAGCTATTGCTTTATACAGGTACTTATGATAAAGTAGGTAACAGATGGGTAAAAGCATCAAAGGGCAGAAGGTCCTATAGTATTCTTTAAATAATAGAGATAAATTAGTTTGAGACAGACCACCTTGGTGTTTGCTGTCCTGGGCAGTACAGAGGGCTCTTGTAATGAATATGTGCTCATTCTTAAAGCAATCTTACTTTTGATGGCAGAAGGCTTTATAACATACAAATTGGCCTGAAGGTTCTCCCATTGATTATTAACACAACTTTAAGTAACCACAAGTTAGACTCGAACACCACATGTCTAAAGTTCATGACCTAAGTCTGCTTTTGATCATGGTTCACAGAGCAAGAGTTCCTGTGGGTGCCATGTCATGTCTACTTACTGTTCTAATTAAGATGGAAATGTACATTGTCTAGCAATTGTTTGAATGTTTCTGGAGCTGTGGCAACCTTGACCTGTTTCTCAATATACTATAAATATGCCTGACTGGAAAAGTAAAGTTACAGCAGATTCAAACCAGTTCTGGTGTGTCTGTCTGTTATTACCTTGCCACACCTGTGCCCTCGTGAGTACCAAAGCCCTGATTCTCCCTCGGTCATGATTCCCCCAGCTGGGCCAGTCCATGGAAAGGAGGATGACAGAGCACAGAAGTGCTTCTTGCAAATTGAATAGAAGGCAGTGTTAAGGTGGTAGTCACCTGAGGAGACAAATATAGAGACACACAGACAGCTTGGCCTGTCTCCTTTGGAAAACATGGATCCTTCTATTAACCAATAACTTCAGACTTGGTCATCTGTCCCCAGACCCGCTTTGGGCTTTAGGTCCTGACACCTTTCCTCAGTTCTGTTCCCTGAGGATGACTCTCACTTCTTCAGAAAAGCCAGCCCTTAACTGGTCTGTGGCTTACTGCTTCTGTTTGAGAAAAGTCTCAATATCTTCTCCCTCTTCCCTCCACCCTGCATGAAAAAAAAAGGAAGAAGAAGAAGAAGTTTGATGTCACAATAAGAGACTGAAACTCTAAATGAAGTTTTTGGACAAGGCAAAACTTCTCTCTTAACAAAGGAGTGTGCTCTGAAGAGCAAGCAGGCCAGGAACTTGATTGTGGTGACAGTGTTAGAAAGACAATATCAGCTGCAGTCCATTCTTATCACCTACACAAAGAAAATGAAGGAAAAGGGAAGGAGCCAGCTTCTTTAGTTGTTTAAATTTTGAGAATGCAGCTGGGCCTTTGAGTAAACAGAGGTGGGGGAGGGTATTTACGTTAATGGCTTTGAAGCTGGGGGAAATGAAAAACAATTAATTCCTTGTCCTTAAGGTAAGTTTTACATTGTTTGTTAAAATAGACTAATAGTTGGTGTCTCTTACACCCACTCCCTCCCCACCTACCCTTCCTCCCTCTCTTTCTCCTCCTTCCTGTATTTATTTCAGATCTCACAGAGGAGTGGCACTGCAGAGCTCAGCAGGGCTCTGATTATTTCCAGTGAACAGGAGAGGGTTTCCCACACAGAGCAAACTGGCTCCCAGGGCCTTTGTCAGAGGCCTTGTAGTGACTTGCAAGTCAGGAGTTCTCTCTGTGACTTCCTTCTGTCTTCTGCAAGCCAATGTGCTACTACCATTCAGCTAACCCTCCACACTATGCTGTCTTCTAATACACACCGAAGACAGACAATCTCTTAAGGTTTCTCTCTAAATGTGCTTGATTAAAAAAAAAAAGATGTTTTGGTTTCACTTTTGCATTAGCTTTGGATTTTTTTGTTGTTGTTTTGTCTTGTTTTTGTCTTGTTTGGGTGTCTGTCTGTCTGGTTTCTGAGGTAATCTTAGCTGTGCCTCCAGTGCTGAGCTACACTCTCAGCCCCAAGGTTTTCTTCTTCTAAAGCTCTGCTTCTCAGTGATGGTGCTGTTCCTCAGCAGGAGGGTTCTAACCAAGCCCTTGACCTGTCAAGATACTGGAAAAGGGCAAAACCTGAGAAGACAAGTCAGGTAACTAGTTAGTAAGGACTATTTTTTAATAAACCTCTGGGAATTGTGGGAGCAGATGAAGTCCTGAGTGAATATATGTTACAGAAATATCCAAGACCTGTGGAAATAGAGGAGCCATTGTTCTTTAGCTAAAACAGCTCTATGTGGAAATGTAAGACTCCAGAGAGCCTTGGCTTTCCAAGAAACTGCCCCCCCCCAAGTAAACAAAACAGAGTCAAGTATCGATGCAAAAAGCAAGAGGAATGTATTATTCCAATGTGCGTTGGGGTCATCATGGACCCGAAGGAGAAATGGCGACACCCCAGCCTGTTTGATCAGTCTTTATTCAGTTTGTCATGCATAATGTGTTTACCAGCTCCAGACAGTTCCCCACTCCCAGGAGGCTGTGCTTACTGGCTCCAGACCTTTCCTCCACTCCCAGGAGGTCTACCCCAGACTTTCCGCTACTCCCAGAACTTTCCTTTCCATAAGGGAGGAATCTCTTTAGGGTCAGTCCTCTGCAGCCATCTGGGGATGGTTCTTGAACCCCTTAGCCAATGCCCTGCCAGTTCTCAAACCTCAGATGCTTCAGTCCCTTATATAAACTATCCTAGTATTTACATGTAGCCAAAACACATCTTGATGCACACATATAAAATCTCTAAATAGCTCTCTTCAGAAACTGTTAGGCACAGCTTCCTCTTCCAAGATGACTACTCCCCTACAGACCTCCTGCTCAGACTGGCTACCCTCCCTCTGAGTACAACTGTGTACAATCAATGCACACTCTTTCCAGGTTGTTGCTGGTGCATTTGCATTCGAGCCCACTGGCACGTGAGCCCAGCTTTTCTGTACAGGGGTCTGTGAGTCTGTTCTTTCTTCATTCCCTCGTGACCCCGGTCAGGTATCCAGAACCAAGTCATGCAGGTCAAGGCAGGGCCTGCCTGTGAGGGAGCTTCTCTATCGGGCTGAGGTAAGAAGACCATTCTCATCAGCATGACACCAGCCCATAGGCTGGGGTCCTGGGCTGCACAAGAGTAAACAGGGAGGCCACCAGCATTCAGTGCTTTCTGGTTGTGGGTGCAATGGGACTCACTGCCTCGAGTTCCAGCCATCAGATGTGCCCAGAGGGAATCTTGACACTATTGTGTATGTTAGTATATTAGTTGTGCCTATGACATGGGGAAGGGGACAGATAACACCAGTGATTAGTATGGAGTTGGCAGAGGAGACAGTGAGGTGTAAGCAGAAGCGGTAAGGATGAGATATGGAGGAAAGAGCAATGAAGCAATTTGGCTAAAAAGAGAGAAGAAAAGAAATGCAGTTAGGTGGCCCAGGGCGATCCCATCTGTTAGGGAACTGAAACACAGAGATTGTGAAAACCAGTCAAGTTTTGTTCTTCAGATAGAAAATAAAAGAAGAGATAATAAGGAGAATGAGAAGGGCAGACAAGGCCAGGGGTAAGCAGAGGTGCCCAGCTAAACTGACACTGAAAGAGAGAAGGGGTGGACAAGATCATAGCAGAACAGAGGTGTCCAGCTAAGCTGACATTGCCAGTGAAACATAAATAAAGGCTGCAGGAGAATGTGCTGGATATAGTAGATGGTGCTGAGTGGGGTACAGAATGCTGAGTTGGGCAAAGAGTGAATGTCTCCTGGGCTAGGTGTGGGCAAATCAAAACAAAAGTTCAGAAGTACAGATGCTATACACTAGTTGGATAAATGCTAAAGCTAACTTTTGTTTAGTCATGTTTATTTGGGACAAGGTCTCACTGTGTAGACCAGTCTGGCCTGGAAGCCACAGAAATTTCCTGTCCTGCCTGCTGAGTGCTGGGATTAAGAGCATGTGCCACCATCCAAGTATAACACTGACTATTTAGACATGAAGTGAAAATGATGCTAAACCACAGTCAGCACAGACTGTGTAGATCATGCTGGAGTAATCCAGTCTCCTGACATGACCAGGAAAATTAGAAAAAGGAGGGAATACTTATCATTCCAGCAAAACAATTGACAAAATCCTTCAGTCCATTGCTATTTCCATTGATAATCACCCTGGATCTTGAACTGGAGATGTAAATCGGTTGGCTGTAGTACTTGTCTAGCATGCACAGAGCCCCACATTCAATCTGCAGTACCACTGCCTACAATCACAGTATTTGGGAGGTAAAGTTAGGGAATCAAAGGTTGAAGTCTTGCTCTGATACACAGAAATTTCAAGACCAGCCTAGGCTATATTAGAGACCCAATCTCAAAAAATCTAAACCACAGAGAAACTCTAGATTTTATGATGCACTGACGGTTTCTTTCTCAGGCCTGGTTTGGATATAATCTTTGCAGATAGATCTTTTCAGATAGACACTTTTTCTTTGTAGGCACATATTTTTCACAACCTACTTTAATAAGGGTTCAGCCTCCTCTCTAGCCCACCACCCACCAGAGGTAGGGGAAGAGAAAGGTTAGGACACAAGGGAAGTGGACCAGTTCAGAAGCAGTTCTTTGGGGTGATTCCAATCTTTGTTCTCAATTGAGTCCACCAGAACACACCAAACATGAATCAGTAGCTGTAGTCCAGTCCACTCAGCAGACACCACACATAAATCAGCAAGAGCAGATCAATCCAGAAGAAACTGTGAGGGTTGCCTCCTGTTCAGAGACCCAGGGGGGCAGCAAGAAGCTACAGGAATTTCATGTGAAGTTTTTCTGTGAGTTTCTCTCTATGAAGTCACTACAAGCAAAGCCCAGCAATACAATGTAAGGTAAACCAATACATGCAAGTCATCAGCGAAGACTAACAAGGCAGAGCAAAACAAACCAATGCTTGCGCTCCCACTGTCTGTTGGCTCATATTATATTAACTTCTGAACATCATGCATCCTTTCATGTATTTGCTATAGCAAAATAATCTTTCACCTGTGTCTGCTTCAGTAAAACATTCTTTTACCTGTGTGTCCCTACAAAACATCATTATAACCTGAGTGTCCAAAGAAGCCAGAAATTTCCACTTTGCTTCTCACTGAGAGGTCTCAAATTCATGTTTTCTCAAAGAATTAGAGGAAAACATATGGTGGCAGCAATATCAGGGACAGTTTCACAAGAAAAGTTACTTCCAAGGGAGAAAGTATGCCAAAGTGAACAGCTCAAGGTACCACAAATGGAAGAATGGTACTTTTTGTTTTTTATTTAATCAAGCTTTATGACACAATAGCTGAGCAATTATTAATCTATCCTACTCTAAACTAATCTGGCTAACTCCCAGACAAAATACCCCTCCAATACTTGTGTTTAGTATTGATCTAGCTCCCTCTATCTTCCAGGTGTGCTCCCATGGTGGCTCTTGGACCCTTACCTAATGTGAGATTCTCTCTTTATCTCGTGTTCCTTCCCCTGGCTCAAATCAGAAGTCCAGCCCTATTCTCTCTGCTGCTCAGCCACTAGCAGTTCGTCTGTTATTGACAAGTCACATCCCACATGCCTCACAGCTGAGAGAGGGCAGGTTAGTGGGGGGAGGGAGGCATACAGGCAAAGTGAAGAATGACACTGGAGTCAGTACCATACTTGAAGGCAAGGTACTGGTTCAACACTTCCAGAGTCTGCCTTTGTGGTTGATTCTTCTTATGCATATAAGTGTAGTAAAACCTTGGGGAAAGCTTTCCATGTGGCAGTTATCACAACAAAGCTTTAAGCACAGCTACATAGAAACTCCCTAGCAAAGTAGCAAAACATCTGTGGCTTTTGAAATAAGAATGAGTTCTATTGTCTGACACACAGAGCTCAGGGCCGGGGTCTAGAAAGGAAGAATCTGTAATAAGCAATAGTGGTGGAGGATGCAAAGTACACGGGACATCTTTCACAGGGACAGGTTCTACTTGGTGAAAAATAAAGCCAAGCATTAGGGCCTAACAATGCATAGGATGTTGGGGGTGGGGTGGGGTGTTTCAGGTGGGGACTGGACTGTAAATAAATAGTAAAGGATCACCAGGTCATTTGATCACTTTCACTCTGGCATTCCAGGTGACCAGGCATCGTTCATTTCCTTCACTTTATAGAATATGCCCTGTGTAGTGGACAGTTTGGGTTTCTCCAGTGCTTACTCTAAGCTGTGCTCTTACCTGTTATGGCTCATTTATGTAGTGTAGAGATTCTGATTCATTTGCCTACTGCCTCATGTAGGCTTTCTCTGCATTCACTGTTACCCGTAGTTGTAAATATAAGTTCATGCAACTCGTGTCTTTTGAGAACACTAAGCTCCACCCAGCAGGGCGTGTACTATACTGAGCTGTGCATTACCCTTAAACACACTCTACAGTTCCTAAGAACCTGCTCCGCTCAGCACTATAATGAGCTGTGAGTTACCCAACCCCATACACTCTCCATTTCCTAAGAATCTGCTCCACCCAGGAGGGTGTGTACCATAATGAGCTGTGAGTTACCCTCTACAGTTCCTAAGAACCTGCTCCACTCAGGATGTTGTGTATTATAATAAGCTGTGGGTTACCCACAATAATATACTAAGAACCTACACCAGGATGTGCATCAGTTTTAGCCAGAATGAGCAGTTTCCAGTCTTCCTTTTCTCCAATTGTTTTATTTTCCACATTCTACTGTGGAAGGTTTTAGATAAAGTCTCTGGGCTTCAGTATCCTCCCTACTCTCCTGCCTCAACTACTTCCTGATATCTGTGGTTCTTGAAATCATTCAAGGAGACTGAAGGACAGTAATCAGTTAGGTGGACTACTTTCATTCAAAGGATGGAAAACTCCCCTCCTGTTCTGTCTATTGCTTGTTGAACAGGGTCTGGAGCCCCTGTGTCCAGAACTGTTTTGGATACTGGCATCAAAATTCACTTTATGACTGCTGTAGTCTCTAAGATATAAATCCAACCAGGAGGCTAACCAAATAAAGGCCCAAGCAAAAGTAACATCATTTCACCAACCAATGGCCCCAGATAGAGCAAAGCTCAGAAAAGTCATGATGATACATCCCAAGACAGTCAGTATCTTTATGTACACACACACACACACACACACACACACACACACACACACACACAACACACACACGATAGCTAGCTTCTTGACATGAGACTATTGGCTAAATGTTATTTTTAAACCATTTTGAACTTGTCTTGATATGTTGACCCAGAAACAGCATCTCCCTGCAAGCAACCAGAAAATTCCCCATTGGGCTGCATATTTAATGCCCTCACATTTTTAAAAATAATTGCAGCACCAGTGAGCTGGGCAACTCCACAGCCTTCTGTGCACAGTCTGCCAGGAGAGAGTGCTCTCCCAGCAGCGCTTTCACTTCTGAGCATGGAGGTGAGATCTCTACCTCCTCTCTGGAGGGGAACAGGTAGGAGTGCACAAGACATACATCAGTGGAGCAGCTGGGACAAAAGTCTTCCTGTTCATATTTGCACCAGGGAGCCAGGCGGTTCCACAGCCTTCTGTGCACAGACCCTGACAGAAGAGAGTTGGTCTCCCAGGAGTACACAGGCTTACCGGCCCACAGGAGGGCCAAGCTACCAGAGACAGAAAGACCAACTAGCACCAGAGATAACCAGATGGCAAAAGGCAAGCACAAGAAAACTACCAACAGAAACCAAGGCTACTTGGCAACATCAGAACCCAGTTCTCCCACCACAGCAAGTCCCAGATACCCCAACTCACCAGAAAAGCAAGAGCTTGATTTAAAATCATATCTCATGATGCTGATAGAGGGCTTCAAGAAGGACTTAAATAACTCCCTTAAAGAAATACTGGAGAACATCAATCAACAGGTAGAAGCCCTTAAAGAGGAAACACAAAAATCTCTTTAAAGAATTACAGGAAAACACAATCAAGTGAAGGAACTGAACAAAACAATTCAGAGTATAAAAGTGGAAGAAGAAACAATAAAGAAATCACAAAGGGAGACAACTCTGGAAATAGAAAATCCTGGAAAGAAATCAGGAGTCATAGATGCAATCATCAACAGCAGAATACAAGACATAGAAGAAAGAATCTCGGGTGCTGAAGATACCATAGAAAACATTGACTCATCAATGAAATAAAATGCAAAAAGCAAAAAGCTTGTAAGCCAAAACATCCAGGAATTCCAGGACACAATGGGAAGACCAAACCTAAGAATTATAGGTATAGAAGAGAATGAAGATTTACAATTTAAAGGGCCAGTAAAAATCTTCAGCAAAATTATACAAGAAAACTTCCCTAACCTAAAGAAAGAGATGCCCGTGAATGTACAAGAAGCCTTCAGAACTCCAAACAGACGGGACCAGACCAGAAATACCTCCCAGCAGATAATAATCAAAACGCCAAATGCACTAAACAAAGAAAGAATATTAAAAGCAGTAAGAGAAAAAGATCAAGTAACATATAAAGTATACCTATCAGAATTACACCAGCCTTCTCACCAGAGACTATGAAAGCTAGAAGATACTGGGCATATGTCATACAGACCCTAAGAGAACATAAATGTCAGCCCAGGCTACTATACCCAGTAAAAGTCTCAATTACTATAGACAGACAAAACAAGACATTTCATGAAAAAAACAAATTTACACAATATTTTTCTACAAACACAGATATACCAAGGATAATGGTTAGAAAATACCAACACAAGGAGGGAAACTACACCCTAGAAAAAGCAATAAAGTAATCTCCTTTCAACAGACCCAAAAGAAGATAGCCACACAAACAGAATTCCACCTTTAATAATGAAAATAACAGGAAGAAACAATCCCTTTTCCTTAATATCTCTTAACATCAATGGTCTCAATTCCCCAATAAAAAGACATAGACTAACAGACTGGATACTTAAATAGGACCCAATATTTTGCTGACCCAGTTCAGTGACAAAAACAGTCACTACCTCAGAGTCAAAGGTCAGAAACAATTTTCCAAACAAATGATTCCAAGAAACAAGCTGCAGTGTCCATTCTTACATCAGATAAAAGCTACTTTCAACCAAAAGTTGTCAAAAAGATCAGGCGGGACACTTCATACTGGTCAAAGAAAAAAAATCTATCAAGAAGAGCTCTCAATTCTGAAATCTATGCTCTAAATCCAAGGGCACCCACATTTGTAAAAGAAACTTTCCTAAAGCCCAAAGCACACATTGCACCCCACACAATAATAGTGGGACACTTCAACACCACACTCTCAGCAGTGGGCAAATCATGGAAACAGAAATTAAACAGAGACACAGTGAAACTAACTGAAATTAAGGACCAAATGGATCTAACAGATATTTGTAGATCCTAAAGCAAAAGAATTTACCTTCTCCTCAGTACCTTCTCCAAAATTGACCATATAATTGGTCACAAAACAGGCCTCAACAGAGACAGCAATACTGGAATAATTCTATGCACCCTATCAGATCATCAAGGGCCTAGGGGTTGTCTTAAGATCAAACAAAAACAATGGAAAACACACATACACATGGACGTTGAACAATGCTCTACTCAATGATAGCTCAGTCAAGGAAGAAATAAAGAAAGAAATTAAAGACTTTTTAGAATTTAATGGAAGTGAGGACACATCATACCAAAACTTATAGGATGCCATGAAAGTAGTGCTAAGAGGAAAACTCACAGCTATAAGTGTCTCCAAAAAGAAAATGGAGAGAGCTTACACTAGCAGCTTGACAGCAGACCTGAAAACTCTAGAACAAAAAGAAGCAAATGCACCCAAGAGGAGTAGAAGGCAGGAAATAATCAAACTCAGGGCTAAAATCAACCAAATAGAAACAAACAGAACTATACAAAGAATCAACAAAACCAGGAGCTGGTTCTTTTAGAAAATAAATAAATAAATAAACCCTTAGCCAGGCTCACCAGAGGGCACAGAGGCACCACCCAATTAATAAAATCAGAAATAAAAAGGGAGACATAACAATAGAAACTGTGGAAATTCAAAAAATCACACAGTGTTTAAAAATCTCCAAGTTTAAAAAGTTTAAAAAAAAATCTCCAAGTGTTCCCAAGTCCAGGTGTGAGCATGCCTGCATGGCAGTGCCCCAAAACTGCTGCTTGCATCTTTCCTGCTTCTGAGGGAGCCCTGTTGCTGCCACACAGAGGACCAGCTTTGCTGAGGGAGTCTGAAGACGCCCATGTGCTGCATTCTTCCTCCTGCTACAGCGAGTCAGCTGATGCTGTAGTTCTCATGCCCAGACTCACCTCCAACATCCCCAACAGGGTTCCCACACAGCGAGAGATGCTGTGCCCTGCCTCCACCTCTACTCTACTGACAACCTGTAGGTCTTTTGTTTTTTCTTCTACTTTTGCTTTTAGAAATTAGTACAGCTTAAATCACACGCAGATATCTACACAACGATGGAGCAAAATCTAGAAGTTGACCAAGAGCTAAAATAATGCAATTGTGCCCCAGATACAAGATAAATGTATAACGATTTTTAAAATCCAAGGGCACCCACATTTGTAAAAGAAACTTTCCTAATGCCCAAAGCACACATTGCACCCCACACAATAATAGTGGGACACTTCAACACCACACTCTCAGCAGTGAACAAATCATGGAACAGAAATTAAACAGAGACACAGTGAAACTAACTGAAGTTATGGACCAAATGGATCTAACAGATATTTTTAGATCCTAAAGCAAAAGAATTTACCTTCTCCTCAGTACCTTCTCCAAAATTGACCATATAATTGGTCACAAAATAGGCCTTAATAGAGACACCAATATTGGAATAATTCCATGCACCCTATCAGGTCACCATGGTCTAAGGCTGGTCTTAAGTTCAAACAAAAACAACAGAAAACACACATACACATGGACATAGAACAATGTTTTACTTGATGATAGCTTGGTCAAGGAAGAAATAAAGAAATTGAAGACTTTTTAAAATTTAATGAAAATGAGGACACATCATACCAAAACTTATGGCACAATGAGAGCAGTGCTAAGAGGAAAACTCATAGCTCTAAGTGCCTCTGAAAAGAAAATGGAGAGAGCTTACACTAGCAGCTTGATAGCACACCTGAAAACTCTAGATCAAAAAGAAGCAAATACACCCAAGAGGAGGAGATGGCAGTAAAAAATCAAACTCAGGGCAGCGGCGGCGGCAGCGGCAGCAGTGGCTGCTCCAGCTGAAGGGCCATCAGCAGTGGAACCAAGGCGTCACAGGGACCAGTTAGGCCCTGCGCCCATGACCACTGACCTTCGCTGACCAGCCGGGCAGCAAGCAGCTGTAGTTGTGCGGCGCCTTTCCTGCACGGAGGCCACTTCAGAACTCGGCCTCCCACCAGTCAGGAGAGGTGCATCCATCTTGGTTCCGTACTCCAGGGATCGGACAGACTGAGATCCAGATCAGTCTGGGCGGCAGCATTACATCTCCAAGTCCTGCAAGTGGCTAGCTGGGCTTCCGGGCGGCCAGCTGGGAGAACTCAGTGTGCTCCAGTGAATCCAGCGGGCCCCAGCGGGAGCCTTCGGGTGCCTGCTTTGGGATCGGAACAGCCTGGGCAGCAGCACACTGTCTACAAGCAGTGCAGGAGGTAAGCTGTGCACCAGAGGCCAACTGGGAAGGGGCAGCTTGCACTGGTGAGTCCAGCACTGACAAGATAAACTAACACCAGTGAGAACTAGATGGCAAAAGGCAAACGCAGGAACGTCACTAACAGAAATCAAGGCAATATGGCAACATCTGAACCCAATTCTCCTCTACCAACATGTCCTGGATACCCCATCACACCAGTAAAACAAGATTTGGATTTAAAATCACTGGTCATGATGCTGGTACAGGAACACATGAAGGACATACATAAAGAAATTCAGGAGAAAATGGATCAAAAGTTAGAAGCCCTTGCAAGGGAAACACAAAAATCATTGAAAGAAATCCAGGAGAATACAAAAGCCAACAAGGAGGAAATGCAAAAAACACTTAAAGAAATACAGGAGAACTTTGGTCAACAGGCTGAGGTCATGAAAGACGAAACACAAAAATCTCTTAAAGAAATACAGGAGAACTTTGGTCAACAGGCTGAGGTCATGAAAGAGAAAACACAAAAATCTCTTAAAGAATTACAGGAAAACACAAACATGCAAGTGAAGGAGCTAAGCAAAACCATCCAGGATCTAAAATCAGAAGTAGAAACAACTAAGAAAACTCAAAGGGAGACAACTTTGGAGATAGAAAGCCTTGGGAAGAAATCAGGGGACAGAGATGCAAATATCAACAACAGAATACAAGAGATAGAAGAAAGAATCTCAGATGCTGAAGATTCCATAGAAACCATGGACTCAACAGTTAAAGAATGCAAAATGCAAAAAGCTTGTAACCCAAAATATCCAGGAAATCCAGGACACAATGAGAAGACCAAACCTAAGGATTATAGGCATAGATGAGAGTGAAGATTTACAACTTAAAGGGCCAGCAAACATCTTCAATAAAATTATGGAAGAAAACTTCCCTAACCTAAAGAGAGAGATGCCCATGAATATACAAGAAGCCTACAGAACTCCAAACAGACTGGACCAGAACAGAAATACTTCCCGTCACATAATAATCAAAACACCAAATGTTCTAAACAAAGAAAGAATACTAAAGGTAGTAAGAGAAAAAGGCCAAGTAACATATAAAGGAAGACCTATCAGAATCACAGCAGACTTTTCACCTGAGACTATGAAGGCTAGAAGGTCCTGGGCAGATCTCATGCAGACTCTAAGAGAACACAAATGCCAACCAAAACTACTATATCCAGCAAAACTCTCAATCACCATAGATGGAGAAACTAAGATATTTCATGACAAAACCAAGTTTACCCAATATCTATCCACAAACCCGGCCCTAAAAAGGATAATAGGAGGACAACACCAATACAAGGAGGGAAACTTCACCCTGGAAAAAACAAGATAGTAACCCTTCATCAAACCCAAAAGAAGTTAAGCATTCAAATTTAAAAAATAACGTCAAAAATGATAGGAAGTAACAATCACTATTCCTTAATATCTCTTAACATCAATGGACTTAATGCCCCAATAAAAAGACACAGACTAACTGAATGGATACGTAAACAGGACCCTACATTTTGCTGCTTACAGGAAACACACCTCAGGGTCAAAGACAAACACTACCTTAGAGTAAAAGGCTGGAAAACAATTTTACAAGCAAATGGTCTCAGGAAACAAGCTGGAGTAGCCATTTTAATATCAGATAAAATTGACTTTCAACCCAAAGTCATCAAAAGAGACCCTGAGGGACACTTCTTGCTGGTCAAAGGAAAAATACAAAAAGAAGAACTGTCAATCCTGAACATCTATGCCCCAAATGCAAGGGCACCCTCTTTCATAAAAGAAACTTTATTAAAACTAAAAGCACACATTGCACCTAACACAATAACTGTGGGTGACTTCAACACTGCACTTTCCTCAATGGACCGATCAGGAAAACAGAAACTAAACAGGGACACAATGAAACTAATTGAAGCTTTGGACCAATTAGATTTAACAGATATATATAGAACATTCTATCCTAAAACAAAAGAATATACCCTTTTCTCAGCACCTCATGGTACCTTCTCCAAAATCGACCATATAATTGGTCAAAAGACAGACCTCAACAAATATAAGAAGATCGAACTAATCCCATGCCTCCTATCTGATCACTATGGAGTAAAAGTGGTCTTCAATAGCAACAGAAACAACAGAAAGCCCACATACACGTGGAAACTGAACAATACTCTACGCAATGATACCTTGGTCAAGGAAGAAATAAAGAAAGAAATTAAAGACTTTTTAGAACACAATGAAAATGAAAACACAACATACCCAAATCTATGGGACACAATGAAAGCAGTGCTAAGAGGAAAACTCATAGCCCTGAGTGCCTCCAAAAAGAAAATGGAGAGAGCATACATTACCAGCTTAATGACACACCTGAAAGCCCTAGAACAAAAAGAAGCTATTTCGCCCAGGAGGAGTAGAAGACAGGAAATCATCAAACTCAGGGCCGAAATCAATCAAGTAGAAACAAAGAGAACCATACAAAAAATCAACAATACCAGGAGCTGGTTCTTTGAGAAAATCAACAAGATAGATAAACCCTTAGCCAGAATGACCAAAGGGCACAGAGAAAGTATCCAAATTAACAAACTTAGAAATGAAAAGGGAGATATAACAACGGAAACTGAGGAAATCCAAAAAATCATCAGATCCTACTACAAGAGCCTATACTCAACACAACTGGAGAATCTGGAGGAAATGGACAATTTCCTTGACAGATACCAAATACCAAAATTAACTCAGGACCAACTAGACCATCTAAACAGTCCCATAATGCCTAAAGAAATAGAAGGAGTCATAGAAAGTCTTCCAACCAAAAAAAGCACAGGACCAGATGGCTTCAGTGCAGAATTCTACCAGACCTTCAAAGAAGAGTTAACACCAATACTCTTCAAACTATTCCACAAAATAGAAACAGAAGGAACACTACCCAATTCCTTCTACGAAGCCACAATTACGCTGATACCAAAGCCACACAAAGATCCAACAAAGAAAGAGAACTTCAGACCAATTTCCCTTATGAACATCGATGCAAAAATACTCAATAAAATTCTTGCCAACCGAATCCAAGAACACATCAAAACGATCATCCACCATGATCAAGTAGGCTTTATCCCGGGAATGCAGGGTTGGTTCAATATACGGAAATCCATCAATACAATCCACTTCATAAACAAACTCAAAGAACAAAATCACATGGTCATTTCATTGGATGCTGAAAAAGCATTTGACAAAATCCAGCATCCTTTCATGCTTAAAGTCTTGGAGAGAACAGGAATTCAAGGTCCATACCTAAACATAGTAAAAGCAATATACAGCAAACCGGTAGCCAGCATCAAACTAAATGGCAGAAACTTGAAGCAATCCCACTGAAATCAGGGACCAGACAAGGCTGCCCCCTTTCTCCTTATCTTTTCAATATTGTACTTGAGGTACTAGCTCGGGCAATTCGACAACATAAGGAGGTCAAAGGGATACAAATTGGAAAGGAAGAAGTCAAACTATCATTATTTGCAGACGACATGATCGTCTACCTAAGTGACCCAAAGAACTCCACTAGAGAGCTCCTACAGCTGATAAACAACTTCAGCAAAGTGGCAGGTTATAAAATCAACTCAAGCAAATCAGTGGCCTTCCTATACTCAAAGGATAAGCAGGCTGAGAAAGAAATTAGGGAAATGACCCCCTTCACAGTAGCCAAAAACAGTATAAAGTATCTTGGGGTGACTCTTACCAAACATGTGAAAGATCTGTATGACAAGAACTTCAAGACTCTGAAGAAGGAAATGGAAGAAGACCTCAAAAAATGGGAAAACCTCCCATGCTCATGGATCGGTAGAATCAATATAGTTAAAATGGCCATTTTGCCTAAAGCACTATACAGATTCAATGCAATACCCATCAAAATCCCAACTCAATTCTTCACAGAGTTAGAAAGAGCAATTATCAAATTCATCTGGAACAACAAAAAACCCAGGATAGCTAAAACTATTCTCAGCAACAAAAGGAAATCTGGGGGAATCAGTATCCCTGACCTCAAGCAATACTACAGAGCAATAGTGTTAAAAAACTGCATGGTATTGGTACAGTGACAGGCAGGAGGATCAATGGAACAGGACTGAAGATCCAGAAATGAACCCACACACCTATGGCCACTTGATCCTCGACAAAGAGGCTGAAAACATCCAATGGAAAAAAGATAGCCTTTTCAACAAATGGTGCTGGTTCAACTGGAGGTCAGCTTGCAGAAGAATGCGAATTGATCCATCCTTGTCTCCTTGTACTAAGCTCAAATCCAAATGGATCAAGGACCTCCACATAAAGCCAGACACTCTGAAGCTAATAGAAAAGAAACTGGGGAAGACCCTTGAGGACATCGGTACAGGGAGAAAGTTTCTGAACAGAACACCAATAGCGTATGCTCTAAGAGCAAGAATTGACAAATGGGACCTCATAAAATTACAAAGTTTCTGTAAGGCAAAGGACACCATCAAGAGGACAAATCGGCAACCAACAAATTGGGGAAAGATCTTCACCAATCCTACATCAGATAGAGGGCTAATATCCAATATATATAAAGAACTCAAGAAGTTAGACTCCAGAAAACCAAACAACCCTATTAAAAAATGGGGTACAGAGTTAAACAAAGAATTCTCGCCTGAAGAACTTCGGATGGCGGAGAAGCATCTTAAAAAATGCTCAACTTCATTAGTCATTAGGGAAATGCAAATCAAAACAACCCTAAGATTTCATCTTACACGAGTCAGAATGGCTAAGATTAAAAATTCAGGAGACAGCAGGTATTGGAGAGGGTGTGGAGAAAGAGGAACACTCCTCCACTGCTGGTGGGGTTGCAAATTGGTACAACCACTCTGGAAATCAGTCTGGCGGTTCCTCCGAAAACTGGGCACCTTACTTCCAGAAGATCCTGCTATACCACTCCTGGGCATATACCCAGAAGACTCCCCACCATGTAATAAGGATACATGTTCTACTATGTTCATAGCAGCCCTATTTGTAATTGCCAGATGCTGGAAAGAACCCAGGTATCCCTCAACAGAAGAGTGGATGCAAAAAATGTGGTATATCTACACAATGGAGTACTATTCAGCCATTAGAAACAATGAATTCATGAAATTCTTAGGCAAATGGATGGAGCTAGAGAATATCATACTAAGTGAGGTAACTCAGACTCAAAAGGTGAATCATGGTTTGCACTCACTAATAAGTGGATATTAACCTAGAAAACTGGAATACCCAAAACATAATCCACACATCAAATGAGGTACAAGGAGAAAGGAGGAGTGGCCCCTGGTTCTGGAAAGACTCAGTGAAACAGTATTCAGCAAAACCAGAACCGGGAAGTGGGAAGGGGTGGGTGGGAGGACAGGGGAAGAGAAGGGGGTTTGCGGGACTTTCGAGGAGTGGGGGGGCTAGAAAAGGGGAAATCATTTGAAATGTAAATAAATTATATCGAATAAAAAAATGACTGAAAAAAAAAATAAAAAAAAAATCAAACTCAGGGCTGAAATCAACCAAATAGAAACAAAAAGAAGTATACAAATAATCAACAAAACCAGGAGCTGGTTCTTTTAGAAAATAAAAAAATAAATAAACCCTTAGCCAGGCTCACCAGAGGGCACAGAGGCACCACCCAATTAATAAAATCAGAAATAAAAAGGGAGACATAACAATAGAAACTGTGGAAATTGAAAAAAAAAACTCACAATGTTTAAAAATCTCCAAGTTTAAAAAGTTTAAAAGTGTTCCCAAGTCCAGGTGTGAGCATGCCTGCATGGCAGTGCCCCAAAACTGCTGCTTGCATCTTTCCTGCTTCTGAGGGAGCCCTGCTGCTGCCACACAGAGGACCAGCTTTGCTGAGGGAGTCTGAAGATGCCCATGTGCTGCATTCTTCCTCCTGCTACAGCGAGTCAGCTGATGCTGTAGTTCTCATGCCCAGACTCACCTCAAACATCCCCAACAGGGTTCCCACACAGGAGAGATGCGGTGCCCTGCCTCCACCTCTACTCCACTGACAACCTGTAGGTCTTTTGTTTTTCCTTCTACTTTTGCTTTTAGAAATTAGTACAGCTTAAATCACACGCAGATATCTACACAACGATGGAGCAAAATCTAGAAGTTGACCAAGAGCTAAAATAATTCAATCATGTTCTAGATTATAAGATAAATGTATAACCATTTTTAAAATTGTATGTATTTTTTATCTCCCACACATGGGTATTTTTGTCTGCATGTATGTCTGTGTACAACACACATGCAATGCCTGGGGAGACCAGAGGAAGGCGTCACTGCAGATGGCTGTGAACTGACATGTGGGTGCTGAGAGCTGAGCCTGGGTCCTCTGAGAGTAGCTGGTGCCCACAACCACGGGGCCATCTGTCCAGGCCTGAAGATGAATATGTCAGAACAATTCTAGTAAACTTCACTGCCTGCCTGGCTGTGTACCTTCTGAAGTCTGACCTGGTGGCTCGTCTGCTGTTCCATCTTGGCGTTACCTCATAAGCAGAGCAGTTGTATGCAATGCCTTCTGTTCATAGTTCACGCTTAGATGTAGACAGGTGGTTTTGCAACGGTGATTTAAAGAACAGGAGGTTGAGGAACCAGATTTTGTTTCCTGTGGATGGAATGAGGGAAGAGCGGCCCAGGAAGTGCTGTGAATGTATTTCTGGGTCTTGAGGTGGGGACACGGTCACCACACTCCTTCCTTTAGACTTCTTCCAAAGTAGTTCCTGAAGTTGCCCCCGCCCTTTTTTTTTCTTTTTTTCTTTTTTTTTTTCTTTTTCCGAGACAGGGTTTCTCTGTGTAGGTCTGGCTGTCCTGGAACTCACTCTGTACACTGGGGTGGCCTCGAACTCACAAATCCACCTGCCTGTGCCCCCCAAGTGCTGGGATTAAAGGCGTGTGCTACCACTGCCAGGTGAAGTTGGCCTTAACGTCAGGGAAAATATGTTTTTGGATCTATGGTATATGAACAGTGAAACCTCAGTCCTACCCTGAGCAAGGGTAATGAGCATATAGATAAGGAAAGTGGCATCTTAGGAACAAAAAGGCCACACTTGGCAAACGTGATCACCCCTAAAAAAAAAAGGAAGAAGGTGAATGACTCTGTGTTTGTCTATGATTGGTGTCCTTGGTTTACATGTCTTGACAAAGTAGAGATTCTTAGATAAGTTCTCCCCACGCCCTCACAGGAGCACTGTATATAACCAGCCTGAGAGGAGCCTCTAGCTTCACACTGCAGGACCCTGTCTCCAGGAGCAAACAGCTGGACTCTCGTCTCCAGTTGGAGGAAAGCCGGCCAGCTTTTGTAAGATTCTTCCCTGTGGGTGCTTGACTCTCTGCATCTTTCCCTCTGTGCACTTTCTAGCTGTTCTTCTCGTTTAGTGAAACCGATTATCCTCACTTAGGCTTTCTGGACCCAAACTCGCACATTTAAAAGAAAACAAGTAAGACTCAAAATTTAAAATGAGAACAGGTTTCTTTCGGGGTTCTTTGTATTTGGGATACAATTAATGGGATTGTGAGCAAGGAGATGGAGATATAGGAGGGTTTCTTAAATTATGATTAAAAGCCCCCAAAGGCTTAGGAAGCCATTTGCTGAAGGGCATCTGATCTGTCATGTTTCCTTCCAAAACAAGCATGCGGCTTAGCAGGAATAATAAGAAAACCCCCACATTTGGGGATGGTGGTGCAAACCGTTAATCTCAGCACTGGGGTGACAGGCAGGCAGATGTCTGTGGGTTTGAGGAGAGCCTGGTCTACAGAGTGAGTTCCGGGACAGCCAGGGCTACACAGAGAAGCCCTGTCTCAAAAAAGAAAAAATGAAAAGAAAAGGAAAACCCCAAACTAGGAAGTGCTTTCGGCAGTATTTCCTCCTCACTTCTTTCCCTTTAAAGAAATTATCAATGCTCTTTAAAAACAAAATAGAACATGAACCGAGATCAAAAGATGGTAGGTTGAGGGAAGAAGGGAGGAAAGGCAAGGAGGAAGACTGGGCATCAGGTGTTCCGGTCTGGCTGGACTGTTGCAAGGATACACAAGGTAGCGAGAGTATACCTAAGAGAAGGGTGTTTATCCCACTGCCAGCCCTGCAGCAGGAGGGTTGCTACATCTCTTGGCTACAAAGTACTGTCAACAGGGGTTGACAAAGTACTGTCAAGAACATTGATTCTTAAGAGCACGACAGGGTTAAGAATGGATAAACTGAGTCTGCACAAGAGTTGTTGAAATCTAAATGACAGCCATTGTTGTGTCTGTGACTAAGGTTGAGCACCTTTGGCCATGGCAGATTTACATCTGTAGTCCCTAATAATAAGGCTCTCGCTCGTTTTCTCACAGGTGTACCTTGCCTGGCTTTGAGGGGAGATTTAGAGTTAAATACACAAGTGAGACAGATTCACAGGAGTGGGCAGTTGACACTGGTGGTTGGGGTGTGCTCCTGGAAGTTGCTTTCTGGATGTTTTAGAGAATTCATAGTGAGAGACTTCATTGGGTGAGATGGTAAAAATTAATGTGGATTTTTTGCAAATTAGAAACAAGTAACCCCTTTTCTGGCCATATAGACCCGAGTGTTTTCAAAGTCTAAATAGCAAGAGCCTTTTTAAGATGAAAAAACTCCCTGTGTAGTGTTCATGGCACACAGGCTTGGCTTACACGGAAAGTCCTCAGGGAAGATGTGTTTCAGTGAGACTGGACCAAGGTCACCCCAGCACTGATTTCTTCCAGTTGTCACCTTGTACCATCAACTAAGGCAGTAAATGTGCCACTGCAATTCCAGTGTTGCTAGATTTGGCTACTGAAGCCTATACAGAATCTATTAGCTTAGTAAGAACCATAAACTTTCAAGGCCAGAACCCCTCTCATTTATGGATGGCAAAACACAGGCCTAAAGAGAAAAAGGAAGGAAACTACCAGGGCGATATTGAGAGTCGGCTGTGAAGCCAGCAATATGATTCAAGGTAAAGAATCCAGATCCCTCTCAGTTGTAGATTATACAGCAGCAGGAAGTATGGACAGGTAAAAGGTTGTTTGCCTAAGATCACATGAGCAGTGGTGTGTTTGGAAGTAGCAATCATGAAATCCGATAGCTGGAAAATATTTGCTTTGTGATATCCTTAGCATTTGGACCCTCCACATTATAGATTTTGCTTTGGTGTCCTAAATACCCAAAGCCTGGCAAGTTTAGGCACCCTGAGTGAGCCTACCTATTCCCATTCCCTACAACCTGGGTTTTAAGTATAGGTTGGCATCTCCACAAAAGCCCACTGTCTGCTAATGAATGGCAGCATCCCTATCCACTGCTGCCACCTGCTGATCCTTTGGAGTATTACCAGCTCTTGTTGTTTTTGTTTGTTTAGGTTGGCAGTGGCCAGGCTAGTCCCAAAACCCCAGTACTCCTTGCCCACTCTGCTATTGCATGCAGCCCTACTATGAGGAGGGTTTTTATGTCTCTGGATGATCTCTTCGTATTTCCTCCAAATAACCAAGGATACTATCAGAAATTGCTTGATATCTCCCTGTTATCTCCTAGTTCTCAAAAATTCAATTTTCCTAAGAAATAACATCTTAAAAGTCCGTAAGAAGGTCAAACTCCAGCAGAAGACACCTTTGGTCTCGTGGTGTGTGATTGGCCAGTGCATGTTGTGCAAGGTAAGCTGAGAGCTCTGGGGAGGTGACAGTAGGAGTCTTCTCTCTTGTCCTCTTCAGAGAAATCTCACAGAGAATTTTAAGTCCCTTGTCTTCATGAAGAGATCTCAGTTTTGTTTTGTTTTGTTTTATTTCATTTTGTTTCGTGTTTAATTTTACCACACTGTAAGATCATTTGCCTATGCTAACAATTACAAACATAGGAGACACTAGAACACATTTTCTCAGATCATCCAAAGGGCCTCTGAAGTAGGCTACTCTGAAGATGAAGTTTGTTTTCCCCCTTTTGCTCTGTATGAGTCTCTTCAGGGCCCACTTCAGGTACTCCATAATGTGTTCCATTCTTCCCATGCGTTGCTTAGTAAGTCTGCCCTCTAGGAGAAGTACCCTGCACCCTCAGGAGGTGATCTTCTCTACAGTTTTCCTCATTGATGTGGTACTGAGCGAGTTCCTGGAATCCCATGCAGCAGCCTTGGGGGACGGGCTGTCCTGTGCTCTCCATCCCCACAAGTCATTCTTCACGGCTCTCAGCTCCTGTGTTACCATCCATCTCCCCTCAGGAACTCCCATCCTTTCCGCCATGGATGCCACATTTCTGTTCTGTGCTTTTCTGTTTTTCTTTTTCTTCCTTGACCACCCCTCCCCCCAAAGAACCCAAAGTCTACTACATTGTCAAGCCAGTGTGGAACTCCAGGATTCAGGCAATCCTCCTGTGTCTGTTTCCTGTGTAGCTGGGATTTACAGACACATACTGCACCTGCCCTTGGTTTATCGTAAAGGTCTTTGTGCCCTAGGATCTACCAAAGTTTCTGGGCCCAATAGGTACTTGGGTAATATTTGTTATCAAGTTAAGTAATAGGTGAATTAAGAATATAAGTAGATTTGTCATGCTATGGATGATGGTGAACCTATAGAATAGAGGAAGATGGCTGCACCATGGAGTCAGTTAGGAAGGCCAAGGCAAAGATGGAAGTAGGTAGCTGAGGGCACTGCTTTATCATGTTCTTCCAGAAAGTCTCCACCCACCTAGTCTAAGTTAGAATGTGGTTCTACGGGCTGACTACTCCTGCTTTTTCTGCCCTTGGCAGGAATCTCTGTTGGGAGAGATGGCGATGAGCCCAGGTCCTTTTGCTGTTGGTGTTTGTGCTGGGTCTGTTTGCGACCCCTCCGACTCTGGCTCAGAATAATCCCAGGTACACAAAATTTCTGACTCAGCACTATGATGCCAACCCAACGGGCTGGGACGACAAATACTGCAAAAGTATAATGAAGAAAAGAGGTCTAACTTCACGCTGCAAGGATGTCAACACCTTTATTCATGGCAAGACGAATGACATCAAGGCCGTCTGTGGAGAGAAAGGAAGCCCTTATGGACAAAACTTAAGAATAAGCAATTCTCCCTTCCAGGTCACCACTTGCAAGCACAGGGGAGGGTCTCCCCGGCCTCCATGCCGGTACCGAGCCTCTTCAGGGTCCAGACGTGTTGTTATTGCCTGTGAGAATGGCTTCCCTGTCCACTTAGATGAGTCTGTTATCAGTCAGTAGTCAGCTGACCCCTGGCACAGACCTGGCTCTGATTTCTTTTTATCTCCCCTCATAGCCCAGAACACTGGTTCCTGTGTTCACTGTCAGGGGCCAGAAAATGAATCATCTGAAATATACGTCTTCTGATTTACAATGTATAGAAGTAAAGATGTCTCAAAAGCCATTAAGAGTCAGTCTGGAAGATCACTAGTTCCCAGCAAATTTAGCATTTCCTGTTTTCTCTCCTTGCTGTTTCCCACAGGAAAGGGGCTGTTATCTGTTAGTCAATGGGAAAGTAGATTTCATCTTTCTATGGTCCTGAGGATGATAACCTAATTTATAGACAGGACAGGGAATTTTCAAAAGCGCCAAGTTGTCTATTAAGTAATAGGTCACTAAAGGAGCCCTTCTGACAGGAGTTTAGGATCAAGAGCCTCCCCACCTGTTTCTCCCCCATGGCCTGAGACTGTTGGCACCCAGGGATCGTCCACAGCTTCAGGCTGTCATCCTCAGCAACCTAATGCATCCCTTTAATTTTTTAAGGACCTCAACTCTGGCCAAACCAGATTCATAGTTTCACACAGAAAAAATGTTCAAGACGAGCCTGCATGAAGCAGAGTCAGAGACTCTTATCAGTGATAATTCTGACATGGGCTGTCACCAGAAAGGTTGAGAGTAAGGCATACCCAAATGTGGGTATGGGCTCCCCAACAGAGAGTCGTATATAACTGCCTTAATATTGGTCATAGGCACAATACCTCTCAAACCACACCGTAAAAGGTTGTAAGGACACCCCTCTTTTTTCTCTCTGTTTAAAGTATTACTTATTTTATGTGCATTTTGCTTTATTATGTGTTTTGTCTGCATGTATGTGTGCACAGCACATGTGTGCCTGGTTCTAGGGAGGTCAGAAGAGGTGTTGGATCCCCTGGAACTGGAGTTGCAAATGGTCGTGGTGAATGCTGGGATCCAAACCCAGGTCCTCTGTGAGAGCACCAAGTGTCCCTAAGTGCTGAGCCACCTCACTACCCCTTTCTTATCTCTCGATGGGTGGAATCATAGGGTGTCTCAGGGGATGTCTTGGACAGAATTATAACTTGCAAAATGAGAGTTACTTGGTATTATTTTGGTTTGTGGCTTCTAATATTTGTTTTAAATATATAAAAAATGTACTAAATCACTAAGATTTGTTTACCCTTCCCTGAAAGATTTTTCAATATTTTATTATAATAAAGAGCTGTATGTCAAAACTTTGTGTTGGGATTTGTGATGTTCTTCTCTTTTTCAGTTCCTCTCTAGTCTGTGAAATCTCGTGTCCCTTAGTGTCCCTATACATTCTGGTCAAATACAAACGGCCACTAGATCCATCACGTGACTTCTGGCTTTGTCTCATTTCCTCCACTGAAAGTGACCCCTCTCATGCACAAGACCTGAAACAAGAACTCAGAGTGGACTTTGCTTAAAAACACCAATTCTTCATGCAGCATATTGTGAGTGCTGCACTACTTGGCATTATTGATGTGTATGACTGCATATACCCAATGGGTGACTGACAGTAGGCTAATATTTCTGGCTGCATGTGATTTTCCTTTCTGAGCCTTCTGTGGTCAAGTGGAGTCCAAGATTAAACAGGTCTGATGGATAAACAGAGTAATGGCTTTTCCCCTTCAGGATTTTACATGTGTGTGTGTGTGTGTGTGTGTGTGTGTGTGTGTGTGTGTGTGTGTATACAGGTGCTCAGGAAGAGGTCACAGGTTATCTCTTTTCACCATGAACTCCAGGGACTGAACTCAGGCTGTCGGGATTGTTAGGGCAAGCATTTTTATCTGCTGAGCCATCTCACTGGCCCAGACAATGACTCTGTCCACCTGAGATAATAGCTAACCAGACCATAGTTAGACAGAAAGTGCTTACCACTGCTTGCCCCATCCCCTGTATATTCTTAGAGCTTTTGCTAGCACCTTGGAAATAGTTAAAGATGCCAGATTCCCAGCCTTACCAGAACACTTCAGCTGGCTAAAGCCCTACTTTTCATTCCACTGTTACCTTTTCTATTTGGTTTGATGTTTCAGTGGCCAGACCTCACTTCTTGGGACCACAAAAGTAAAGTCTTGAGCTTGGTTGGTAACACCCACTCTTTCCCACTTTGGACATTTACTAGAACATTACTCTAAAGATGCTAGCTTTTAAAAGAACTTTATGTATGAGAGACTAAACTGATATTTGAATAATAGCAAATAGGAAAGGAGACTTGATCTGAATTTCCCTTACCTGACTTAAGCAAAGGATACCACAAAGTACAGTCAGGAAATAAGTACTCCAAGACAATTATGTAAATAAACAGATAATACTTAAAGCATGGAATGTCAGTTGGTCCAAGAGAAAATGTTCCTCCCAAGAACATATCTGTATAAATCCATTTAGAGAAAGGAAAGAGGAAGGGAGAATTCTCTCCTGGGTACCTTCAGGCAGCCATGAGAGTTGGACATGTATTTGCCTTAACTTAGCTCTGACACTGAGCTCCTGCTTGACATTTCCAGAGTGATGGGACAGTCTTGTTGTTCCCAGTACCTTTGATCACACCTGAGTTTATGCTAATGAAGTGACTTAGAGTAAGACTATTAGTAGTCTCAAGATAATTAAGTCACTAAAAACACCAGGTGTTTGGGGAGTTGAAACTTTCTGCCCTTCTTACCAGACTTGAGGAGTTAGGATAGAGCGGCTGGTAATTCAACTCTATAAATATCTTAGACAAGAGCATCTAAGAGTCTGTGAAGATGCTGCCTGAGTGATGTCACCAAAGGAACCTGGACACTCCACAGAAGGGACCAGGCCCTATACCTTACCCTATGCATCATCTCTGCCAGTGGAAGTGGAAAAGCTGACAATACAAAATGGGCTCTCTACATCAAGAACCTACGAATTGAGCCCAAAATGTGTATAAAGAGGTTTGCATGTGCATGGCTCCCTCTGCAGTCCAGGCAGGCTTTGGGTTTGTCCCAGTCTCCCACAGAGCTCCTACAGGCCTGTGCTACCAGGCCCTGCTTCACCATGTAATTCTGGTACACATGTGCCAGGTAGTCTCACATCTTGCTTGTCATCTTGTAACAGGTCTACTCCCAGAACTTATGAGTATTCCAAATAAGCCAGGACCATTATGTGGCAACAACTGTCTCCAGTAATGAACAGATGCCAACTTTTCCCATGTGCTCCTGAGGGTAGTGAGCTTCCATTTTATCTTAAGACAGGATCTCACTAGATAGCCCTGGGTGCCATGTAACTCACTATGTAGACCAGGCTACCCTAGAACACACAGAGATCCACCTGCCACTGCCTCCCGAGTACTGGGATGAAAGGTATGCGCCACCATACATTTCAAACCAGGCTCTGAACTTTTCTGAAGCTGTTCACCCATACTTATTTTGTTTAAAAATGTCCATTTTCCCTAATTTCCTCTACTGTATTTGTATTAGTTGATGTTCTCTATAGGATCAGAACCATTAGATTATATTCCTAATGCTAGCCACTAATGATATAGATTGCAAGGTGACCTCGGCTGCTTGACAGAGGTGTAGCATATTGACATTGCAGATCACAATTCTCCAACATCCTTTGACTTTCATCTTTGATGGTTTTCACTATGTGATGTGGGAGTTGCCATATGCCCTTTTCCTTTGGAAAATTCAGTATGAGCTTTGTAGAGGATGTTAATGTATACAGTGCCAGTCTCTAAACAAATAAGGTAAATCTTTAGATTTATGGTTCCAGAAACTCTTAGGCACTTGCACATGGTTCCAAGGATGAAAACACACAATCTAGAGAAACAATGGTCCCAACTCATAGTCTGAGGCCTTGGTAGTTGTGGGTAAGAGTTCAGTTAACAAGTATAGAGTAGTGCTTTCAATTAACTCCCTGGGTATGCATGTGGCTTACAGGATGAATGGCAAGGTCTGGTGTGCCCCAGTAGAAGCAGATTCTGTTAAGAAGGTAGACTGGCTTGACCCCCTCTGCCATACACAGGAGTATACATGGAAGGAATCAGAATGATATGGCATAATGGAAGACGAGTAAGATACCAGGACACTTCCCTTTGGGGAGTATATGAGGAGAGCAGGCTCACTAAGGCACATAAGAACACAGTTAGGAAACAGCTCAATGCTTGTTATGCTACACTGCATAAATACTGCATCATGCCCCTTGAAGAATGAAAACTGCTCTCATGGGTTTGTTTCTCAGGACTCAATGTCTGGTACCTCCTGACCTCAAAGACTGAGAACAGGCAGGAGGAAGTATAAAGGGGCCCCTGTTGGGGTTGCTGAGCTTTAAGAACAATAGGGGCTGAGGTGCTTGACAGACTTAGTGATTTTGCTTTAAAGAAAAATACTGTAATAAAGTTGATGAGCTCTTTCTTCTGGATGATGAAGAACAGGGTTAAAATGGGCTAAGAATAATTTATGAAAAGATCATATATTTCTTAGAATTATTAAATCAGCTTTCGATGTTACCTGTGATTAAGCTACCATGCAAATATAGAGTATTGTAGGCCTTACTTTAGTAAGGGTTCATAAATGCTTCAACCTTCCTTGTAGCCCACCACCCAATAGAGGTCTTGGAAAAGAAAGGTCAATAGGAAATTAGGCTTGTGGATGTGTTTAGAAATAGTTCCTTGGGGATATTCTCATATTCATTGTCAGCAGTCCAGTCTTCTAGTAAACACCAACATGAATCAGCAACAGCAGTTCAATCCAGAAGAAACCTCGAGGCTCCACCAATCAGTCTTAGTTCATGGAAGTGGCAAAATTGTACATAAAGTTCTTTGGTGAATTACTTTTTACAAAGTCACACAAGTAAAGATCAGCAAGAAAATGTAAGATGACCAATACAAGAACTTCCTCCCACTGTCTGTGGGGTCATATTTATATTCTTTCTAAACATTAACTGTCCTCTCAGATCTGTGCTTCAGCAAAACATACTCTCACCTGTGTCTGCTTTAGCAAAACATCCTTTCACATGTCTACCCCAGCAAAATATCATATGATATAACTGAGATTCCAAAGAAATTAGAAATTTCCACTTCAGAGTATAAAACATGTAGCTTTCCCTCCAAAAAATGCAACAAATGCAACAAAAGCTTGCCTGATTTACCCTCAGATGGTGTCAGTCTTCTTCCATCCCCAACTGCACATTTTGGGACCTACTGGAGCTGGACTTTGGCACACTGAAGTTTATTCTCTTATTTGGCCACTTCTTCCTCCTAATTCTGACTAGGAAGGTCCTATTATCAAAATATTGAAGTCCAGCAATGAAAAGCTCCATTTGGTTCACCTAGTCAACATGCCCAATTAAAATTAAACACCTTAACCTAACACAGGGTTCCCCTTGTACCTTTATAAACTGCCATTTTCCTATGGGCCACATCTGTCTCCTCACTATCCAGAGGCAGACCTTTGTCCCTCTGTGGAAAATACCCCTTACCCCTGTCCCTTGCCCCTTTTCTCTCCTCTCCTTTATTCCCTTCCTCTTCTTCCTCTATCTCCTGTGCTTGTCCCTTATCCCTTCTGTCTGTCCCTCTGAGCAAATAAATCTTCCTTGTGCCAAAAACTTGGTCTGAGAACTCAATCTCGGGGACTCTGAGCCATTTCCTTTCATACATTATGATTCATAGCAGTGACAAAATTACAGTTATGAAGTAGTAACAAAAATGATTTTATGGTTTTAGGTCACAAGTACACTTACACACCATGACATCTCTGCAGTGCCCTGTCTTGTACTTCTTACACGTTTTGCCTATTGTTTGCCAAATAACCCAGATATACACTTGTGAGGAGTAGATGAGACCCCGAGTAGATATGTGTTATTGGCATGAGCACAACCATGTCAAGGAACCTAATACCTCAGACTCAGGGAGTGGCAGTGCCTTCTCTGGCCCAGAGCAATGGGAAGGGCTTCTCCTGGCCCATCTCAGATGTTGAAAGTTTGGGCAGAAAATACCAACCCACAGCTGCCTCCTTCTGGAAGACTGAGCCCCAGATCATTCTCCTTCAGAGACTCTCTCCCAAGATTAACTAACCCACTTTCTTCCCTCTCCTTCTCTGTTTAATGTGAGGAGTCTCCATCAGAGCACACAGCCCATCTAATCCCAGCTTTTCTGTGCACCTGTCTGTTGTTTCTACCTTCTCCACTGCCCCATTCATATCAATCCCCAAGTAAAGCAGGTCAGCAGGCAAATGAAAGGAGAGAGATAGGATATTGGATATTCTCCATTATCAGAGCAGATTTGTTCTTCATTCTCTAGAAAGGAACCATCCCACAAACCTTCTAAGCCTTGCAGCCGTACACCTACCTGCTGGCAGCCTGTTCTCAGCCTTTCAATACAGATGTCATCAGTGTTTCAGGAGGAGTGCAAGACTCTGTAGGCAGCCTTGGTGGGTGTGAACTTCCCTCCAAGTACACAAAGAAATGATAATGACATAAAAGGTGAGACACAGGACTGATCACTTGGACAGAAGGACAAGGCTAGACTTTGGAGTAGGTTTGTTCCAGTTTACTAGAAAACACACATGTGAGAGGGACAGATTTCCCTCTGCAGCCCAGTTTAAAGATTCAAAGCCTTGAGTTTATTCTCACAGGCATCAAGAGCAAAATTCGGATTTCAGAAACATGGGCCTAGTCAGTGCATTGAAACGACACCCAGTGTTCTGAGAGCAGAAAAGGAGTTGAGTTTAATAAGAAACTCCATCCAGCCGTAATTCACTAGTTTCCAGTTCTACCCCTTCTTACTCAGAATGGCTGAAAACTATTTTGTTTGTTTGTTTCTGGGTTTTTTGTTTGCTTGTTTGTTTTTGAAGTAGAGTCATAGTTATTCAAGATTTTTTTCCATCAAATTTGGGATTAGGTCAAATAGGCAACATCCACCTATTTGAGAGAGACAAGGGTATGACTGAGTGAGGAGTGATACTCCCGAGGTTTTATCAGTGATGAAAGGAGTTAAGTTTAGTCAAACTAAATGGAATTGCATGTCAAAGCCTCAAGCAGAAAGGAGTCTGGGAAGGCCATAAAGAAGTGCCCACGTGTGCCTACCTGGGTGGACTTTATGTTCTATTTTCTTTATAACAAACTCCTCTCAGCTTTCTCCTGGATGAAGTATTTCTGACAAGGCAGAGAGGTGCCTGGCATCAGCTGTCTCCACCAATGAGCAAACACCCTTCTGTGTCAGGCTTCTGACATGAGGCAGTTAGCTGCAGTTGCAGGCCAAAGATGCTGCAGGCTTGCAGCTACAGCTTTCTTCAGATCTCCCCAGCACTTTTTTTTTTATTCGATATAATTTATTTACATTTCAAATGACTTCCCCTTTTCTAGCCCCCCCACTCCCCGAAAGTCCCGTAAGACCCTTTCTCTTCCCCTGTCCTCCCACCCACCCCTTCCCACTTCCCCGTTCTGGTTTTGCTGAGTACTGTTTCACTGAGTCTTTCCAGAACCAGGGGCCACTCCTCCTTTCTTCTTGTACCTCATTTGATGTGTGGATTATGTTTTGGGTATTCCAGTTTTCTAGGTTAATATCCACTTAATAGTGAGTGCATACCATGATTCACCTTTTGAGTCTGGGTTACCTCACTTAGTATGATATTCTCTAGCTCCATCCATTTGCCTAAGAATTTCATGAATTCATTGTTTCTAATGGCTGAATAGTACTCCATT
Source organism: Apodemus sylvaticus (assembly GCF_947179515.1). NCBI lineage: Eukaryota > Metazoa > Chordata > Mammalia > Rodentia > Muridae > Apodemus > Apodemus sylvaticus. The sequence continues at coordinate 75,753,454 of NC_067479.1, read as the reverse complement.
GTGTAGATATACCACATTTTTTGCATCCACTTTTCTGTTGAGGGATACCTGGGTTCTTTCCAGCATCTGGCAATTATAAATAGGGCTGCTATGAACATAGTAGAACATGTATCCTTATTACATGGTGGGGAGTCTTCTCCCCAGCACTTTCAGTGTTAGGATTTGAAGGAATTATTAAATCTTTAGCTGTGGTTTGGTGAAATTTTGTTGTTTTGTTTTTTGTTTTTTGTTTTTTTCCCCAACATAGCAGTTCCCAGACCCAAGAACTATTTGTTGTCTATGAAGTCCTTGGAAATCCTGAGATTGTAGCTTAGGATCCTAAGGCAGAGGTTTCTGGGGATTCTTTTTATCAGCTGTGTTAGGAAGCCTAGATCACTATCTGACTAATAGTAGAACAAAAATAAATAAATTAAATAATAAATAAATAAATAAATAAATAAATAAATAAATAAACCAATAACTGAACAGTATAGGAAATATCTAAAATTTCACAGATGGAGTTAATATCTTAAAAGATTTAGATTCAAAGAAAAGTACCCATCACTCAAATTAGAAGCCACAAACTAAGAAATTTTTGGAAATGAGAGAGAGAGGGAGAGAGAGAGAGAGAGAGAGGCAGAGAGAGTTATAGGAAGCATACCCTTTAAGAAGTTTCTAGAAATAATGGCCACCTTCACATCCTGAGCTATTTCAGTTGTTTCACACGTCTCCAGCTATAGGAGGCACTGCTCCCCTGTCCAGTTTAGTTTACTTCCTAATATGACAGTATACGCAAGAGGCCTTTGGAACTTTTGCTTTAGATTATAGTAGAATTTGCAGATGTATTCCTAGAAAGTATGTTTCCACATTTAAAGTGGATTATCCCTTGTATGATGAACAGTTGATTGGCTAGCTGACGGTAGAAATGCCTGTGATAAGATAATGTTTCACAAGATGCTGACTGTGATGACAGGCATCGGTACTGCAGGTTGCTCCCATACACATTCTTAGAACTGCTGTCAGTTCTCTAATATACTATAGGATAGACTCTTTGAAAGACCAGGGCTTGGGTAGGGGAAGTGGGTCTTCAGTCGCGCATTCTCCCACACACTCAAGGCCCTGAGGTACAATTCCTAGCACCACAAAAAAGAAGAGTCATTGCTCTCTTTCTTTTGAATGGGGAGAAGGTTTTGTTGCAGGTATGAGAAAGAGGACAGCCAGTGGCATCTAGAAGAGCCAAGAATAGAGGAAAAAAAGAAGCAAACCAGCAAGAGCTAGAGAAACAGGGCATGGATAAAAAAAATCACATGGGTTATAAAGTGCTCCCTGTCCTAATTTGTTTCACATCTCAATAGGTCCTTTCCTTATTTCTCTTTCCATCTAGTCACTACTTGTTTGTCTTTAGTGCAAACTTGTTAGAAGGGGTTCTGGAGGTCTGTGCATTATGATTGCTATTTTTTCCCCTCAGACTTATCTCTTAAGTTTTCAAGACTCAGGTGCTCACAAAGTCCTCTCCCTGTCACTCAGACAGCAAAAGACTAGGAGGATGTACAGAATGTAGCTGGAGCCAACCACCCACCACACCAGTCAGCACAGGATTCCTGATTGTTCCTGGGGTGTTCCCCAGGAACACCCCTGAGAGCTGGCATCCACAGGGATGAGTTGGTGGATTCTTTGGGGTTTCTTTGGTTTTGTTCTCTTATGATGGGATTTCCCAGGTTGGCCTGAAACTACTGAGCCTCCTATTTCCATTTTCTACCTGATAATATTACCACACCAGGCTTTGAAAAAACAAGTTCGAATATAAACGGATGCATGCAGACATTCTCACGCCAAGGCAAACTGGAGAGAAGCTCCACCAGCTGAACTCCTAGTGGCCCTTGCTTTATTAACATAAAGCACCCCCATCGCCTCAATTTATCTACACATTGCACTTTTGACCGTGCATTCTCACTTCTTTGTGACATTGATGTAGTTCACATCCTGGTCAAACTCCCTACAGATTATGGCCTAGCCATTCATGGACTTTACCCTGAAAGCTTAAAGTTTTAGGGACAGCTTTCTGATTGTGTCCTGAAAACCACTGACCATGCCTCTCTGGAGTCACCCCTCCCCAACACTTTGAAATTCCTTTGTGGCTTTTCATCCTTCTTTGATGGTCGCAGACCTTGCCTGAGGCTACTCTCAGGGTGAACCTGAGTGTTCCACATGAGGAGATACAGAACAGGTTCACATAAAAATATGTTCCTGACCCTGTCCTCCAGACCACCACCCCCATAAATTCAAAACAAAGCACTTTATGAGGTCATTCTTTTTACTCCTGTGGACATTCCCCTGAAAGTTTCTTGGGAGCTCTGAAAAGGACTTAGACTCTGCTCGTCAGATCTCCATGCCACTGTACCCACCATAACCAGCGACATGTGCACTGATTGGGTAAGTTAGAAGGACTGGTGTGTAGGAAACTTGGTCAACAGGTCAGAAATCGTTGGAAAGAGATCGACATTTTAGTGTTAAGGATGAAAATTGTCCAAAAATCATAGAAAACAGGACAGTATTAACCCCACAGACGTGGCTCCCACCCTACTTTACCCTCATCCGTCTATCAAAGTAATTTTGTTGGCTCTAAATTTATCAGGCCCATATGCAGTCAGGGCTTGAATAAGTTTAAAGACTCAACAGGGCCATACACACTCAATGTAAATGAGGGTGGACTCTGTTTAAGTAGAAGTCTTTTCTAACACTGGACTCTATCTTCTATCCAGTGTCACTCCTGTGAAGCTAGTTTTATTAAGTCTTGGAATTTAGTTAATTGAAACAATATTTCAGACCTGCTTTTCCTTCTCAACAGGCAGCTCTAACAAACCATGATGTTTTTTGAATGAATGCAGATATGGTCCCTAAGAAAAGATGTGAGATTTTAGAAAGGGTGTTTTATATCCCCTGGATTTGGGAGAAATGTTATAAGGAGGTCAAGGTAGGAGCATCCCCATGGTGCAGCCCGTCAAGTGCAGCCCAGGCTACAATGTCAGGGAGCCAATGTCATCCTTGTTGGCACTGTCTCTCAAGCTGTTACTCTTTATATTCACTCCAATGTCATTATCTTTCCACTTTGAAGAGAAGTCTTTTGGATTTTATCTTCTGAGCATTGAGGAGTTAGTTAGAGCCTGTAAGATCCTTCCATTTCATAGAAGATTATTAGGAAACCTTGCTGTTAAAGCAGCAGTCCCCCATGACTGGATGGCTCTCTGAACTATATGTGAAATGCAGGGCTCGGGGGTGGGGGTGGGGGTTTCCATTCCCTTTCTCAGTCCAGCTTATCTGTTTCTGCCTGTCTTTGGAGATTGTCCCTTGTCTGAAAAGTGACCTTGTTCCCAGATCCCTGAAAGGTTGCATAACTCAGCATACATGCCCCATTCTGGCTTCCTACCTACATGATAATTTAGATGCTGTACCATATAACCAATCAGCCCTTCCTGCTTGCTTGAAGCCATGACCAATTAGCCCTTTCCACCTGTACCACTAAAAAGGCCTTTATATACCGTATTCCAGAAACAATGAAATAGACCCATCTCCCTGCAGTGAGTGGTCCCTGGAGGTCATCCTGTCCATACTCTCCACCAAGCCCTACTCTCTGCCTCTGCTCTCTTTCTCCTCTTGAGTGCAAGGAGAATGGGGGAGGGGGGGAAAAAGAGAAAGTATATCGGAGGGACTTCCAGTCTTCAAAATGAATCCTGGCTTCTTTGTGCAGTTTTACTTTTAGCTCACTCAGTCTGCCACATATTTTTTTTTATTTGCAATTAACTTTAGTATCAGATGACTGTTATCTTCTCTGGGAAACAAAATTATGATGAATAGAAATTTAAAGTACAGCTCAGCTTACAAAGCAGCATCTCATCATTTTCTTTTTCTTTACATTTCCTTTTTGTTTGTTTGTTTGTTTCATTTTGTTTTTTGTTTTTTCAAGACAGGATTTCTCTGTATAGCCCTGGCTGTCCTGGAACTCACTCTGTAGACCAGGTTGGCCTCGAACTCAGAAATCCACCTGCCTCTGCCTCCCAGAGTGCTGGGATTAAAGGCATGGGCTGCCACTGCCCAGCTAACATTTTCTTTTCTTTGTCTTGTGGCCATTTAGATGTCCCTGGTGCCTGCTATGATGTCCTCTCTAAAAGCTTGGAACATGCTCCTGCTCCTGCTGTGCCTGCAGTGTAGCCTATACTTTCAGGAGGAAAGCACTTCCAGGAGGGAGTTCATGGAACGCCATCACCTCAGTCCACACAAAGAGTTCAGTGCCTACAGCTGTGATGGCCTCATGACAGATAAAGCTCTGAAACCGAAGCCCTCACACCTGTTTGTTTATATGACGTGGTACAAAGTTGAACATATATGCATTAGTAGCGACTGGAAAGATCGCTACAAAAATCTGTATGTTTGGCCTCAGACTCCCATTAAGGTCCTCAGGTGCGAGTGGGAGAGTTTAAAAAACAGATATACAGAGAATAGGAGCTACGGCTATGTTCAGTTCCATTGCAATGCTGATGGGTATGTCGACAGCATAGAGGACATGAAGGTTCTCGAGCCCATCCTATTGTAGAAAGTCTCACCATCTCTGGATGATTCAGAAAGAGCAGTAAGTAGTTCTCAAATATCACCCCCTCCCCCATCCCTCACTCTTCCCAACTCCCCCTTGCCTGCCCCCAACCCTCCACTACCCACCCTCCACCCCTACCCTCCACCCACTCATCCTCACCTACCTCTCACTCCCCCAACACCACCTCCCTCATCCATCCCCCACCCATCCTTCACCCTCTACCCCCTTCTTACAATAGTTTCTGTTTCTTCTGCTTTGCAATTGTATGCCAGTGTTTTGCAATCACATTAATTCTTGGCATTACAATCATGCTTATGGGTTCTCTGCCTGAAATATCAACTTTCCTCCCTTGTTTGCCCACATTTATTCACATTTTTTTCATGAGAGAAAGCATTTGGGGAGGACTTGCCTCCTCATAGCTGGGATGGCTTTTGGTCTGGCTCTGTTGTCCTCAGGGAAGAGCGAGGCAGAACACTATGGTGGAAATAACAATAATGCTTGGAAGAGCCTCACTTCATCCAGGCTGGAAATAGAAAGAGAAAGAAGGGGAAGAGTATGGGGACAAGATATGACCATGGTGGCTCCAGTAACTTACTTCCTCCAGGTGGGCCTCCAGATCCACTCATCTCTGAATTCATCAATGGATTAATCCACTGCCAAAGTCATTACAGCCTTCATGACCCAACTGGCAAATAAGTCTTTAACACAGGAGCGCATGGGAGGACACTGGACAGTCAAACCATGGCAGCATCTTCTCTTGATTTATCCAAGATTTTTCCTGATATCATCATCTTTATGCCTATCCAAACCTAATGATCTTCCCTTCTGTGAATAAATTGTTATTCTACTTTGTGCCATACATGTATACATCATATGTGTCGAGTTTGTTTTGTGTACTGGAGTGAGCAATGCAGTTACATGTAATATGAAGTTTTGCTAGATGTGAATATCTTATACTTAGGCTCAAGGTATATTTTATGTGTGCACCCACACACTTGCAATATACTTCCATGCTAAGGTAGAAGCAAGTCTTGGACCTTGCTTCTAGCCAAATGGAAGTGCAGTACAGAGGACAAGAGATAACTAATCTGTTGGGTCAAATAACATGTAAGTCTCTGGCTCATAGTCCCAGAAATTGTGGGCTTCCCCCCTTTCTTATCTTATTTTAATTTTGACTTCGATAAAATAAATACATGAAAAGCATCCCAACCATTTACTCTCCCTGACTGGAGAAGATGTCTAACATAAAACAGATTTTAAGGATGATGGAGATAGGGCTCTGTACATAAGAGCACTTGATGGTTTTCCAGAGACCCCAAGTTCAGTTTCCAGTTCCCATATCAGAGGCTTACAACCATCTGTGATTCCAACTCCAGAGTATCCCATGGCACCTGCAATCATGTGCACATAACCACACGCAGCCACACAGTCAAAAATATTAAAAATAAATCTTTAAAAAACCCTCAAGATAGACATCAGGTTGTAATTAATGTGGGAGTCATAAACGCGGCCTGATCAACAATAATCCTGCCTAGGATGTTGTGCTCACTAGTTTTAATCCAACTTGACACAGGCTAAAGTCATCAGAGAGAAGGGAGCCTAAATTGAGGGAAAAAAAGCCTTCATAAGACCAGGCTGCAGATGAGGCTGTAGTACATTTTCCTAATTAGTGATTATTCCGGGGTGGGCCTAGCCCATTGTGGGTGGAGTTATTCCTGGACTGGTGGTCCTGAGTTCTATTTAAAAAAAAAAAAAGCCGTAGCATGCCACAAAGAGCAAGCCCTTAAGACACACTCCTCCATGACCTCTGCATCAGTTCCTACCTCCAGGTTTCCACCCTGTTTGAGGTCCTGTCTTTTGATAATGATGAGCAGTGATATATGAAAGTGTAAGTCACATAAAGCCTTCCCTCCCCAGGTTGCTTTTGGTTGTGGTGTTTCAATAATCAAGCTGACTAAGACAGAGGTCAGGATGGTTCAGCAGCAGATACAGAGGTCTGAAGGAGAATATCCCTGTATGTTCATGTATTGGAACACTTAGTTCCCAGAGGTGGTGCTGTTTGGGAGGTGATAAAACCTTTTCACTGTGGAGCTTTGTGGGAGGAAGCACACCGTTGGAGCAGTCTTAGAGAGTTTATAATCTCATCCAAGTTCCAATTTGATCTCTCTGCTTTCTGAATGTGGTTGAAGTTGTGATCTCTCAGTTTCCTGTTGCAGCTACCTGCTGCCATGCATCCCCATATTTATGGATTCTCTCCCTAGAAACATAAGCCACAATAAACTCCTTCTTCTATAACTTGCTTCTGGCTATGGTCATTTATTTCAGTCACAGAAAAGTAACTAATCTAACTGGTAAGGCATATTTCCCACAGGCCTCAAGACCTCTGACCCCTATAAACCACTTCAGAGGTAGAAGGAGAAAACTAACAACACAAAATTGTCTCTGACTTCCATGTGCACCATGTCACACCATGCGCACACCACACTCACACATACGCATCACACACAGAATAATAATAATATATCTTAGTGGTTTTAGAATTTTTTATTATGCATACGTGTGCATGTGGGGGGATGCATATGGAGCCTGTGCCTGTGGAGCCCAGAAGGTGTTATATCCCCCAAAGCTGGAGTTACTGATCGTTGTGAGTCACCTAACGTGGGCGTTGGGAACCACACTCATGTCCTCTGCAAGAGCAACTACTCCTAACCACTGACATATCTCTCTAGCCACCCCAACCCCAAAACTCCAAAACTTTACTTCTGCTAACCATATATGAACAGATAATATTTACTGATTCATTAGGACATTTGTCTTTAGGACCTGGGAAGATTGTTTTTTCTTGAAGTGTTTGACATATAAGCATGAAGGCTTGAATTCAGATCCCCAAGGCCTGAAAGTTTTTGGTTTGGAATTCAAGAGGGAGTTTGGGGTACAATAGGAAAGATATTCGTTAGAAGAGAAGAGTTATTAACACCATGGACAGAGTGCAGCATGGCAGCGGCTCAGAAGAGAGTTCATGCCTATATGGCAGAGTGAGGGATCCTTTTTCCTGGTCTCAAAGAAGGGGAAATTTCCTGTAGCAAGGCTGTCTCTGATTTCCTGATAGATGGCAGTGGAGGGGAGAAAGTCTTGTACTGACAGGAATCAATGTATGTGAAGGAGGAAGAGGGCTTCATCTGGTTGTATTATTTATTTATTTATTTATTTATTTATTTATTTATTTTTGGATTTTGGAGACAGGGCTTCTCTGTATAGCCCTGGCTGTCCTGGAACTCACTCTGTAGACTAGGCTGGCCTCGAACTCAGAGGCCTGTTTCTGTCTCCCAAGTGCTGGGATTAAAGGTGTGTGCCACCACTGCCTGGCGATATTATACCTATTATACTGTTGACTTTCTTTGGTATTTTGAATAGGTACAATCCCCATAGGCTGTGTTTCAATGGTTGGCCCATGAGGGTTGGTATTATTAGAAGGTGGCGTTGTTGGAGTAGGTGTGACCTTGTTGGAGGAAGTATGTCACTGTGGAGATAGGATTCGAGGTCTGCTATGGTCAAGCTATGCCTGGCGTGGAACACAGTCTCCTTCTGCTGCCTTGGAATCTAGATGTAGAACTGTCAACTCCTTCTCCATCACCATGTCTGTCTGCATACCACCCTGCTTACAATTATGATGATAATGGACTAAACCTCTAAAATGGTAAGCTAGTCCCTCTGTGTCTTAGGCCTTTATTGCTGTGAGGACACACCATGGCCACGGCAACTCTTATTAAGGAAAATGTTTAATTGTGACTATCTTACAGTTTCACAAACCACACTAACACCAATCCCAGTCAGACAGGGATAATTTATTGAGCATTTGCCCCAAGACTGAATGGTCAGGGCTGCAAATCAGACTCAGGAGCTGATTGTGACCCCCAGCCAGAATCCGACAGAGGTTTTAAGCCAGAAATCCACAAACATGTATGCCAAATTATTCTGCCAATTGGGATTTAGTGATAGGGGACTTCCTTAGGAACATATCTTTGTTATACACGTATCCTGTTCCCATTGGCTGGGCATTCAATCATGGCAGGGTGACTTGCCTTGCCTAGCATCCATGTCCCACCTTGCCAACCAGTCTATCAGTTCCCCATGTACATGTCTCTTTCTGCCACATAGGATGTCAGTTCCCATTGAGCTTTTGAGTCCAAGTTTATTGTGACTATCTACACAAAGCAGTTCTAACTGACCTCTATTATGATTGGTCTCCAAGAACACCAAAGCACAGGACTGAGCAGAATATGCAATCAACTCAGGCATGAGAAAGTTTCCAAGTACCAGTCATAAGAGCATATGAGAAAATTTCCTTGTAACAGTAATAACAGCATTAAATGGTTGGATGGCTAGACAGCAGTTACCCAGGCCTTCACAATTTCTCAGGTGCGATTTAGCTGTTGTTACCATTTATTAAAAGCTGATGTGTATGTGTGTGTGTGTGTGTGTGTGTGTGTGAGAGAGAGAGAGAGAGAGAGAGAGAGAGAGAGAGAGAGAGAGGGAGAGAGGGACAGGGAGAGAGAGAGAGAGAGAGAGAGAGAGAGAGAGACTGTCCCTTTAGAGAACCATAACTAATATACTCCCCTAACTTTTGATTGATCAGTTTAAACAAAGAAAGAACTTATTGCTCTTCAACTTTGGGCAGGTAAATATGTTTAGGACCCACCTTGAACATGTCTGACCTTCCTGGACCAGTCAGCTGTAAGGGGTCCCTGCTTGAGGGAGAGAAGTGCAAAGGCCTCAGATCAGCGAGGTGATGGAGAAGCTGGAAGCTTGCCATCTCTGCTTTCTCTCCTACCTATCAGTGGTGCCGTTTCTTATCTGTCAGTCAGTCTGGCATATGCCCGGCCCTAGTCTGGCATTCATTCGGTTTCTATCTTTTCTGGCTTTCCTCTATTTTTTCTTTTCTTTTTTTTTAAATTGTTCTCATTTTCCCTTCATTTTCCCCCAAACACTTTCCTTTCCTTTCCTTTCCTTTCCTTTCCTTTCCTTTCCTTTCCTTTCCTTTCCTTTCCTTTCCTTTCCTTTCCTTTCCTTTCCTTTCCTTTCCTTTCCACTTTACTGATATATAGAGTCTTGGTCACTCAAATTACTGAGGGATGGAGCCTGGCCTACAGTATCTAAGGGTGTATCTTTACCACTCAGTCTATCTTCACTCTTTATTTCTCTTTTTTATTGCCTCTACCATTTCTCTCCAGGTACTTCTCTCTTTTCTACTTCCCACTTAACACTAACTACTGATGCCATTGTGATTCCTAGCTGCTTTTCTTTATCCTCCAGGCAGATCCACAGTAACTGAGAGGCCAGCACACAGGAGAGATACTAATGTTTTCCCTTTCTGAGCTGTTTGAAATAAGCTCAGGTTCCAAAAGAAAGTGCCACCAATCCAATTAAATCCTCTTGACAAGGCAAACTTCAATAGGAGGGCGAGCTGCTCACTGATGTGGAAGAGCCAACCCACAGAGTGCGCCCTGTTCCCACTGGCTGAGCTCCAGTGTCTGTCTTTCATGGTTGCTTAGTTTTAAAAGAATTGGAACAAAGGAAATGAAAGGAAGCAAGAATGGGCAAGCATCTTAAGATCCGGGGTGCATCAGTTTACATGGCTTAAACTTTGTATAAACAAACGTTTTACCAGGTAAGGGATATTAAAAATTTTAAATTGCTTGTCATAAACAAAAGATTTACATGGTGTTGACAGAAAGACTACAATTTAGTGTTCTTTATAGACTGAGAAGATGCTTAGAAGTTGCTTCTGAGGGAGGGAGCAAACTGAGGGTGTATCTTTACCACTAGTAAACCTACCCTAGTTTCAAGATAAGTTTACTGCTACATAGTGATTTTTTATTACTTTGCTTTATTTATATGAGTATACTTCCCCTTTCTTCAGACACACCAGAAGAGGGCATTGGATCCCCTTACAGATGGTTGTGAGCCACCATGTAGTTGCTAGGGATTGAATTCAGAACCTCTGGAAGAGCAGTCAGTGCTCTTAACCACTGAGCAACCTCTCCAGCCCCTGCATAGTGATTTTTATTGCAAATGGTTCTTAAGCCTGGGGAATGAAGCCTTAAACATCAATTTAAAAGGAAAACATCACCTCAACTCTACAGCAACTTCACTTCTGAACTTCTAAGTACCTTTTTCTGAAGGAAGAAAGGTTATCCGAGCTAAAAACAACAAAAACAGTCAGGAGCCATAATGGGACAAGCTAATATACTGGCAGGTCATCATCCTGAAATGGCCTGCTTCCATTATTATATAATCTGTGACAGGTGAGCCCTCATCCAGCAAGGCTGTGTAGGACTCATTTTAGGGAAGATTCCTGCTATTAATATGATTTTTCTGTTATTTTTATACAGATATAATAATAAGTTATAGCACACCCCTTTGGAGCAGATCTCTGCAGGTCCATGAAGATGTACTGTCCTATAGTGATACTATGTAGACAAATAGATGACTTAAGTTTTAATAATGATCCTATAAGAATTCCTAAAATTATATCTGTGATTATTAAGCTCTTTTTTAATGGGACTGCTACTAGGTCCTTTTCTGATCATCAAAACTGCAATGAGAACTCTGCCAGTTTCCCAAAGTGTCACAAGTTAATTGATCTTAGATGGAAACCAGACTTTCTCCTACTCAGACCACATTTCAAGAGGTTGTAAAACAATTAACCAAAGGTCGTAAAAAGGGAACTAAGATTTATTATAGGTGCTAGAACAGAAGATAAAATATTGACTGGGTTTATCTACACAAAACTTCACTTATAACTTAGTTATGGTTTTAAACTTTCTATGAACCTGTAGAAAAGACAAATGATAGATGTTTAGCTAGGTAATTATTCCTAAGGGATATGCATGTAAACATTGTCTGTTGTAAACTTCGATTTCAATTTATGATTTGATTTTTGTGTGATCTTGGGATTAACTTTGTAACATGGGATCATGTATTCTGAAAGATATATAAGTACTGAAGACAAAAGAGAAAGGGCACTACTTTCTCTCCTCTCCTTTCACACTTTCTTTCTCTCTCTTTTCTCTCTCATGTGTTCTTTTCCTCCTCTCTCCTGCTCTCTCTCTCACTTTTTACCTTTCCCCACTTAGAAGAATATTTCCCTTTCTCCACTTAGGATCTTTCTGCATTTCCCTCTTAGATAGCTTTCACAAGAAACTCTTTACAACTTAGTAATAAACCCATTAACCACTTCTTTAAGTGTCCCACTTTTCTCCCTCCAACTTCTGACTAGCAGGCTGAAAGTTAGAGCCCAGCAGTTTCTGCTGAGATAGAACAAAGACCACATTGCTTAATCCTCTGGTATTAGGCTACAGGTGTTAATCACCTGTAAGCCAGTAGTCTTTCACCCTCAGAAAGAGCAAGAAAGTTTCTAGGACATTTTAGAAGTTATCATCATAGAAAGCCCTGAGACCCTCAGACTTCAAAGCCATCATCATCAGAGTCCTACTAGGTGACTCTACCACTGCCTTCTCCAGGCTGCATTAGCAAAAACGTATCTAGTACTCGAACCCCAGATGGGAAGAGCTGGGCATAAACCACAAGTAACATGAACAAACAAAACAGGAAAATATGTCTCCTCCTAAAATCCCTAAAACACAGTAAACTTTCAGAAGAACAGCTTAAATAAAAAGCCAGAAGAACCCATCCCCACAAAATAAAGAGCAACTTAAAATGCATTCAGACAAAACACAAATTCCTGAATGAATTTCACCCAACATAATGTTTTATTAATGATTTGGGAATTTAATAAAATGTACCTCAATCACACTCCTTCCTATTCCTTCCCTGCCACCCTATTTTGCACCACCCTACCCCACCCCCACAACCCCCCAAAAATCAAGTCCAATTTATGTTTTCTGCACACTCATTGAAGACTGGTCAAATTCCAAGTGACCAGCCTCTTAAAGGAAAGAGAGTCCTTCCTCATCCCTCACCAGAAGCGATCAACTTTATCACATTTTTAAAGAACTCTCTTCAAAAGCTTCATGGCCAGGCTGTTTCTTTTTGAAGGAGTGGGGTGACACAGATGGCAGGTATCAACGTAGTTTCCGGAGGCAGCACAGATGACAAACATCAATGTGGTGTCTGGAGACAACATGGATCACAGACATCGGCCCTGGCTGCAGTATGGATCATGGACATTACCACGGTTTCCGACGGAAAGTCGGAAGTCTTAGGAGGAGGCTTAACCCAGAAAACAAACCACCCTTCATCTCAGATATCCTGTTTGGGAGCACAAACAATATATCTTGTTTGCTCAAAGACAGGGTGATCGTGAAGGTAAGCAGTGTGCTTTGGGACAGGGCCTGCAAGAGCTCCATGCTGCTGTACAGCATTCTGCCCTTGGTGAGGGCCTCCCTGCAGGTACCCAGGCACCACCATGCTATTTGCAGCTTACAGGCATCCCAGAGGCTTTGTGCTCTCCTCCCTTTAACAGGGCAAGCATTGTGAGCAGTAGCATCTGAGGCAAGCCGGTGGCTGTAACCTGAGTCTCCTGGTGGCAGAGGACCAGCTCCACTCAGCAATGACATGCTCCTTTGTTTCCTAATTGGCTCTTGATGTGCCAATAAAGAATATGCTAGCCAATTTCTGGATGAAGGGGGTTAAAGGTAGAAGTTCCCGGTCCCAGGAGGAAGGGAAGGGACACAGGGAGAGAGGAGTCCTTTCAGCCAGGTTTTAGAAGGAGAAGAACAACAACCATGTAAGCCCTCTGGACACCTAGTTCATGCAGCGTGTGTCTCTGGCAAGGGCTGAGGAGGTGGGCAGGAGCTAGCTGTTAGCTGATTAGATTTGGGCAGGAGATTCTTTGTCCAACCATTGTGTATCTGGCTAATTTTAAGAAAATAAAACTGGCTAGTGTGTTCTATCCACAGGGCTAAGGTGAACAGGAAGGGAAAGAGAGCAGCTGGGGCGCCTGGTGGTGGCTTGGGGAAGCCAGCCAGGAGGAACGGCAAGTGAGGCCCACCTGCATGAGCCTCCACAACCACAGCATTTCTGAAATGTACGAACTGAACATGCAGAATCTCTGGGACATTGTGACCCATGGGACTAGAAGGAAAAGATTTTCATACCAAAGGCACAGAAAATACTTTCAATGACTATATGGAAGAAAATTATCCAAAGCTAGGGAAAGACATGTCTATCCAGATAGAAGAAACACGCAGAACACCAAATATAGCCAGAAAATGAAATCCCAATATCATTTCATTGTTGATACATTGAATACACAGAACAAAGAAATTATATTGGAAACTATCCAGAGAAAAACAAAATCACATCTAATGGTCAAGGTGCTAAGGACAGGTGAATATCTGGTGCTCAGTTATGAATGGACCAACTATATCATCCTCTCCAAGGTTCAGAAGACATCAAGAAGGGAGGCGGGGTATAACAGCTGGATGATGAAGATGATGGCGGTGTTGATGGCAGTGGCAGCGGAGGAGGTGGCAGCGGTGGTGGCGGCGGTGGTGGTGGCGGCAACGGTGGCAATGATGGTGATAATGGCCATGTAATGCTGTCTTACAGACACAATGAGGCCATGGCATGACTGAACTCACAACATCTGTGGCTGCTTGCCAGAAGCTGCACAAGAATGAGTCTATAAATATTCAGTCATAGATACAGGACAGGCTCATGAGACCTCTCCAAGGAGGTAATTGTAGTTGATGACTCCTGGAGAAGCCATTTTCTTCAGTGACATAGCCTTTTTGAGCTACCCATGCTCCAGTAGAGAGCTTTACAGCCATGCCCACAAGACCAGTCCTGTTGAAACCAGTGGGTCACAAAGTACAAACCAAAAAACTAAACTAAATGCATGCATATGCCTGGTGGTGAAGGAGGAAGAGCTGGAGTGGGAGGAGAAGAGAGAGGTGCTAGTGAGGGGACTCTACAGATATAGGAACCTGCCATCAGGCCTGATCATGTGAGTTGATCCTGGAATCTGCTCAGAAAAGAAACACCAGATCTTGCAAATTGTCCTCTGATTTCTACACATGGATGATGACAGAAGTTCATGTGTGTGTGTGAGTGGCCGTGTGAAATCATACACACTAAATACATATAAACAAACAAACATATAAATAAATAAAATGCAAGTTTTAAAAAGAGAGGAGACATTAGTGTGATCAAAGTGTAGAGTCTCTATATGTTTATGACATTGTCAAAGAAGAAATTAACTAACCTTAAAAGCTACTTGGGGGGACAGAACATGCTCTTGATGACCCTTCTACACCTGACTGAGACACTCGTCCCATGGAAGATACCCAGAGGCACAGGTGCGACTAAGATGTGCACTTGAGTGTTGGAGTGATGGAGGAGAAAGAGAAACAGACGGATGTGGGTACAATGAAAAAAGGCAGAACTGGAGGCTCTTGGGAAGTGAGGAACAGATTGATGTGTACACTCTGTGGTGCTACCTGAAGTCAGGTACCTGTGCTACCACTGAGAACCATGTCTGGGTTCATGGTCCTGAAGAAGGAGGGGTCTGTCTTAATGTCAGTCACCCATGTTGACACCAAAGGCCATGTGGAGTTCTCTGGCCTAGGGTGCCACCTGGGACTATGTTGATGTCCAGGGCTATGCAAAGCTGGTACTACCCCTCACCTGGGCAGTGTGGACGAGGGCTTGGGCCCTCACCAGCTGGAGCACAAAGCAGCTCCCTCCCCTACCTTACTGGGGAAGCACAGTAGAAATGGCCCTGGTTTTGGGGGTTGGAGGTGAGCTGGGCCCGAAGGGTATGAGTGGAGGAAAACTGGCTGTCCTCATGGGCCATCTAGTGGTAAGGGCATGGCAGAGATACCTCCCGAAGCAGATGGGAAGGCTGGCCCCACCCCCTTGCCAGCTGTAGCATTCAGGAGAGTACCCTAAGCCTTGCCTGGGCAGGACAGTAGAGCTGGCCAAGGTGGTGTAAGCAAAGGAGAGCTGTCAGGCTGACCAACTCAGCCACCACCCAGGCCTAGTTCCAGGGCTTTGAGTTTGCCCACCCCAACATCTGCCCCATCTATAGAACACATGAAGGGGCAGGTAGGTCCTCAAGAAGCAAAGCTTTAGGATCTCCATGACACATGCCAACAACATGTGAATCCCAGAGGAGTCCCAGTGAGGATCCAGTATTAATAGTATACCAGAAACCAGAGTCTCCAAGCCAGACCAATGAGTCACTGCCATAAACATCTGCAAGTAACGCTGTTTGGAAAAAAGGGTATATACTATGGTACAGAGGGTTACACACACTGAGATTTTGTTTGTTTTCATTTAATGGGGAAGCTGCAAAGGCAGAGGGCGGGTATGGAGGGATGAGTGGGAAAGTGTGCATGAAGTGAAATTCTCCAAGAATCAATAAATGGTCCTTTTTAAAAGCTATTTTTAAAGATGCATGTGGGGTCAGGGAAGTGCATGAATGTAATTGCAGGTGCCCAAAGAAGCCAGAAGCATCAGCTTTCCTCTGGAGATGGAGTTACAGGAGGTTGTAAGCTACCTGAGACAGGTGTTGGGAACTGAACTCAGAGCCTCTGCAAAAGCAGTAGACATTCCGGTCCACTGAGCCATTTCTTCAGCCTCTGTAAAGCAATTAAGGCACATTTTCTGTTACTGTTGTTGTTAGTGCTGCTGTTGTCTATTTTTCTAGTTTTGAGACACTGTTCCTTGTAACCGGGGCTGGCCCTGTAAGACCCCAAAAATCAAGGGTGCCCTAGCACCCCACACCCCAGAAGGCGACACCCAAATCACTCTTGAGAAAGGTCTCGATGCAATAGCATGAGGATTTCTTTATTTCCAGAATTCTGGGTTCCACAGCCATACCCCACGCAGGGGTAGGGGACTGAGGACCCCAAGTGCTGAATTGTGACAGCTTTTATAAGTTTACGACAGAGCCCACAAATCACAAACCAATCATTTCTTAGCATGGAGAGCCCACGAAATGTGAGCCAATCGATTTGTACCACTCCATAGTTTTTAAGGCCAATCAGTTTAAATTATCGGAGTCCCTGCTCAGTGGACCAATTAGTTTCCTATAATGTCTACAGCTGCGTGAACTCCTGCTTAGGGGTAATGGCGTAAGTTTACAGAATCAAGATAAGCTTAGCCCATTTCCAGTTACCCTATGGGGCCAGGATCACCTATTCAAGGCCTTTCTGCTAGGTCTAAACAAAGGGCGGGCTCTGGAATGTGACCTTTTACCTAGTTTCTAACAAAGCGAGATAGCATTTTAAACACCTGATTTCTTGAGGTCATTAGAGTTAGGCTGTATTTTCTATCCTTTCATTCCCCAGTTCTTCTCTTGTTAAATAGTTCTAATCTTAGAACTATAGAGCTAAATCTCTGACTTTATATATTCTGGATTGTCCTGCCCTAATCTCTGATATTGTTGGCATAACATAAGAATCTGCACAGCACTTATTAGTTCTCTAATAAAAACTATTAACTGGTTAATCACACAGGTTCCAATTGTAAGCAAAAGGAGTAAAATTACAGAGGGTCTTATCAAAACAGAAAGCAGAATGGTCAAGAGTACAGGATAAGGGCTTTTCCACCAAGACTCAAGATTTTCTGCACAATGGCGTCTAACGTAGACCAAATCTCCAAATTGGAAGTGATGTGGGACTTGCAAGTCTTTCTCTTGAGTAGGCCTCTCAAAGCTGCTTCCACACTTGCTGCCATACCCACTCGAGGGCCTTGAGCCTAGAGAACAAAAGCCTGAAGCAAAAAGGGTAGGAGAGCTATCTAATCATTAATACCAGTCTCTGTGGTCAATTTGGTGAGGGTTTCTTTCATCAGGGTTCCAGCAACAGTTCCTGAAGCCTTCTTATACAGATCCAGTCACCTATCTGGAAGCAGTGAGGAGTCTCTGGCATGCCTGGAGCTTTTAAGGCAAATCTCATATTGTGGGACACCTCCTGGGAGGGCCCAGTGAACATCAAAGGAGTTGGGGTATCAAAGAAGATATCTAGGGGGGTCAGGTTAAAATGGTAGGGGCTCTTCAGAAACAAGGGGAGAGGCACCACCCAGCCTGAACCAGTCTCCAAGGTCAATTTAGTTAAGGTCTCTCATAGGGTTTTGTTTATTCTCTCTACCTGCCTTGAGCCCTGGGGACAGTACGTCCAATAATGTTTCCAATTAGTCCCCAATATCTCTGTCAATTTCTGACTTACCTTAGAAACAAAAACAGAACCATTATCTGATCCAATTACCTTGGGCACTCTGAAACTTGGGAAAATATCTTCTAACCTTGGCAGCTGTTTCCTGCTTCAACCCATCTAGAGCAAAGTATCTATACATGCTGGGAGATATTTTATAACCATATTCTCCTGCCTTTTTATAAAATCTCTTAATATATTCCAGGCTGTTCTCTTCTAGGTCTTTTGCCCTGTTTACTCTTTACTGCATAAGCATTTACTTGCTGGCATATCTTACACTGTTCTATTATCTCTTTAGCCTAAAATCTGAGTCATAATATATACGTTGGTCCCTTAACTGCCAGGACAGGTTTTTTTTTTTTTTTTTTTTTTTTAAATCCCCTAAATGAGTCCATCTGTGCATTTGGCCTAGTGAATCTTTGGCTTACTTTCTGGGGAGTATAGTTCTCCCTTCTTGTGTGCACCCTCTCTTGGTAATAGTTGGTAGGGTAGCTAGCAATCTCAGTCCTTTTGTTAGTGAGGCTGTTCCTTAATTTAGTCCCATTTCCCAATGGGTGTCTCTTACAGACCCATAATCAGTATAGGCTCCTGCATATCCATTCCTGGGGCCACTTGCGCTGTCTGGCTATTGCCCATTGAGTCTTTTCCCTTTGCATGTCCTGGGCAGTGAATACTCACAGTGGCTGACTTTATTAGGACATCTAAGAGGTCCAAGATTTCCTCTTGGTTTCCTCTGATGTGAGCAGTCCTATTGGCATATACCCCTGTGGACATGGGCTGTGGCAAAGGCATACCTGTTATCCATGTGGCTGTTGATTTTCTTGCTGGTTCCAAGTTCCAAGGTCTTTGTGAGGGCAATGAGCTCCAATTTCTGCGTTGACATGCCAGGGGGTAAAGATTCTTCTACCCAGATGATATTTGTGCCCTCCACCATAGCAGCACCTGCTTCCATCATGGAGAAAACTGCTCCAGTCTGTAGCAACTTTCAGCAGGGGTCAGTCTCTCTTTTTGGGCCAGTAAACTGCAGCCTGTTGGGCAGGAAGCATATCTGCCCTCTCCCCATTTTGGAGCATATGTCTTCCTCCAACAGAGAGTAGGAACAGCCTGGGGTGTCCCTATCCTTTCAGCCCTTTCCAGCATCCTTTAATGCTGGGATTACAGGAGTGGGCTGCCATGCCGAGCCGTCTATCAACATTTGAGTAACCATAACTGCAATATTGTGGTTATTTGTCTTCTTTCCATGACCAAAACCCCAGGAAGAATTAAATTGATAGAGGAAAGGTTTACTTTGCCTCACAGCTTAGATCTGTCATGGCCAGGGAAGCATGGTGGCAGGAGTAGGTTAGCTATGTCTATCTCAGTCAGGAAGTGTAGAGCAAACAAGAACTGGAGCTGTGCCTAATGCCTCCAGGTCCACTTGCAGTGACCCACTTCCTCTACAAGGCTCCACCTCCTACAGCTCCCACAAGTTTCCTGAACAGACCCAGCCACTGGAGCCTACCTCCTCAAACACTCAAGTGTCTGGGAGAACTTGTCACACTCCACCTGCAGTGGTTAAGCCACGTGTAAACATCCCTGTGGATATTAGTCACAGTGAGTATGGATGTGTGTGCCTGCATCCCAGCTCTACAGAGGAGGATGCAGGAGGATGCTGAGCTGGAGGCAGGCCTGGGCATGTATCAAGGCACCATGTGAAAACAAACAGACACTTCTGAGTAAAAGTGTACTATATAACTATGGTAATCTTGGAAAATAACGCAGGGTTGATTAGAAAGAAAGAAGATCAGAGGCAGGAAGTCCAAGCAGAAGCCTTCCCTGAGATGATGAGGTAAAGCAATCCTGTGTCTCACACTGATGGGGAGGAGAAAACAAATTCAAAGGCAAGCACCCTACATTTTCTCTTCTTCATGCTTTTGGGTCTTTTCACACACCATGTTCACTTCAAAACTCCTTACCACTCTGCTTACCTAACTAGTTAGTCCTCAAAACACAACTCAACTTGGGTGGGTGTCTTGCAATAACTGTTGTTTCCTTTAGTTTAAATCACACTGTGAATGCTATTAATAATGTTATTAATTAATAACATTTATTTACCTGACTGTCTTTCAAAAGACTATAATATATGTGTAGCCTAGTGTCTGGCCCCATAGACATATATACAAACAAATGATTTATTCAAGTGTTCTTTCAGAACTCACATTTCCAAGTATGTGGCAACTATTATACAAATATACAATGCATATTTTTTGTTGTTAAAAATACTGAAATCATAGGGCTTCAAAAAATGGAAGCTCCAGTCAAAAATGAAATTCCAAGCCCTTAGCAAATGATCAGGTACTTAAAACTCTTGAGCTTTGAGCCAACTCAGTTCTTGAGTTTATTCTTCTACTTTGCTGACATCAAAACTGTTAAAGAGCTCACTTGGAGGTGGAGAGTCTCACCCCACTATACTTCTGAAAAATCTAAGGTTTCTCTTTCATGGGCTTAAGAATAAGTCTTGCCCTGCCCCACCTAGCCAGCTGTGACTGTCTTGAAGAAGAGAAGCAAACAAAACATTCTGAGCCTGGGACTGATCATCTGCCCCTGTTCACAGTAGGAGCCCAGCACAAACACCTGGTAAGAGGGGTGCTTCAGTGACACACTTACTCCTATAAGGCCACACCTCCTAATCTCTTTCAAATAGTGCTACTCCCTGAGGACTAAGTATTTACATACAGGAGTTTATGGAAGCCATTCCTTACCACCTCATTCCCTAGACTAATCAATTTAAAAGTCACACTGTTCTGCCAATCACATTGTGCCTAATGGCTGATGCTCTGAAAACGGTATAAAAATTCACCAAATGGGCCATGCGGGGGTGTGGGGTGTGTGTGGGGGGGTGTTCTCTCTCCTCCCATGTGCAGGGTAACACCCCCCTCCAGTTCTGCATTGTTCACTCTGGGGTCCCCAGTAAGTTAAAGCTTGCTATAGTCTTATAGTGGCACACTGCCAAATATAGTTATATTACAGATTACAACATTGTTTACTTTGAGAATCCCAGGCACCCTGTTTGTATTGCTTTGTATTCCCCAGATAGTCATTGTCTGCTTTGTTTTAACTGGCTCATTCCAGATATCAACATCAACTTCATGTTGTCTAAATATACTCTGGACCCTATAGACTTTGGTGTGAGAAATCTGTCTGTCTGAACCATCTGCCATGACCCTGATCAGCACAAGCAATACTGCAGGGCAGGGAGAACATATGGGCTGCTACTGGCAAATTGTAAATGATTATGAGTAAAGGAACCACCTAGTAGATCTCATACAGGTAATACTAAAGTAAAAATCCCAGGCTCCAAGGTGTAACTATTCTTCCCCATGGTGCATTTAGGAAGTAGAGTGTCTTGGGTAAAAACAATGGGCTTGGGGGGTGAGGCAGAGCTGTCCCAACTGAGCTTCCTTCCTAGCCCTGAGCCATTAGTTTTGTTAAATTTATTGTTTGGGGTTGGAGAGATGGTTCAGTGATTAAGAGCCCTGGCTGTTCCTCATGAAGACCTAGATTTAATTCCCAACACTTACAGCCACCTGAAACCCCAACTCAAAGGGATCTTCCAACCTTTTCTGGCCTCCAAAAGTACCAGACATGTCTACGATTCACAGACAGACAGACAGACAGACAGACACACACACACACACACACACACACACACGTGTGTGTGTGTGTGTATATATATATATATATATATATATATATATACAAGCAAAGTACCCATGCATATAAAATAAAATTTAAAAATATGATCTTATTTTATTTCATTGATTTATATGCTAAGCTTTCACTTTTTCTGTTTGTTCTGGGTTAAATTTGGCCTCCTTCCCACGCCCCTGTTTCATAAGACAGGACCTCAGGCTGACCTAGAACTCACTCTGAGTTGAACTGAGCTTGATTTCCTAACCCTTGAGTCCACTTCACAAGTCCTGGGATTGCAGGTGCCTTACTCACTTGCCCACTTTCTTTCTTTTTTTCTCACTCTGGGAAGAACACAATTATGTTTAGTCAAGAGCACTTAACTTGTTTGTGCTGAAATTATAAGCATGATCAGTAGGTATTATTCATCCTGACATTTGCCAGAAAAAAAATGACTCTAGCATTTTGGGCAAAATTTAAAGCAAGTTATATTATATATTAAATACTGACCAAGAGATGAACTTTGGTCAGAACCATTGCCTGGAATTTCCAAGCTGGATTGGCCTTGAGCCACATGTTTCTGGGTTGGGGTGGGGGTTGGTATAAGGACAAACCTATAGGCTTTCTCCATGTTTCCCACAGCAGTTCTTGATGAAAAGTGACAGCCTTAGGTTCCAAATGGTTTATTGATTGTTCATTGTGGAAAATGGGTGCACATCACTTCCTCAGGGTAGACCAGAGTTTAACTACTTTTTGCAGGAAGGAAAGTCTGAGAAGGGACACTCATTGGCTAAACTCTCAGGATAAATCTACATCCTTAGGGTAGAGCTCTCTCTTCTGATCTATGAGACCACAGGTTATGTTCCTATGTAGGGAGTGTGGTCAAGTGACGGGGCCTGGTCAGAGGCAGGTGAAGCTCATACCATTCTCTGGTATGGGGCTTCCAACCCACTCAACCTTACCAAGTTTCCTGGCAGGGTTCACTGCCCCATAGCTCTGTTATCTTCTAAGAACTACAACTTCCAGCATTCCAAGAAGTTACCTGTTTCCTGGGCAGGTGGAGCTTACAGGTTAATTCAGAGCATTATAGTATGCCTACAGTATCAGTTGCTTTTCTCATGGCTGATACCAAGTACCTAATAAGAAGCAATCCATAGAAGAAAGGTTTAAGAAAGGCAGAGTCTATGGTGCAAGGTAACATGGAGTCTGCAGTCAGAAAGCAGAGTGAAGAATGCTGGCTCTCCACTGGGGGCTCCTTTCTGTTTACCCTGTAGGGTGTGTCACTCTCACTCAGTGGGATTCTTCTATCTCAATTAACAGAATATAGAATCCCACCCAGAGACTTCTCAGTTGATGCTACACCCTGCCAAACTGACTTATTTTGTTTCATGGATTATTATTATTATTATTTTATATTTTGACAAGAGTGATCTTTTTCTACTGAAATAATATGAGGGTTTTCCCCCTAGAGATTATATAAGGAAGAAAGAAAACATGGCGAGTATATCTTATGGGAAAAAAAAACGCATTTTCAATTAAAAAAAAAAACTAGAGAAAATAGTATAAGCCTACTTATGCTTATGTTCTTAATAATATGCTTATGTACTTAAATAAGGTGAGCTGGAGTGTTTTTTTAATCTGTTTTTTTGCCATGAGACAGTTTAAGGATTCTCTGGATTCATCTTCTATTTACCCATCTGAACTTTTGAAGTGAAGGCATAGTTATCAGATGCAGTCTCTTGAGCTAACTTTCTGAGGGTAAAGAAAGGTTAGCAACACAGTATGAAACCTCTGGGAGATCAAAGATGAAGTGAAATTTTCTGGTTTCTTTGGAGACTCAGTTGTGCAGTATGATGTTTTCCTGGAAACTGCCTTATGAGAGATTTTTTTACTAGGGCACGCACATGGAGGACATTTTGCTGAAAACAGACATGTTGTGTTTTTCGGGAAGATGACTGTGAAGGGAGCATGTGATATTTTGCTGGAGCAGATGCTTGAGAACATGTGATGTTTGGAATGGATATAAGAATAACCGAACTGACAGTGGATGACGCTGTGGCATTGGCTCACCTTGCCACACTTTGCTGGTCTTATGGTGGCGTCTTGCCACTTCTGCAGACTCAGGCCAATTGGCAGACTCTCAAGGTTTCTTCTGGATCAAACTGCTGTTGCTGATCCATCAATGGTGTTTGCAAGTAGATCGAGCTACTGCTGCTGATGTATGTAAACTGAACTGCTGATATCCTGATAATGAAGATTGGAATCCCCACAAAGAACTATTTCAAAACAAGTTCACATCCCCCTTTGTTCTATTAATCTTTCCTTTCTACTAACTCTGGTGGGAGGTGAGCTAGAAGAGAGGTTAAAGCATTTAAGAACCCTTACTAAAGTAAATTTTGAAAAGAATCTAAGCCTACACACAGGTTGTTTTCTTTTAGTTTTTCACAAGTCTTGGAGATGTCTTGCCTGGACATACTAGAATGTCACAGGCAGTAGAGAGGAACAGGCACAATTAAACACCCTTTGAATGACAAGACTGAGTCCTGTATTACAGAAAACATGGTATGCTCAGGATAATAACACTCAGGAAGTACCTGGAGTCCTGAGCCTTTTTATTTACTGAGCACAGTAACCAAGATTCATATCTTTCTCCTGCTTTCTTGGGAGATTTCTACAATGCCGTATTTCTTAATGCCATACAAACAAAAGTAATGAATATTCTTGGGATGAAGATGTGAAGAGTGGAGACTTTCTTTCCATTCTTACCAACACCAAATGCTAATATAATCATCCAAGAGAGATGATGTCAGCATTGAAGGGAGTCATTTGGAGAACTAGGGCACAAGAGATGGCACACAGCACTGATTTGAAGAATAAACAACCTCAATACTCTAAAGTAGGAGGATTGTTTAGAGGGTCTGTTGGGCTTTCAGAAGATGATACCACAGACGAGGCATCTAAAAGGATATAATGTTATTCCCTCACAATTCTGGAATCTGGAATTCCAAGATCAACAAAGCACTGGCAGGATTAGTTTCTTCTGAGGTCTCTCCTTGAATTTCTGATGTTCAACTTCAGTCTTTCCTCTGTGCATGCATGTGATGGGTATCTCTCTGTGTGTCTAAACTTTGTCCTCTTATCAAGACACCATCAGCTTTGATCACATCTTCCTCATGTAATTTTAATCTAATCATTTTTTAAAGGTTCTATCTCCAAACACAGTCATATTCTGTAGTACTATATGTCAAGGTTTCAGCATATGACCTTTGAGAGGCCATGATTTAGCACAGAGTAGAGGGTGTAAAGTAAAGGCCTTTTAGATAAAATGCCAATATTTGCAATGGATTAGGACTACCTTCCCAAAGCCAAGAATATGTTGTGAAAAGCTGGGGAAGTGAGCTTTGCTTCTTGTGAGAAGTTGAAAAAAACACATATTTTTCTACTGTTGAATAAACTGATCAGTTTTGTTGTTCTGACCCATTTAGTTAAAAGAACCAGGGAAACCACTCAATTAGACCATGCCTCTGTTTTTTTTTTCCCTCACCCTCTAGGCCCCATTTATACTTACTTGATTCTTGATATCATATCTCTAATTACCTCAAACTTTCTATTAATTATGTCAGTTCTCCTGTTTATCTGTTCAGTTGCATTCCCAAGGATTTGATCAGTAGCTGGCCTCAGATCTTGATTGTCCCGCGCTTCCGTCTCGCCAGCAAGAACGACGCGGCACACTCAGGATCCTTCTGCAGAAAGCTTTAATGCATCTTGAGAGGGAGAGCATAAGCTTACAGGGCGGAGACCCCGAGGGAGCGCAAACCCAAGTCTTATATAGGCAAGTCCTACGTGGTGTACCCTGGTTGGCTGCGGCTCATCACCCCATATGATGCCACGAGGTAGGCAGAGACTCAGTGGCGGGAAATTCTGCTAGGGCATGCGCACTCAGCCTGTTTACGGCTCAGCAAGAACAGGATGTAGGCGCCATCTTGTAATGGAGGTCATAGGAGTGTTCGGGTGGCTCCCGACACTTGATGGTGGTTTAGGACTTAGACTCACATAACAGGACTTTTCACTGTTACAGAACTGCATCTATGAGAGGACTGAGAGAAGGAGGAGGAGGAAGAAGAGAAGGAGGAGGAGAAGCAGAAAAGAAGAAGAAAAAAGTCAGAGCCTGTAAGTGTTTCTGCTCAGATAAGAAGGTATCCTGGGACTAGGAAGCCCAGGAACCACACAACTCTAATAGGAAAAGGTGTCTCAGTGGAAGAGCATCCTGAGACATAGGGACCCAGGAATCTTACAATCCTGAAGATGCTCCCCCCCCCCATCTTAGTTAGGGTTTTACTGCTTTGAACAGACATCATGATCAAGGTAGCTCTTATAAGAACATTTAATTGGGGCTGACTTACAGGTTAAGAGGTTCAGTCCATTATCATCAAGGAGGAAATATGGCAGCATCCACGCAGGCATGGTGCAGGAGGGGCTGAGAGTTCTACATCTTCTGAAGGCTGCTAGTGGAATACTGGCTTCCAGGCAGCTAGGATGAGAGTCTTAATGGCCAATCCCATAGTAACACACTTATTCCAACAAGGCCACACCTTTTAATAATGCCACTTCCTGGGCAGAGCATATGCAAACCCTCACACCACCTCAGTAGAAGCTTGTTGCAGCTCTCAGGGGAAGGTAACCCCAGCTAAGAGCTGAGCTGAGGAGCTCAGGAGTTGCAGCCCTGATCTCCTTTTCTTCTCTTCTCCTCCTCCTCCTCCTCCTCCTCCTCCTCCTCCTCCTCTTCCTTTCCTCCTCCTCCCTTCCTCCTCTTCCTTTCCTCCTACTCGTCCTCCTCATCCTCCTCGTCCTCCTCCTTCTCCTCCTCCTTCTTCTCTTCCAATAAGAAGAAAGAGATTTATTGGAGGGTCAAGTGTGTTGAGGGACAAATCCAGGAATGGCTGCCCTCTGCTCTCAGGAGTGCATAACGGGCTGTTTATATAGAATTTCTGGTGGGCGGAAGGCAAGCTTCTCAGGGCAGAGATTTCCGTAGTCAAGATTGGTAGGATTTCAAGTCCTGAGCTTGCGGGGCTCAGGGATTAGTGGGTTCTCCGGTTCAGGGATTGGTGGATTTCCCACTCAGGGATTGGTAAAGTTTCCTGTTTAGGGATTGGTGTGGGTTCTCCTGTTCAGGAATTCCT
The DNA here is from genome assembly GCF_947179515.1 of Apodemus sylvaticus. Taxonomy (NCBI): domain Eukaryota; kingdom Metazoa; phylum Chordata; class Mammalia; order Rodentia; family Muridae; genus Apodemus; species Apodemus sylvaticus. The sequence goes on along the minus strand of NC_067479.1, from coordinate 75,726,857 downwards.
GAGGTTCTGTGGGAAACAGCATTCTTCACTCCTTATCCCCTGCATCAGGCTCATGGATAAAATTGGAAGTCCTTTCCCACTGCAGCCAGATTTTCTGAGTCACCATCTCTGTGGGGCTGCTAGGGAAGCTGGAGAGAAGGTGCTGCCACTATGAACAGCTCCTGCAGTCTTGTCTCTTTTAAGCTGTAAGCTGAAGCAGGTGACAACTGAAGGCTGAGGAAATGTTGTAGTGCCACCATTTTGACAGGAGCAGCCATTTTAGAAACTCCTATGGGACATTTTACAGCAGTGGCCATAGGCTGGGACTGGAAGGTCAAGCCTGCCACCCCTTTGATGGCTTTTGTGATACAGCATGTTTTGTGGTGTGTCGCTCAGTGAGTACAGAGCCAATATCTGGAAGCTTATCATATTTTTATATTCATCTGCTTCAACAACAATACAGTCGAAAATATAAATGAGATAAACAAAAATACTGTTTTTCTATTTTACTCTGTGATACTCCTTGAATATAAAGGCAGTTACCTGGGAGCAGGGCATGGAAACACACCACAGGAATCAACATGCTTGGCTCTTTTCAGTTCACTCCTGATTTCATGCCTTGATTTAACTATATTCCAGCTGCCTGTTGTAATCAGCTCATAAAGGTCATTTGTAGTCTGATAGTCTATATATCTACGACTGTGTGCAGCTGGGCATGGATAAACCACATGCTCATTTTCCCATGTAAACTATTTCCCAAGTCCCTCTAGGGCTCTCCTTAAATGATTGTTTGGGGGTGCTTGTGAGATGCAGGTGGCAATGCAGGCAGTGGTCCACAAAGAGATGAGAATGAAAACTCAGTTCAGACTGACTTCACCAACCCAGATCAGAGCCTAGGAGTCTGAAACCAGGCGGTTCATTGTCGGCATATTTAAAACACTGTACAGTTTTGGGGAAAGTGTCCAGGTAAAAATCACATGCATTCCAGGCAACAAACATTCCAACTCCAGGGCACAATACAGCTTATGGTGTGAAATGGACTGGAGCTACCCAAGTGTGGATGCCATTACATTGACGAACAATGTGATAGAAAAGGGGGAAAAACAGAAAAACAGAGGAGTGGAAAGGAGAGTGGAGGGGTGAGATGACTGGGAGATGAATGCCACTGGGGGCATGATGTAAGATTTCCAAATAATCTCTCTCTCTCTCTCTCTCTCCCTCTCTCTCTCTCTCTCTCTCCCTCTCTCTCTCTCTCCCTCTCTCTCTCTCTCCCTCTCTCTCTCTCTCTCTCTCTCTCTCTCTCTCTCTATATATATATATATATATATATATATATATATATATATATATATATATATATATATATATATATATATGTTTAAAAAGTGTGTGTGAACATGAGAGGGAATTCTATAGCTAGAAGCCCTAGGATCTAGTGTGCTCTCTTATCAGTAGCATATTGGTGGTCATCAGGCTATAAACTATTGTGATATGTCCCCTAAGGATGGGTTCTAAGAACTAGGAACTAAAGATAAAGGAGAGAAAGTCTTGGCTAAACAATCTGGGGAATTTGTATGAGTTCTGCCTCCACAGATAGCAAAAAAGTCACTAGGTCATTTTCAATATCCACTTTCCAGCCTTCTGGGCAGAAACTAAGTAACTCTTCCTTTGAGGAGAGAGGTTCCTGAATGTTGCATGTTTAATATTTCTGGCTCCCTTTTGCTCTGTAAGCACAAAGACATCTGTGTCCCCTAGAGTGGGAGGGAAAGGGAGCTGAAAAGGCCGCCAGGCTGGTCTGAAAATCATCTAGCACCATACCTTCATTAGACATGTTCCCAATAAACCCAAGGAAATTCCTGACCATATTCCTGTAGGTTGTTACTGCTACTGTCATCTTCAGGTCAACCACCTGTGTTCCCTTGCCCCAGCCTTGAGCAGGCTAATCAGACCTTGATTGTTTGCTAAAGTAGAGCCCACTTGGGTAGAGCCTGCTGGGACTTAGGGGAAAGTCTCCTGCCTTGCACCTGAAGTTTCCTGCAGAAGCAGACTGCCAGCTAAGCTTGTTTTGCAACAGAATTCAGTTGAAAGACAGCAACAGAACCCAGAGGAAACAGAGGAAGGGTCTTTGGGTTTTCCATATATATATATATACTCTGTTATGATCATAAAAAGAGAAAGAGATATTAAGATATGTTCTGAGGCATCTGGTGAGGTGTGTGGGAAAGGGGTGCCTCAGAGGGCTCATGCCAAGGCATTCCTTCCCCTGAGGGAACACACACACACACACACACACAAAGGTATAGTATAGAACTGTGTTTATTTAGGGCATGGAGAGGGGAGTTAGAGTTATAGAGGCAGAGAAAGGCAGAGAGAAGGAGAGAGTAGAGAAGTAGAGGCTGGCCATGACCACATGGAGAGATGGGGAAGGAAAGGGGAGAAGGAAGGAGGAAGGGAAGAGCCCAAGAGGGCAAGAGAGAACAAGAGAGCAGGAGAGCCAAGAGGCAAGAGAGAGGGGAGGGGTCAAGAGGCCTACCTAGCTGCTGTCAGGTAATTGTGGGGGTAGAGTCCAGAGTACAAACACTCACAGAGCTAAAAATTAAACTTTGAGCCTTAATCAGAACTTTTGTCTTGGCTCCAAATTTCTGTCTGCCAGTCCTATTTCATCCCCAGCCCCCAATCCAGGTGTTCCTGGTTCGATGGCAGGTAGACAGCTACAAACCTGCTCTGTGCACTCCAAAGTAAATGGGACATTTCCCTGGATTCTGGGGCACTGGGGAGGAAAGTAAGGCCAGGAGGAAGTTAACTGCCCAGTTTTACTTTCACAGAATGCATATGCATTCTAAAAAGAAAACTTTCCTTGGGATGATATTGGGAGCAGGCTAGGATAGGGAAGACCTCTGAAATGGTTGTTTTGAGGGGCTCTCAGTGAACTAGCTCAGACTTCAATTCTGGAATTTTTCTAGAGATGATAATAATGATAATGATAACAACAATAGATAATTAGTAACTATATACAACGACTAAAGATGAAGGTGAACATATCTAGAAAGATGTAAGTACTAAGATAATAGACTTTGATATTATCAAACTCTCTTAGTTACTTTTCTATAGCTGTGATAAAACACCAGGACCAAAGCCACTTATTAAAGCACATATTTAATTGGGCTCAGGATGGTAGAGGCTTAGAGTCATGGATGGCAGAGAGAAGGCATGGTGGCAGCAACAGCTGAGGCAGAGAGCAATGGAAATGATGCATGGCTTTTAAAACCATGCTGTCAAAGTCTCCCCCAGTGACATTTCTTTTCCCCAACAAGGCAAAGTGGGAATGTAATGGCCCAGAATTAAGGAAGGAAAGGTGGAGCAGAGCTTCAACACAGTATACCTCAGATGAGGATGACAGGAGTTGGCTCCCTCCCTTCTCTCCGACCTGGTGCCAAATTGTCAGCTGCACCACTATCAATCTTAGTAAGAATGAATACCTTGACAGTTATTTGTCTACAGCAAGAGAGGGACCTGGGAGCAAGATACAGAACAGGAATACATGTCTTGTCATATGGAAGTCCTAACATGAATTTCTTCTTTCAGGAAAAGAATGATAGAGAGGGGAGGCAGATGTTGACAGGATAAGGTTGTGAGACACAGTCATCTCACTGGTTTGGCCTAGGCTGAGCTCTACACAGAATCATCGAAGTGAACTGGTAAATAGGGGTTCCCAGCACAGGCCACAATGATGTGCTTCTGGTGGCGACTGGTCTGGTAGTTGCATTTGCTTTTGGGCTTCAGGTTGCAGTCAGTGATGTGCATGGCTGAGCTGCTCTTGTAGCAGTTGTTCATCTGGGGGTTCTTGCAGCTGACTCTTTCCTGGAAGCAGACAGCCTGGACATCTGCCAAGGGTTCATGTATGAACGTGTTCATGCGCTTGCATGTTATATTCCTGCGCCTCATCATTTGGTCACAGTAGGTGGGGCTGTGGTTGGAGGAACCATGTGGGTCCATGTGTTGGCGCTCAAACTTCTTGGCTGGAGGTTCCTTGTCCAGGAAAGGCTGGGCCCATCCAAGTACCAAGAGAAACAATGAAAATAGAATGAGGGACTTCTCCAGACTCATGGTAACTTCCTGCAGGAGAAGACTGAAAGGAAAGGAAGAGAAAAGAGGACAAATGCTCAGAAGAGCTGCAGCACCCACCTCCATCTCCACAGAAGACTCTTCCACCTCAACTTCCTTACACATTACCCCCCCAGCCTTCCCAGCACACTCCCCCCCTCAGCCTCCCCAGCACACTCCCCCTCAGTCTCCCCAGCATATTTATTCCCTCAGCCTTCCCAGCATACTACCACCATCTCAGCCTCCCCAACACCCCTCTATCCACCCATCCCACCCCACCCCCACCTCTGCATCTACCAGCATCCTCCCCAACCTCAGCACCCCCAGGACTATCTTATTCTTGGATGAGCCAGAAAGATTTCCCTCTGCTGAGAGATCTTGTAAGTAAGACACTGTTTTACTTCATTACTTACTGAAGAGAAGCCATTCTTTTCTCTAGGAGGTAAGCTGTGCCACCTAAACTCACGGCAAAATGCTGAATACTGTTTTTTCATATAAAACACATTTGAAAAAATAGAATATATTTATAAATAGTGTTCAAATACCTCATCAGAAGGTCATTTAGAATGTGCCATAAGCTAAATTGTAATCCTGGATCATTACTGACATCCAGGACTGTGACTGTAGACTCGTTACCTTACAACACAGGGGAACTTGGTCTAGTGCCTGACTCTGGCAGTGTACAGGGTTTGGGTTTTAGTCTAAAGACACATACTCCCTCCCCCAGCCTGGGAGCTCTGTTGTCCCCAACCCACTCTTACTAAGTATCTGATGTCCCATGCCTCCACCCTTGCCTCCAGCTGTTTACCTGGCCCAGCATTTCCAGAATTTGTGTCAGTCAAGAGTGACTAGCCTTTATTCTCTTAGTTCTAACTCTCAAGAAGAAATAGTCAAAAGGCTACTTCTAGGCAACTTACCGAAACTTTTAGTTTGAACTCCAGGACAAATTGGAAGCCAGTTTCTTCAGTCACACAGTCTCTGTGGTGTGGAATTTAAAAGGATTCCAAGGGGTGGGATTCCAAGAAAAATGGGTGGAGCAAATCTGGCTCAATCTTTTCTGAATAATAAAAACAAAGGCATTGTAAATTTGGATTGGAAATCTGCCAAGGCTGCCAAGGAAAGAGAAAAGACCATTTGATCCTCATGTGCTGATTTTCAAGGGGCAGCAGAGCAGCCACAGGGACAATGCTCAGACAGGCAAAGCTCTACCGTCATCTGCAGACAACTACTCTCCCTTTGAAAAACAGCTCTTGGCCTGCTATTGGGCCTTAGTGGAAACTGAATGAACGTTTGACAATAGGACACCAAGTTACTATGCGACCTGAACTTCCCTTCATGAGCTGGGTGTTATCAGACCCTCCAAGTCATAAAGTAGGGTGTACACAACAGCAGTCTATTATCAAATGGAAGTGGTATATATGTCATCGGGCCAGAGCAGGTCCTGAAGGCACAAGCAAGTTACATGAAGAAGTTGCTCAGATGCCTATGGTTTCTACTCCTGTTACAATGCCATCTGCTGCCAAGCATGTGCCTATAGGCTCATGGGGTGTTCCCTATAACCAGTTGACTGAAGAAGAGAAGACTAGGACCTGGTTTACTGATGGCTCTGCACATTATGCAGGCCCCACCCAAAAATGGGCAGCAGCAGCTGTGGATGGAAGTCCAAGGATCTAGCAGTTGCTCATTCCCACGAGGCAAGCTGGCAAGGAAGAGTAAGTAAATCTTCCTTCTTCCAATGTCCTTATATATCGCAGCAGAGGATGTAGCCTAGATTAAAGGCTGTAGGTCTCCAACAGAGGGTGTGGCCCAGATTAAAGGCGTGTGCCTCCATGCCTTTAATCCCAGATGATCTTGAACTCAGAGATCTCCTTGTCTTAATCTTCTGAAATTCATAGCCACTATGCTTCAAGATCTCCATGCCAAGATCCAGGTCAGAAACTTATATCTCTGAGCCTCCAGATTAGGATCATAGGTGAGCCTTCCAATTCTAGATTGTAGTTCATTCCAGATATAGTCAAGTTGACAACCAGGAATAACCACTACAGCCACATACACTTCACATTCCTTTACAAAGCCTTGTAAGAATGACATGAAGCCTCTTTCTAGGAGACAACTCTTCTCTCTCTCTCTCTCTCTCTCTCTCTCTCTCTCCTCTCTCTCTCTCTCTCTCTCTCTCTCTCTCTCTCTCCCTCTGACAGACACATGGCCCCTCTCAGCCTTTCTTTCCCCAGCATGTGTCTGCTTAGGAAATTCATTTTGTTGTTGTTGCTGTTTTTTTTTTTTAAACAGGTTTAGCCTTTAGTTAAACATGTCAACAAAAGTTATTCAAAAGGACAAAAGCCCACATCATCATCCATATTGGACTCCAGGTTTCTTTCTTCTTTTCTTCCACTTTCTTCTCTGCAGGGGCAACAGCAATGGAGAAGGCAGGAGCTGAGAACCAGGCCCCTACATTGCAGATGGAGCTTCATGTTGGCCTTGGCCAGGGCCTTAGCAAACAAGCCAGACCAGAATGGTTCAACACTGATAGCAGCTGCTTTAGTGTGGTCATTGAGCATTCTTTCGTTCTTTGTTTGTTTGTTTCAAGATTTATTCATTTCATGTATACAAGTATGCTGTTGTTGTCTTCAGGCATACCAGCAGAGGGCATCAGATCCCACTACAGATGGTTGTGAGCCACCATGTGGTTGCTGGGAATTGAACTCAGGACCTCTGGAAGAGCAGTCAATTCTCTTAACCACTGAGACATCTCTTCAGCCCAAGGCCATTGATCTTATCCTGATTGTCACTTCATCTCCATGCAGGATGAGAGAGAGCAGATTCAGGAGAGCTCAGAGACTATGTGACTATGAGGAGTGGCAGTGTGGTGCTAGTCTCAGGATGAAGTGAAGGCCTCATCCAAAGGCAGTCTTAGCTTCCTTGAAGCCTAGCATGTTGGCAGCAGCTGTGGAATGTCTGAGGAAATTCTCATTCATTGATGTCTGTACTGGATAGCTTTATGTCAACTTGACATAAGCTCGAGTTACTTAAAGGAGGGAACCTCAGTTGAGAAAATACCTTTGTAAGATCCAACTGAAGGACACTTTCTTTATGATTAATGGGTGAGGGCCCAGCCCATTATGAATGGAGCTATCCATGAGGTGAAGATCCTGGGTTCTATAAGAAAGCCATGGGGAGCAAGACAGTAAGAAGCACCCCCCCCCCACCCCCCCTCCCCCCCCCACCCCCCCTCCCCCCCCCACCCCCCCCTCCCCCCCCCACCCCCCCTCCCCCCCACCCCCCATCCCCCACCCCCCCACCCCCCCCACCCCCCCACCTCCCGCACCCTCCACATCAGCTCCTGCCTCCAGGCTCTTGCCCTGTTGAGTTCCTGTCCTGAGTTCCTTCAAGGATGAACAATAATATAAAAATGTAAGCCAAATAAACCCTTTCCTCCCCAATTTGTTTTTTGACATGGTGTTTGGACCCTAAGTCAGGGTCCATGGTCTCACTTGTCTGGTAGCTGAGGAGTGGGGTACAACTGTCTTTCTTTCCATTTTCTCCCAGAAGCATTCTAGGAGGTTTAGGGAAGACAAACAAGATGCCTGGCCAGAGAGGAGACCTCCAGGGTAAGCTCTACCACTTCTGGACACTTTCCATCATCTTCTGTGCCTGGTGTGGAGTATTCAAGGTAGGAACAGAGCAGAGCTAAAGACAAACCAACCACAAACATTTTCTGGAGAAAATACACAATGAAATGACTTAGGGGGAGGCCAGGTTACCCTGGGTATAGGGATCCCCATCCAGACCTGTAAACAAAGAGTGACAGTACATCATTAAGGCAGACGGGAGAAAAATGCCCCTTGGAGCTAGGCTCCCTGGAGGTCCCTGGCAGTGTGCCCACCTCTGGCCTTAGAAAGGGCCTTGATATTCTCTAAGGATATTGTGCTTCCTGGGTTATGGGTTCTGCGCTGTATCTTTCTTCTTCCTATTCTTAATTCTTTATACAGCACAATCACAGCCTACAAGCTGGTTAATTGATAAAGGAGAACTTGGTATTCCAGTGGAAAGAAAAAGAAGATGTGGCAATAATGCCTACTGCTTCCAGTCCTAAACTCAATGAACTCATGTTGAACCTTAGTGAAAGAAAGTCTTGGAATGTTTTTCAATAGGGTCTGTCTTTATCATAGCCTTAACAAAGGTAATGATGAATAGTTTGTAGCAGGAAGAAAACAATATGAAAAAGTATAGGACTACTGATGAGCTACAGGTACTTATGATAAGAAGGTAATGGATAAAAACATTGAAGGTTAGAAGGCACTATAATTTTCTTGAGATTATGGATATAGATTAGCTTGAGCCAGACCGCCTTGATGTTTGCTGTCCAAGGCAGTAGAGAAGGCTCTTATAATGAATATGTGCTCATTTTCAAAGCATTTTGACTTTTGATGACAGAAGAAGGCTTTAAGCATACAAATTGGTCTGAAGGCCCAAGTTTTCCTGTTGATTATTGACACAACTTTAATAAGTAACCACAAGTTAGAATCGAACACCATATGTCTGAGGTTTATGATCATAGTTTGCTTTTGATCACGGTTTACAGAGTAAGAGTTCCTGTGGGCATCATATCATGTCTACTTGCTGTTCTAATGAGGATGGAAATGTACCTTGTTTAGCAATTGTTTGAATGTTTCTGGAGGTGTGCCAACCTCAATCTGTTCCTCAATGTATTATAAATATGCCTGACTAAAAAGTAAAGTTGCAGCAGATTCAAACCGCTCTCTGGTGTGTCTGTCATTATCTTGCCACACCTGTGCCTTCCTAAATACCAAAGCCCTGATTTTCCCTTGGTCGTGACTCCCCCTGCTGGGTCAGTCCATGGCAGTGCTTATAAAGTTTACAGATCAAAGGGTGCCTCTTTCCCAGCTGAGACGTGATCCCTTGTAAACAAGGAGGACACCAGGTGTGTGAGATAACTTCCTTAGCCTGTACCTGATGTGATGCAATACATCATTTAAGACTTAGAAAATCATACCCTGTCCCACCTTGGGGTTAAAGGTTGTTCGCAGCAGAAGTCACAAAGAATGTCTAGCTATGCTGTATATAAGTGCCAAGCCTTCCAAGTTCAGGGTCTTATTCCTGACCTGTGCAGTGGGAAAGTTTGACTCAAAACAATAAAAAGACTCTTATGCATGATTGCATCAGACTCTGCCGTTTTTGAGCTCTCCTGGGTATCCTGTAGAATTTGGGCATAACAATACAAGAACTGATTCTCGTTTATATGTAAACATTGATGAGTCGAAGGGCATTTAGGGGCTTGCAAGAGTAAGGAAGAGCATCTATGAGCATGTGAAAAGTAATGGAGGGCACTGTGTGTGGGTGTGAGGAATAAGGGAGCCACTGTTGGGTTGAGGAGTAAGGGAGGTGTATTAGGAATTCTATTGCTTTGACTGAAACACCATGACCAAAAAATCAAGATGGAGAGGAAAGGGTGAATTAGACTTTCATTTCCAGATCATAGTCCATTACTGGAGGAAGTCAGGACAGGACCTTAAGCAGGGCTGGAACCTAGAGGCAGGAGCTGATGCAGAGGCCATGAGGAGTGCTGCTTACTGGCTTACTTCCCATAGCTTGCTCAACCTGCTTCCTTATAGAAACCAGGACCACCAGCTTAGGGATGGCACCACCCACAGTGGGTTGGGGCCACCCCCACTGATGACTAGCTGAGGAAATGCTAGAGCTCATAAAAGCATTTCCTCAACTCAGGATCCTATCTCTCTGATGACTCTCCCCTATGTCAAGCTGATAAACAAAATCAACTGGTATAGGAGGGAATTGTGACTGTGTAAAGATTAAGAGAAGGTGTTCACGGGGTCTGAGGATTTAGGGAGGGCATTGGGGGGGGGGGGTAAGAAGTAAGGGGGCCATAATGTGGGTGAGAGGAATAAGGGAAGCCATTGTGGGGGGTATGAGGTGAGGGCAAAGATTCCACAAAGGTGCGCTTTATCTGGGTGCTCAGTTTCTCCTCTCAGAACTTCACTCCTTTCTCATTTCTTCTGCACATTATGCAAATGGTCTTGCTCTTTCTGTCTTCCCATCCCCCTTCTCTCTCACTCTTCCTTTTTAAAAGTCCAGATGGTTTGTAGCCCACTCAACTTGAATATTTGTTTTGATTCTTGCTTCCAAGGGTAGAATAACATGTATTATCTCCTGTTGAAGACTTTGAATCACAAAGAAGAACAAAGACGGGCCATTTTCTATGGAGGTGTGAGAAGCATTTCTGTACCTCCTCTGGGAAAAGTTGATGAGTCTAAATGAGGCAGTGGGAAGAATGGGACTGTATGCTTGTGGACAGGTGATAAGGCTGGAGATGGATCTCAGTGGTCCTAGAAGGATCAAACAAGCTTCAAAGTTATGGCGGCCATCATTCATTTTGATCATTCCAGTCTAATAAGACTCCCCACCTCTCCTTTTGCCCCTCTCCACCCCTGCATGAGCTCTGAGAAAAGATGGTTCAAACACCCAAGCTCTGGGTTGAGGCAAAGCAGACACACAATCTCCTTTTCCAGATGGTCACCCTGAGTTGCCTATGAGTTCAGCAGGTGCAGTCAACAGCCCTGTCTCCAGAACACACAGGCCTTATCTCCTACCCCACCTCAGACTACTGACACTATCACTTTTCTTAAGTCCCAGAGATGAAGTGCTCAGTATTGTGACAAGCTGTGTGTGCCCAAAGCTGAGCAGTGATGGCTGGTTTCTGCTTCTGCTGCCAAGCTTGTCTGGCCTTGTAGTAGGAAGACATTTTGCCACTTAAGTTCAGAGGTCAATGTTAGTTTCTTTTTCATTCTGAAGTCAAGAGATTCCTGCAATGGACTAAATTTCCTTTTTCCTTTGTCATGAACATTCATCCTGGTCACATGCAGACACTTGATATCTGATAAGTGTACAGTGCCCAATGTGAGTGCTTCTTCTAACTTTTTCCTGTCCAAATTCTCCTGTCTTTATCAATAAAATTTATTTTAAGTGTATGGGTGTGTTTTTTTTTTTCCATGAAATTCTCCTCAACACAATTTACTCTAAACTTTACCCTGCTTCCCTCATTCTCCTTTTGCTCTTTAAGAGGTGTTCTGAATTCTGGTCTATCTCCCACCAAGGTCTAGTTGCGCTCTATTGCTCAGAATTCTCAACCTTATTGAGTCTTCCATTCTGAATTTAATTGCTTCTCAGGAGAAATACAAGGGGGTTTCAATGGCCAGCATCCTCCCTCCTCCTGCTTTCACATAACAAGGGGTCATTTCACACAGAAATCCTGGGGGGATGGGGGGGGAGTGGAGGTTGAGTTGCAGAGAATAAACTGGGACAAGTAAATGACCCCTCAGCTTTGGGCTGCGGACATGGGTATCTACTCTGGAGGGAAATGCTGACAAAGAAAAGTAAAATTTCCCTAAAGGGACTGAAATAGACCTGGAAAAAAACAGGATGAAAGATTATTTTGTCTGATGTAATGATGATGATGATGATGAAGAATACAAAGAAAGAGTGAATGTGTGTGAGAGAGTATGTGTGTGTCTGTCTGTGTGTGTGTGTGTGTGTGTGTGAGAGAGAGAGAGAGAGAGAGAGAGAGAGAGAGAGAGAGGAAGAGGGAAAGAGTGTACCACATGTATGTCTTTCTTCTGGCACACTGGGCATTTATTGAGACTTAGAACTGAGAAAGTGGGAAAGGGCATCTGGGGAATGAGCCCGTCCCTGGGACTAAGAGAACTGATAGTGTCAGTAGTCTGAGGTGTGGTAGGAGATTATGCCTGTGTGTTCTAGAGACAGGGCTGTTGATTGTACCTGCTGGACTCACAAGCAAGTCAAGGTGACCATATGGAAAAGGAGATTGTGTGCCTGTTTGACCTCAACTCAGGGCTTGGGCATTTGAACCACCTTTTATCAGAGTCATGTAGGTGTGGAGAGGGGTGAGGACAGAGGTGGGGAGTCTTATTAGACTTGAATGACCAATAGGAATGATGGCTGCCATAATGTTGAAGTAGGTTATTTACTCTTTCAGGCCCACTAGGATCCATTTCCTGGTTTCTCACTTGCCCTCAAATATACAGTCTCCCCATCCCCCTGTCTTACTCAGACTCATCGAATCTCAGAAGAGAGCTTTTGGAGATGCAGAAACGCTTCTCATTCTTCTATAGAAAACATGTATACAGACATACATATACACAGAGGGAGAGAGAGAGACACAGAGGCATAGAAACAGAGAGGCAAGATAGAAAGAAAAAGAGAGAAAGAAAGGAAAGAAGAAGGAAGAAAGAAAAAAGGAAGGAAGGAAAAAGGAAGGAAGGAGGCCCTAGGAAGACAACTTCTTTAAGCACACCTCTTTCCTTCCAAGAGGCTTTGCAGGATGGCTCCATCCAGGACGCTAGATCTCAAGGACAGTTGGCAACCTCTAGTCATTGCACACCCTCCATCTCCTGATTTCCTTCAGTTCACCATTAGCAGGATGGCAGAGCACAGAAGTGCTTCTTACAAATGGAATGGAAGGCAGTGTCAAGGTGGCAGCCACCTGAGGGGGTCAATGCAGAGGCACACAGAGCTCAGCCTGTCTCCTGTGGAGAACAAGGATCCTTCTACTAACCAATAACTTCACTCTTTGCTGTCTGTCCATAGACCTGCTTTGGGCTTTAGAGTCCTGACACCTTTCCTCAGTTCTGTCCCCTGAGGATAATTCTTCTTCGGAAAAGCCGGTCCTTAACTGCTCTATGACTTAGTACTTCTGTTTGAGAAGAGTCTCAAAATCTTCTCTCTCTCTTCCCTCCACCATGCTAAACAAAATAAGTTTGATGATAAAAGAGACCACCACTCTAACTGAAGATTCTGAACAAAGCAAAACTTTTCTCTCAACCAAGGAAGCATGTTTCTTGTATTCTCAAAGAATTAGATGAAAACATGTAGTTGCAGCAGAGTCAGGGATAACTTCCATAAGAAAAGTTACTTCCAAGGGAGAAAGTATGTCAAAGTGAACAGCTCAAGGTACCATAGATGGAAGAACAGCACTGCATTGACCAGGATTCCACAAGCATCACAGAGGGGGGAGGGGGAGGCATAAACTGGAGTCAGTACTATTCTTGAAGGCACTGGGTCAAAACTTCCAGAGTCTGCCTTTGTGGTTGATTCTTCTTATGCATATAAGTGTAGTAAAACTTGCAGGAAAGGTTTCCATGCAGCAGTTATCACAACAAAGCTTTAGGCACAGCTACATAGAAACTCCCTAGCAGCAAAGCGGCTGTGGCTTTTGCAGCAAGAATGAGTTCTATTGGCTGATACACGGAGCTCAGGGCTGGGGTGTAGAGAGGAAGAGTCAGTGATAAGCATAGGGATAGATTCTATTGGTGGAGAATGCAACGTACAGGGACATTCTTCACAGGAACAGGTTCTATTGGTGAAAGATAAAGCCCAGCTTTAGGGCCTAACAATGCTTAGAATGTTTGGGGGGGGGGTGCATGAAATTCAGGTGGAGACTATCCTGTAAATAAACAGCAAAGGGTCACCAGGTAATTTGATCACTTTCACTCTGACATTCCAGGTGACCAGGCAACATTCATTGCATTCCTTTAAGAAAACAGGTCATGCAATTGACAGTCCTGGTTTCTCCAGTGCTTACTCTAAGCTGTGCTTCCTACCCTTTATGGCTCATTTGCATAATGTGGAGATTCTGGTCATTTGCATAACATAGGCTTTCTGTGCATTCATTATTACACATAGTTGTAAATATAACTTCATGCATCTCATGTCTTTTGAGAACACTAAGCTCAAAACAGGAGGGTATGTACTATAATGAGCTGTGAGTTACTCTCGGATATACTCTATAGTTCCTAAGAACCTGCTCCACCCAGGAGGGTGTGTACCATAATGAGCAGTTAGTTAATGACCCCTATAAACTCTACAGTTTTTAAGAAACTGCACTGAAATGTGCACAAATTTTAGCCAGAATGGGCAGTTTCTAGGCTTCCTTTTTTTGCCAAATTGTTTTTTTTTCCCCACACACTACTGTGTAAGGTTTTATATAAAGACTTCCGGGCTTCAGTCTCCTCCCTACTCTCCTGCCTCAACTGCTTCCTGAGATCTGTAGTGGTAGAAATCATTCAAGGAGACTGAAGGACAGGAATCAGACTTCTAGGACTACTTTCATTCAAAGGACAGGGAAACTCTCTTCCTGATTTGTCCATTTCTTGTTGAAGAGGGTCTGGAGTCCCTGTGTTCACACCTGTCTGGGATACTAGCATCAAAATTCACATTAAGACTGCTGTAGTCTCGAAGATATAAATCCTACCAGGAGGCTAAATAAAAACTAGTCAATCAATGTTCCCAGAGAGGGCAAAGCTCAGAAAACCATAATAATGCATCCCAAGAGAGCCAATGTCTCATATATATATGTATTCACCTTTGGGCTGCATATCTAATGCCCTTAAGTTTGGAAAAACAATTGCTACCAAAGAAACTGTCATTGTATGCCAGTTACAGCCTTGGCTGAAGAATCTGGGCTCTCTGTTGATGGGACTAGAAGTGGAGGTAGGGGTTTATCTTGTTCTAGTACAGTATCAGCAGTGATTCCAAGGCTAACTATAAAGAGAGCTATCCTTGGATGGTCCTTTGGTCTTGTGTTTCGAAGCTCAAAGGGAAGAACTGGAAGCAGAAGTAAAGGAAAAGAGAAGAAGCATCTTTTTATGATTAATATGCAGCTCAATAAGTCTCTTCCCATAAACATACAAGGGCATGTAAGAACACCTGATTAAAAAAAACAAAAAACTATTCTTCACTGGCCTTAAAAACTTAATCCCAAAACTCAGGAGACAAAAGCAGGTAGATTCCTGAGATCAAGGCCAGCCTTAGTCAACAAATGCAAGTTCCAGGCTAGGGTAGCAAGCAAAAACAAGCAAAGAAACAAAATACCTCTCAAATTCACAGATGGCTTCAGGAGTGACTCATGAACTCCCATTGTACTTCTGAATCAAGAGGAAAGATTTCTGAAATTGGAGGCAAGGCTTAAGTGAGAGTCTCAGGACTTATAAGCAAATTGATTGTATTGCTCTCCACTTCAAAGGGACACAAGCTTCCCTGGCAGAGATTTAGATGTCAGTAGTTATAGTAGCCAGCATGGTATCAGGGGTCTGACCTCTTTATCTACCTCCTCTGCTCAGGGTAGTCTTCCTCCATACAGAGTGTTGAACATAAGTCAGTATCAGAAGCTGTGTTTATGGAGTCTGTTGAGTCAGAAGAATTTGTCCTTAGGGAAAGAGAAACATACTAGAAAATGTCCTAAAGGCCTCAACTATTTTGTTGACAAGAGACAAGATTTTTATTCCTTTCCTTAATAGATTTTAGCACAGTTGAAGGTTTCTTAACATACATCTCGCTGGTACAAGAAGGCTCTCTGTCACCAAATCTATGGGTCCCTGTTGAGCTTCTGTATCCCAAAGCAGTTAGCTTCTGATCTGATGAGTCTATCTTCTAGACAGATAGTCAGAGGGATTTTGAGCAAAAAATTCAATTGCATGTCTCCTGGCCTCCTTGAAGAGCCTCTGTTTCTCTTTAGGATACAACCAAGGACAGGTCCTTCTGTCCCTTGACTGAGCTTCCATCACCCTTCTTTAATTAGCTATTGAGGTCTTTGCCCAGATGAGATGTCCCTGGTGAACCAAGTGCAACCTGCCCAGGCTTAAAAACACTAATTAAAAAAAACCAACAGTCCTGGATCACTCATTCGAAGATAGGTTTTGAAACAATCATCAGCATTGTCTCTCTGGGCACCATGCCCCACTATAACGTCCTCAGCACTGGGAAGCACATGTTATGACTATAGCTGAGGCTACTTGTTTCTGCTCTTTGGTAGATGTATGCCCATAACCCTGGTGAGAGAATGGTGGTTAATGCTGAGACTCACCACTGGTCAAAGTGCCAAGTATACATAATTCTGAGTTCTCAGCAGTGGGTGGATCATCCAAGACTATGAGAACATCTTGGAAGAAATGTCCAAATGAAAAAGCTTGTTGGTGGAGAGAAGAGCGACATGCTGGATATAACAGCTGTGGTAGAAATCATCTCACAACAGATAGGATTACCTTCACAATAATCAGACCAGTCCACATTCCATCATGAATATGGGAAAGACCTCCAAGGTCCCACCCCATCTAAGGGGCTAATAGCAGTTGGTAGCTGCTGAGGGACCAAAAGAGTTTATACAGTCAATAGAATAGATTACATAAATATGAGTCAAGATCTAAAGATTCCCTACCAGATTGAAGCATTAGATAATATCCATTAAGAGAAAAGACAAAATTTCAAAGAGACAAGGGGTTTTTCTTTGGGAACAGAAAACAGTACCCATGTTTAAGACTAGTATTGGGTGGTAATGAGTACCTCACCAAAAGTACCTTCCTTGGACTTGAGTGCTAACTTCGTTAGTTAGGCATTGGGTATTCAAGAGTGAGAGAGTTCCTTCATTTGGGGACTTTAAAGCCCAGTGAGGGACAAACCAGTAAGCAAGATATCAGATTGATCAGATTGTGACCTGACTTGAGGATCAAGTCACAGCTGAGTGGAGACCTAAAAAAAGAGTGGGTGTTGAATAAATAAATAAAATTGAGAGAAATAACTCTCCAAGGAAACACAGTAGCCCTGTATCTTTCAGTGAGAGCAGGCATAGCTGGCCAGCCCTGGGAGCCCAAGAGGATTATCTGACATGAGCAGATCATTGAAGAAGTCAGAGAAGGGAGAATCAAAGAGACCAGATCAAGAATCAACTTGAGCTTTCTCTTGAGGATTAAATCCTTTTAATTCCAGGGTCAGATCACTCAGTCAGTAAGGCAAGAAATGGATTAACTGTGGGTTATCCTGAGAGCAGGGAGATTATGTGAGATGGAATTATGGTAAGAAATCTGGGAGGAATTATAACCCCATGAGATATGAACAGGGGATGAGTAGCATCAGAAAACCAAAAGTATAAAAGAGGCAGACCCCAGAACCTTCCTGAGTAGTTCAGGGCAGCAGTTGGAGATGAGGAATCTAGCAGAACAGATTTAGACTCTTGTGCAGTAACTCTGTTTCATTTATTACTCTCAGCAACACTGAGATGGGTGTGTGGTGATGTGTGCTGTACAGATGAGCAGATTCAAAAAAGTTAAATAGTGTGTCAGAGACCATGCTAGAAAGTATTGTATTTGCTATTTAACCCAGGTCATCTACACACAATAGACTGGGCACTTATTTTCCATTGTCAATATTAGGTATTAAAGTACCCAGTAGAAAATACAAGAAATACACATTTTAAGATATCAAGGTCAGATGTGGTAGTGCATACTGTAATCCCAGAACTCTGTGAGTTTGGACTCAAGCCTGATCTACATAGTGAGTTCCAGGAAAGAAATAAAATCTTACTTAAAAGTGTAAGACTATCCTGTCTTCTAAGTTCTGAGTATGTATATAGAAGTTTATACACATCCAAACATGTTGACCTTTGACTGACAGAACAAAAGAAAAAGGTGGGAGAGTAAAGTGGCTTGTAGTACTCCCTTGTTCTTTATGTACTGCCCACAGAAGAGAAAGGGGAGAATTCTTTGGAAGTGCTGACTCATTTGCACAGAGAACACAGATACACATGCTGCATAGTGAGAAACAGGTTCCTAGGAAGTGCATGGTCTGGGCATGCAGCATATCTTAAAGCAGAACCAAGAGCCTGGTGTTCTCTGCCTTCATTGCATAATTCTTCTTTCACTGGGTCACTGCTGTCCTGTGCAGGTAGGCCTGTCCTAATGCCTGTCTACAATGTGGAATAGCAAATTGCTCCCCTTCTTCCACAAGGCTGAAATCATTCTCTCCAATCAGCAGCTACCTCAAGCCTCAGGATCACAAAGCCTCCACTCTGAACAAGGGCTGAGGCTGCCATGGAGAGGCTGCAGCCTGAAGCAGGATAATTATATTTTGGGAACCAGACTGTTCCCTTTAAAGGATAACAGCCTAAGAAACTTCTTTGGGCCACCTCGAAGGACCAGAAATGTTTGATAATTTATACCCCTTACCCCTTACTCTGGCTGTTCCTCTTTTTAGATCTAAAACTCACATTGATGTCCTGAAGACAGACTTGAGGTCAGGGGATCCTTCATCCAGGCCTCTAAGTTATGTGGCACACTGCTCAAATCTTTCTCTTTATAACCACTAAATAACACTTTAATTGGCTCTTTAGGGATAGATAAAGAAACTATCCTGTTGTGATTCCAAAAGATGGGTCTTTGGCTCCAGTGACAAATGACTGGGGGAGTTCAATGGTTAAAGTCTTTGCTATACAAATTAAACATTTGTCATAGAAATGTAAAACATTGTACCACTTTGGCATAATGTTTTTGTGCCAGGCATAAAGGTTATCTTTGTGTTATTCAAATGCTGAGTTCTCTTCCCTCATATCTTGTTTCAACCCGAACAGACCCTTGAAATGCTTACATCAAAAATGTCCATTCTCAAGTTTCTGTAAACAATGCTTACCATGTATTCTATGCCTTGTCAATAAATGTTGATCACCCAATGGCTGGATAAAACTGAGAATGGGGTATGACTTCTCTGGTTGAGGGGAAGGAGGGAGAGGGGGGACAGAGACAGGGAGAGGGAGAGAGAGGAAGAGCAAGAGTGAGGTAGAGAGGGATAGGGGAGAGAGAAGGAGGATAAATCTTAGTTTTTCCATGTGTTTATTGGAGACTGTGGGAAGCCATAATGGACCCTCTCTAACAGCCCAGAGGGCTGGCAGAGCAAAGGTCCTGAGTAAAACAAAGAAGAGCCTCTCTCCATGAACTACTGGTTGAAGGGAAGTTCTGAGATAACCGCAGGATGCTCCAGACTGTGCAAACATCAGATGTCTCCACCGGAAGGCTCTAATCTCTTCCTGCTGATACTGCCAAGAATGCCTCTTCATCCTTTGTTCTTGCCTCGAGGAGAGCTCTTCCTCTGAAAGCTTAAAACCTGTGTACCCTGGAAAATTAAATGAGACCTCGACAATTGAACCCCCCTTGCCTGGTCTCCTTTCTCTCTCCCCGCTTTGACCCTCAGGTAGCACCCCTTCGGAACCCTGAATAACTGGACCTGCTGGACGGGTCAGGAGACTACATAGGATAAAGAAATACAGCCACCTTACTAATTCACTATTACAATTATATAATAGGACTTCATTTTACGATCACTATTCAGATCTCCAGCACCTACATGAACACTGTAGGACTGTAACTTCAGCACCCCTGTTACATTCAGAGGAAAAAGAAATCATATAATACTCCACTCCATACCTCCAGCTCTTCCATTTTGTCTGCCACTTCTTCTAGAATATACTCTGAGCCTTGCAAAGAATGAAACATCTGTAAGCCTTTTTTGAGCACTGGGTAACCATGCAACCTCAACAGTTCCTTTGTTTCTGAGTCATTCCAGCAGAAGACACAATTGATTGTACATTTTTCTCCAATCATGAAAGGATTCTGGAAAGAATGTCTTAAGAACCTGATGAACCATTATTCCTTATTCCAAATAGCAATTAAATTGATTATTGCAAAATACTGATATTTGTCCTGTTATATGAGCAAACATTTTAGGCAAAATTGATAATCATCCTCCAAAGACAATTTGATACAATTTACCTATATGCATGCTCTTTTATTTTCTGTAAGTTTGGGTATATAGCCAATAGATAAAGATCTTACTTTATTCACAGATGGCACATCTCATGGGAAAGCAGCATATGTAATTGGATCACATGTTTATTATCTTGACTTCCCCTTGCTTCAGCACAGATAATTGAATTGTGTACTGTAGCCCCTGTTTTTGAAATGTTGAAAAATCAAATTTTTCATTTGTATACTGATAGTCAATATATACTGTATGGTTTGCAATAGCTTAAAATTCTTCCTTATCTAGATACTGCTAAAATTATTTATGAAATTACAATTCAATTTAAGAGAACATAAGATTCCTTACTTTATAGGACATTTAAGAGCTCATACTGGATTTCCAGGATCCCTTAGTGAGGGCAATACCACAGCAGATTTGTATACCAGGCAGATTATAGGCCTAACAGGAACAATTGGCCAAACAATCTCATTCTTTACATGATCAAAATAGTAATAGCTTGAGGTAACAATTTGGTATTTCTAGAGAATGTGCACATCAAATTGTAAAGGCTTGTTCTCAATGTTCTCAATTTCTACCTGTACCATGTAATGATGTTAATTCTTGAGGACTTGTACCTAATCAATTAGGGCAAATAGATATTAGTCGTTTTTGATTTCAGAAAATTAAAATATGTTCATGTGACTACTGATAACTTCTCAGGCTTTCTTGTTGCAAAAACTTTAACAGGAGAAGCAACTAAAAGTGCAATTGCTTACTGCCTGCATTATTTTTTCTGTGTGGTATTCCAAATCAGATTAAAACAGATAATGGAAGTGGCTATTACAGTCAAGCATTTGAGATGTTTTGGAGACAATTTAATAATATCCATATTACTGGGATTACTTATAATTCTCAAGGACAAGGTATTATATAACTTTAAAACATTAGTTTCTTAAAAAACAAAAGAAGGGACAATTATATCCCTGCATACCTCATTATTTAAACCATGCTTTTTATTTTTAAAATTCTAAAATTTGTATGCCTAGAAACTCTCTGTTGAATGCTTATGGCACATTACAACTAGGAATACTTAATGCCTAGGTGAAATGTAAAGATCCACATACTGGCATATGGCATGATCAGGTATTAATATGGGGAAGAGGGCATGTTTGTTTTTTTTTCCCCCACAGGATGCTTAAGGAACGTGGTAGCTGCCAGAGTGATTGGTGAGACATGCTGATGTTGGGACAAAGAATGGTGTTGACCTGTGAGCTTGCTGAGAGCCCAGACAATGGTGACAGGGAAGCTGTATTGGACATATGTTCCTGAAACACCTTTGCTTATCTATTTCCCAGATTGGACAAGCTGCTTTGCCTCAAGCTTTTAGACTTTGTGGGACAGAGAACATGGAGACTGTGGAAACTACTTTCAAAAAACTTAATAAAAAAGCAAAATTATAATGACTTTTCTTCCTTTAGTGTGACCAGCTATTCTGACTCAATCATGGACTGGTCTAGAAATAAATTCAATATTGGAGGAAAAAATGACAGTCTTCATTTAGAAGGCTGGTTCTGAACATTTTCAGAGACATATTTGAAAATTGACAACTGTTTGTATGATGTTACTTTTACAGTGGATAAAACTGAGACAGGATATAGAATTCAATAAAATATTAGTGAATGTGTTAAGGCTCCTAATCTTTTGCTAATTGGTCAAGTTCCAATTACTTTTGTTTCTTCTATGATATTTAAAGTAAGTTATATTGATTGTATACTTTTTAGTAGTGTTTATGTGTTGAAATCTGACATGTTTGTTAAAGTGCTTTATCAACCACATTTTCTTTTATTGCCTGTGAGTATTACAGGACATTAGTATTCTGAAAAAAGTTTGCAATACTAAAAGAAATGACTCGGGCTTTAAGCAGAAGCAAGAGGTAGTGGGCTTGATTATTGCAGGTCTAGCAGCTTTATTTACATTGATAGCTTTCACCACAGCTTCTGCAATTGCTTTGTCACAAGAAGTTAAGTCAGCTACTTTTGTTAATCACTTAGTAAAAAATGCTATTAATTGTCTGAGTATTCAAGAAGGTTTAGACAGACATTTGAAAAAGCATATTGATGCTCTTTATGATACTTTTCAAATTATTGGAGAGGAAACCATTTCGAGTGTCATATTAAATACAAATGGATTTGTGTCACTTCTAAAGTTTGCAATGTGAGTTAGTATAATTGGGAAAAAGTTCAAAGACACTTGCAGCGCATTTGGCATAATTCTAACACCTCTTTAGATATTTTAATTTGCATACCGAGATTATGAATTCAAAGACTGCTACTCTACTGAGTTTAATGCTGCAGATATTGATGATAGAATTATTCATGGCTTAAGGTCAATATATCCATTTTGGTCATACTTCCAGAGTGTCTTATACAGGTTGATCACATTAGCTCTTCTTGCCCTGGGAATACATATATTCCTGCCCATTGTGATAAAACTTTCCCTTAACAACATCAATATGCTGGTGGCCAGAATACATGGATTGAAACTAAAAATGGATCCCCATACAGAGTTATTAAATTAACAGGCTGTTAGTCAACAACACGTAAGAGTCTCTACAGTTCCTTACCAAGCTAAGACAGAATAGCATTGCCTTTGAAAATGCCAATTCCATAATGCAAAAGGAAGGCATTTTTTTCAGACACCATTTCGTTTATGAAATAAAAAAGGGAGAAATGTGGAGAGCTTTTGGTGTTGTTTATAGAAATTTGCTGCTTATAGAAATTTGGAAAGTACTTTTCACTGAGCTCAAGGAAGAAGGTTCAGATAAAAAGATTCACTTTTGGACTAATGCAAGGATGAAGGTGAACACAACTAAGGAATGTGTGACTTCCCTGTGTCTTGGTAATCCTAATAAGCTTACAGATGCAGGGACTCTGGGGACTTTGTTTATTACTTTGTGTAATTACTCCCTGGTGGGATCTTTTTGTTCTTTGCCTTGTTTAATCACTTTCTCTTTGATCAAAGAACTGACTGGGAACAAAGAACTGAAAGCTGGCTGGGAAAAAATATAACTGCACGAATTCAGCACTGGCTTAAGTCATGTTACACTGTTTGTCTAATTGTTTTTTTTTTCCAGTCCACACTCCTGCACTCAAGATCCTGTTGACTGACTGAGCTGGCTTGGTCACTATCACATCCATTCAAAAAAATAATCATAGTTGGTCCCTGTGAGCCTCCTAGCCAGAGGCTTTCCTACTGAGTACCAGATATGAGTTCTGTCTATGGAGAGGACCTTAA
Organism: Apodemus sylvaticus; assembly: GCF_947179515.1. Lineage (NCBI taxonomy): Eukaryota > Metazoa > Chordata > Mammalia > Rodentia > Muridae > Apodemus > Apodemus sylvaticus. The sequence continues at coordinate 75,703,862 of NC_067479.1, read as the reverse complement.
TCCAATGGTAAAGTTATTGACTGTTCCTGTAATAGTCCATACCACTATTGTATCAGCTGGTACATCTTACCTGATATGTTGGTAGTATAGTAGACAGGTCCCACAGCCAAGGAGGACTGCTGGCAAAAATTCTTGTCCAGCATCCAGAATAAATAGCATCTCTGGTGTTATGAATATCAGCCAGGAATAAAGGAGCTTCTAGCTCAGTCCCATTATTTTTCCCATTTCCTATAACCAAAGTATGTGGTACGTTCAGCAATAATGTACTACCATCTAGTTCTGCTATCCAACTGTATCAGCAATAGTTTTGATTGTTTGGAGGACATCTGTTACATCTCTCACCAACAGTTCATAAGGAGTTAACCCACTCCTAGCACTGACATTATCAGTTATAAACTACATAGCTTTTTGGCACCCCCCTTTCTTGCCCAATGTTAAGATGCCTACCTAAGGGAGGAAGCATTTTTTTTTGCCCAAGGTAGTTTGTGATTCTGTTCACAGTTCTTGTCTCTGTTGGTTATGGGACCATAGACAGCAGAAGACAGTAGTGAGAGCAGGAAGATGATGTGGCTATGACCTCATGGTTGACTGGAGTCACAGCATACCAGAAGGGGCCCAGGGACTTGTCCCTATGGACACATCTTGTGTAATCTACTCCTCTAACTATGTATGCTACATGTCCTCCTTTTCACTACCAGATTATGAATCCCATCAAGGGATTAAATCCATTCAGTAGGTCAGAGCCTCAGAATCTAGGAGTCTCTAGAAATGCCCTTACAGACAGCCCTGAAGTATCTTTTTACTAATCTCTGACGTTGACAATAAAGATGGGCCATCATAAGCTGCTTTATTTGTAACTCTCAATATCTGAGCAAAATCAAGACTGTCTTAAGAAACATACTGGTGTACATTAGTGAGAACAGGAGTCTGGAAAAAACATGGTTCACAGACATTGGCTCTGGCTGCAGTAGCACTAATAATGGAAGTCTTATGGGGAGGCTTGACCCAGCAATGACGACTTTTAATTTCAGATTTCTTGTTGCTCAAAGTCAGGATGAACGTAAAGTTAAGCAGTGTGTCCCAGAACAGGACCTGCCAGAGCTCCATGTACTGCATCCTGCCCTTAGTGGGGGCCTCCCTGCAGGTACCCTGGCACCACCATGCTGTTTGCAGCTTGCAGGCATCCCCAAGGCTTTGTGCTCTCCTCCCCTTAACAGAGCAAGCATTGTGAGCGGCAGCACCTGAGGCAAGCCAGTTGTGACCTGAGTCGCCTGGAGGACCAGTCCCACTCAGCAATGGCAGGAAAGGGACAAATTTGCCCTTTTTAATAATTTTTTTAAAAGAACCAGTGGATAAATATATCCATCTAAAGACAGTAGATGTAATCAGTGAGGGGTAAACAGACACCTGAATCCTCTTAAATATTATGATGTCTTTTGCAGAGGGGGGTAATGGGTGTCATTATTTAAGGACCACCTTTCGACATCAACCCCTATGCAATCAGGTATGTTTCCAGGGAACTCAGAGCCAGAACATTACCTTTCCCTTGCAGTGCTTCACCTCACACCTCATACTGATGCCCATATTTGCTTAATTAGCAAGCACACATAGATCTGAGTTCTATGTGACTCCCTTTTTGGAGATCCATTTGGTTCTGTAAATGCCCTGTGATAGTGAGCTGGCTGGCCTACACAGCAGCCCACCTGTGAGTCCTGGAAGTCATTGAGCTGTATCTCGGAGAGACCTGTTTGGAACACAAAAGAAGAGATTAAAAGGAAAAATCAGCTTGGGCTGTCTCTGGAAGGCCCAAGGTGTTCAATTGAATTGCAAATTCGTGACTCAGGCACAGGCCTGGCTTTCAAATTAACTGCTAGAAAACAAGGAGCCTATCTTCCCAAATATGGGAGAAGCGGCTTTGAAAATACTTTTGAGTTAGTTATACTCACCAGCTGGTTCATGCTTTTGCAGCATTTTGTGGAAAAAAACATAGACATGCCTTTTCCTCCAATATTAAGTCAGGATCATGTCATATTTCAATAAATGAATTCTTTCATCTCACCTAGGCATCAGTATGCCTAGTTATAGGATGCCATATACACTCATCAAGGAGTTCCTTGGCATCCAAATTTTAAAATTTTCTTAAAAATATACAAGTATGATTTAAATGATATGCACAGGGATACAATTTCCCCTCTCTTTTCTTTTTTTAAAGGAGATATTATTTTAAAATTTTTTATATTACCTCATTGTTGAGGATAATACAGAATTAAATTGTCAAAGACATTTTAAATGTTTGATAACTTTTATTAAATGGCCAGTTTCGTTGTCTGCTTTAACTTAAGTTGGAACACCAAGCATATACCATAATATAGACAATAACTGTGCAATTATAGAAAATAAACATAGCATTTTTAGTTGCTTTTTGTTAGAGCAGTTACAACTAGCAAGCCTAAAAATGAATCATAGTCATATGCACATATTTTAATTTTCTAAATTAGAAATACGAGTATCATTTATCTATAATAATTAATTAAGTCCTCTAGAATTAACATCATTATGTAGTAGAGGTAGAAAATGAGAACACCAAGAATAGGTCTTTATAATTTTATGTACACAAAAAAATATAAAATTATTTTTTAAGCCATTACTCTTTTTGATGATATAAAGAATATGTTTGTATAGCCAATTCTTTCTATATAGTTTGGGATACAAATTTTATGTGCCTTGCCTTAAGGGGTCTTAGTCCAGGCACCTTTTTAAAGATTAATTATATTTAAGTATATTGTAGCTGTCTTCAGACATGCCAGAAGAGGGCGTCAGATCTCATCATAGGTTATTGTGAGCCACCATGCGGTTCTTGGGATCTGAGCTCCCATATTCTATGACTGAGGGCCTAGCCTTTAATGGCTGAGCCATCTCTCCAGGCTCACAACCATAAAATACAAGAGCTCGGCTTCTAGCACCCATGGCTGTCTCTCTAGCCTTATAATTTTAAGCAACTGTAAGCCTTGAGCTATATATATAAAAAATTATAGATTAAATGGTAGATATATAAAACCTTCCTAAATTAATTGAAGGTGGAATTAAAAACATTTTGTGATAAAATCAGAGATTTACATTGAAAGCATCTTTGATAAAATAGAAGAAATATATAGAAAGACATATTAAAATTGAAGATTATCAGAAAAATAATGCAGATAAAAAGGTAGGCATAAAAAGATTACTAAAATAATTAAAAAAGGAATTACAAACATTTTCTGAAAAAATTTAAGATTTACATGAAAAAATATTTCTTATACACTATATGTCTATTTATTGGGGAGTTGAGTCTATTGATGTTAAGTAATATAAAGGAATAGTGATTGTTGCTTCATGTTACAATCTTTTTATGTTCTTTTTATGTTTGTGTGGTTACTTTCTTTTGAGTTCATTGAAAAAATTCTTTCTTGCTTTTTCTAGGGTGTAGTTTCCCTCCTTATGTTGGTGTATTCTATCTATTATCCTTTGCAGAGCTGGATATGTGGAAAGATATTGTGTAAATTTGGTTTTAACATGGAATATCTTGGTTTCTCCATCTATGGTGATTGAGAGTTTTGCTGGGTATAGAAATCAGGGCTGATATTTGTGTTCTCTTGGGGTCTGTATGAGGTCTGCCCAGGATCTTCAAGCTTTCATCATCTCTGTTGAGATGGTGTAATTCTTCTTTTTTTTTTTTAGTTTATTTAATTATATATATATATATATATATATATATATATATATATAAAATTTATTTTCTATATTCTTTGATGACATTCCAAATCCTTTCCCCTTTCCTAGTTCCCCCTTCCCCATATATCCCATAAGCCCTCTTCTCTCCATCGATACCCCAAACATGCCCCTTCCATTTCTTTGTCCTGGTACTCCCCTACAATGCTGGATCAAGCATTTCCAGGACCAGGGCCCTCTCCTTCTTTCTTCTTGGGAATCATTTTATATCCTAATTGTGTCTTGTGTGTTGAGAGATTCTGGGCTAATTAATATCTACTTACCAGTGATTGCATTACATGAGTATTCTTTTGTGATTGGGTTACCTAACTTAGGATGATATTTTCCAGTTCCAACCATTTGCCTGAAAATTTCATGAATTCATTGTTTTTAATTACTGAGTAATATTTCATTGTGTAAATATACCACATTTTCTGTATCCATTCCTCAATTGAGGTACATCTGGGTTGTTTCCAGCTTCTGGCTATTGTAAATAAGGCTGATATGAACATAGTGGAGCATGTGTCCTTATTGCATGCCAAAGAATCCTCTGGGTATATGCCCAGGAGTGGTATAGCAGGGTCCTCTGGAAGTGTCATTCTAAGTTTTCTGAGGAAACAACAGGCTGATTTCCAGAGTGGTTGTACCAGCTTGCAATCCGACCAGCAATGGAGGAGTGTTCCTCTCTCTCTGAATCCTCACCAACACCTGATGTCTCCTGAGTTTTTAACCTCAGCCATTCTGACTGGTGTGAGGTGAAATCTCAAGGTTGTTTTGATTTGCATTTCTCAAATGACTAATGATGTTGAACATTTCTTAAGGTGCTTCTCAGCCAACTGAAGTTCTTCAGGTGAAAATTCTTTGTTTAGCTCTGTACCCCATTTTTTAATAGGGATATTTAGTAGGGATCTTGATCTGTTTGTATATATTGGTTATAAGCCTTCTGTCAGATGTAGGGTTGGTAAAGATCTTTTTTTGTTGGTTGCTGTTTTGTCCTTTTGATAGTGTCCTTTGCCTTACAGAAACTTTGTAATTTTATGAGGTCCCATTTGTCAATTCTTGATCTTAGAGCATAAGCTATTAGTGTTCTGTTTAGGAACTTTTCCCCTGTGCCCATGTCCTCAAGGGTCTTCCCAGTTTCTTTTCTATTAGTTTCAGTGTGTTTGGTTTTATGTGGAGGTCCTTGATCCACTTGGAGTTGAGCTTACTACAAGTAGATAAGAATGGATCAATTCGAATTTTTCTGCATGCTGACCTCCTATTGAACCAGCACCATTTCTTGAAAAGGCTATCTTTTTTCCACTGGATGTTTTCTGCTCCTTTGTTGAAGATCAAATGACCATAGGTGTGTGGGTTCATTTCTGGGTCTTCAACCTATTCCACTGGCCCACGGGTCTGTCACTGTACCAATACCATGCAGTTTTTAACACTATTGCTCTGTTGTATTGCTTGAGGTCTGGGATACTGATTCCTCCAGAAGTTCTTACTGTTGAGAATAGTTATAGATATCCTCGGTTTTTGTTATTACAGATAAATTTGAGAATTGCTCTTTCTCACTCTATGAAGAACTGAGTTGGGATTTTGATGGGGATTGCTTGAATCTTTATATTGCTTTTGGCAAGATGGCCATTTTAACTATATTAATACTGCCAATCCATGTGCATGGAAGATTTTTCCATTTTCTGAGGTCTTCTTCGATTTCCTTGTTCAGAGACCTGAAGTTCTTGTCGTACAGATCTTTTATTTGTTTGGTTAGAGTCATACCAAGGTACTTTATATTGTTTGTAGCTATTGTGAAGGGTGTCATTTCCCTAACTTCTTTCTCAGCCTTTTTTGCTTTGAGTATAGGAAGGCTACTGATTTGCTGGAGTTGATTTTATAACCGGCCATTTTGCTGAAGTTGTTTATCAGCTGAACGAGTTCCCTGGTGGAGTTTTTGGGTCACTTAAGTAGACTATCATATCATCTGCAAATCATGATAGTTTGACTTCTTCCTTTCCAATTTATAACCCTTTGACCTCCTTATGTTGTCTAATTGATCTAGCTAGAACTTCAAGTACTATATTGAAAAGATATGGAGAGGGGGAGCAGCCTTGTCTAGTCCCTGATTTTAGTGGGATTGCAAGTTTCTCTCCATTTAGTTTGATGTTAGCTACTGGTTTGCTGTATATTGCTTTTTCTATGTTTAGGTATGGGCCTTGAATTCTTGTTGTTTCCAAAACTTTTAGAATGAAAGCATGCTGAATTTTGTCAAATGCTTTTTCTGCATCTAATGAAACGACCATGTAGCTTTTTTCTTTCAGTTTCTTTATGTAGTGGACAGCATTGGTGGATTTCCATATATTGAACCATCCTTGCATCCCTGGGATGAAGCCTACTTAATCATGGTGGATAAACATTTTGATGTGTTCTTGGATTCGATTAGTAAGAATTTTATTTAGTATTTTTGCATCAATATTCAGAAGGGAAATTGGCCTGACGTTCTCTTTCTTTGTTGGATCTTTGTGTGGTTTTGGTATCAGCATAATTGTGGCTTCATAGAATGAATTGGGTAGTGTTTCTTCTGTTTCAATTTGGTGGAATAGTTTGAAGAGTATTGGTGTTAGGTCTTCTTTGAAGGTCTGATAGAATTCTGCACTGAAGTCATCTGGTCCCGTGCTTTTTTTGGTTGGGAGACTTTCTATGACCCCTTTTATTTCTTTATGGGTTATGGGACTGTTTAGATGATCTATTTGATCCTGATTTAATTTTGGTGTTTGGTATCTATCTAGGAAATTGTCCATTTCCTCCAGATTCTCCAATTATGTTGAGTACAGGCTTTTGTAGTAGGATATGATGATTTTTTGAATTTCCTCAGTTTCTATTGTTATATCTCCCTTTTCATTTCTAATTTTGTTAATCTGGATATTGTCTCTGTGCCCTTTGGTCAGTCTGGCTAAGGGTTTATCTATCTTGATGATTTTCTCTAAGAACCAACTCCTGATTTTGTTGATTCTTTGTATGGTTCTCTTTGTGTTTACTTGATTGATTTCAGCCCTTAGTTTGATGATTTCCTATCTTCTACTCCTCCTGGGTCAATTAACTTCTTTTTGTTCCAGGGATTTCAGGTGTGTCGTTAAGCTGCTAGTTAGTGTATGCTCTTTCCATTTTCTTTTCAGAGATACTCAGGGCTATGAGTTTTCCTCTTAGCACTGCTTTCATTGTATCCCATAGATTTGGGTATGTTGTGTCTTCATTTTCATTAAATTCTAAAAAATCTTTGATATCTTTCTGTATTTCTTCCTTGGCCAAGGTATCATTGAGTATTGTTCAGTTTCCATGTGTATGTGGGCTTTGTGTTGATTTTGTTGCTATTGGAGACCACTTTTACTCCATACGATCTGATAGGAGGCATGGGACTATTTCAATCTTCTTATATTTGTTGAGGTCTGTCTTGTGACCAATCATATGATCGATTTTGGAGAAGGTCCCATGAGGTGCTGAGGAAAAGGTATATTCTTTTGTTTTAGGATGAAATGTTCTATATATATCTGTTAAATCCAATTGGTCCAAAGCTTCAATTAGTTTCACTGTGTCCCTGTTTAGTTTATGTTTTCCTGATCGGTCCATTGAGGAGAGTGGAGTGCTGAAGTCACCCACAATTATTGTGTTAGGTGCAATGTGTGCTTTGAGCTTTAGTAAAGTTTCTTTTATGAATGAAGGTGCCCTTGCATTTGGAGCATAGATGTTCAGAATTGAGAGTTCTTCTTGGTAGATTTAAACTTTGACCAGCAAGAAGTGTCCTTCCGTATCTCTTTTGATGACTTTAGGTTGAAAGTCAATTTATCTGATATTAGATTGGCTACTCTGGCTTGTTTCCTGAGACCATTTGCTTGTAAAATTGTCTTCCAGTCTTTTAATCTAAGGTAGTGTTTGTCTTTGACACTGAGGTGTGTTTCCTGTATGCAGCAAAATGTAGGATCCTGTTTAAGTATCCGGTCTGTTAGTCTATGTCTTTTTATTGGGGAATTGATTCCATTGATGTTAAGAGATATTAAGGAATAGCGATTATTACTTCCTGTCAGTTTTGATGTTATTTTTTATATTTGATTGGTTATCTTCATTTGGGTTTGAGGAAAGAAAATTACTATTTTGTTTTTTCCAGGGTGTAGTTTCCCTCCTTGTATTGGTGTTTTCCCCCTTATTATCCTTTGTAGGGCTGAGTTTGTGGAAAGATATTGTGTAAATTGGTTTTGTCAAGGAATATCTTGGTTTCTCCACCTCTGGTGATTGAGAGTTTTGCTGGGTATAGTAGTTTTGTCTGGCATTTGTGTTTTCTTAGAGTCTACATGAGATCTGCCCAGGATCTTCTAGCTTTCATGGCCTCTGGTGAGAAGTCTGGTGTAATTTTGATAAGTCTTCATTTATATGTTATTTGGCATTTTTCTCTTACTGCCTTTAATATCCTTTCTTTGTTTAGTACATTTGGGGTTTTGATTATTATGTGACGGGAGGTATTTCTGTTCTGGTCCAGTCTGTTTGGAGTTCTGTAGGCTTCTTGTATATTCATGGGCATCTCTCTCTTTAGGTTAGGGAAGTTTTCTTCCAGAATTTTGTTAAAGATATTTGCCGACCCTTTAAGTTGTAAATCTTCACTCTCATCTATACCTATAATCCTTAAGTTTGGTCTTCTCATTGTGTCCTGGATTTCCTGGATGTTTTGTGTTACAAGTTTTTGCATTTTCCATTTTCTTTGACTGTTGAGTCCATGATTTCTATGGTATCTTCGGCATCTGAGATTCTTTCTTTTACCTCTTGTAGAGATTCTTTCTTTTACCTCTTGTATTCTGTTGTTGATATTTGCATCTATGGCCCCTGCTTTCTTCCCAAGGTTTTCTATCTCCAAAGTTGTCTCCTTTTGTGATTTCTTAGTTGCTTCTACTTCTGCTTTTAGATCCGGGATGGTCTTGCTCAGTTCCTTCACTTGTTTCTGTTTTCCTGTGATTCTTTAAGACCCACTCTCTCCTGGTTAGCTGTGTACTGAAGGCTGTGGAGCCACCTGTCTCACTGGTTCAAATGGAGGCCAGAATACTCAGGTCCCAGCAGCTCCACTGATGATATGCCCTGTGTACTCCTAGCTATTCCCCTCAAGAGAGAAGGTAGAGATCTCACCTCTGTGCTCAGAAGTGAAAGCACTGCTGGGCGATCACTCTCTCCTGGCAGGCCGAGCACTGAAGCCTGTGGAGCTGCCTGGCTCACTGGTGCAAATGGATGCCAGAAGCCAAGATTTCAGCATATGAGCTTTGAGAGACCATGATTTAGCACACAGTAATGGGTGTAAAACAAAGACCTTTTAGATAAAATACCAATATTTGCAATAGATTAGGACTACTTTCCCAAAGCCAAGACTATATTGTAAAATGATAGGGAAGTGTGCTTTGCTTCTTGTGAGAAGAAGAGATAAAATCATGTTTTTCTACTTTTGAATAAACTAATTAGTTATCTTCTTCCAACCTAATTAGAAAAACCAGGGAAACCATTCAGTTAGGCCATCCTTCTGGTTCTTTTTCTCACCCTCTAGGACCCATTTATAGTTATTTGATTCTTGATATTATATCCCTAATTACCTCAAACATTTTATTAATTATGTCAGTTCTCCTGTTTACCTGCTCAATTACATTCCAAGGATTCTATCAGTAGCTCGCCACAGACCTGATGGTGGTCTCCGACTTAGACTCACATAGCAGGGCTTTTAATTGTTACAGAGCTGCATCTATGAGAGGGCTGAGAGAGAGAGAGAGAGAGAAAGAGAGAGAGAGAGAGAGAGAGAGAGAGAGAAAGAGAGAGAGAGAGAAACAGACAGAGAGACAGACAGAGAGACAGAGAGGGGGGAGAGAGAAAAAGAGAGACAGACAGAGACAGAGACAGAGACAGAGAGAGACAGAGACACACAGAGACAGAGAGAGAGAGAAGGAGGAGGAGGAGGAGGAGGAGGAGCCTATAAGTGTGTTTCTGCTCAGATAAGAAGGTATCCTGGGACTGGGAAGCCCAGGAACCACACAGCTATAATGGGAAAAGGTATCCCAATGGAAGATATCCTGAGACATGGGGAGCCCAGGAACCTTAAAACTCTGAAGAAGCTCTCTGTATTAGTTAGGGTTTTACTGCTTTGAACAGACACCATGACATGAAATGCAATCACTGATAAGTGGATATTAATTAGCCCAGAAACTCTGAATTCTCAAGACACACTTGGCATATCAAATGATACCCAAGAAGAGGGAAGGAGAGGGCCCTGGTTCTGAAAAAAGTTGATCCACCATTGTAGGGGAGTACCAGGACAGGGAAATGGGAGCGGGGGTGATTGGGAAATGGGCAGAGGGAAGAGGGCTAATGAGACCAATGGGGAGGGGGGAACCGGGAAAGGGGAAAGCATTCGGAATGTAAACAAAGAATATAGAAAAGAAAAAAAAAAGAAAAAAATTAAAAAAAAAGAACAGATACCATGACCAAGGTAACTCTTATAAGAATATTTAATTGGGGCTGGCTTACAGGTTTACAGGTTCACTCCATTATCATCAAAATAGGAACATGGCAGAATCCAGGCAGGCATGGTGCAGGAGGAGATGAGCATTCTACCTCTTCATCTGAAGGCTGCTAGCAGAATATAGGCTTCCAGGCAGCTAGGCTGAGGATCGTAATGCCCACTCCCACAGTAACACACCTACTCCAACAAGGCCACACCTTCTAATAGTGCCACTCCCTGGGATAAGCATATACAATCTGTCACACCCTCTCAGTAGAAGCACACTGCAGATCCCAGGGGAAGTTATCCACAGCTGAGCTAAGGACCTAATAGTACATGACTACACAAACATTTCCCCAGAAACATTGACCATCTCCCCAGGGGCATAAATACCCCTTCATGGACACCCCCAATAACTGAACCAGTTCTCTGAAGCTTAGTCCTCTGTGTGAGTGTGTGTGTGTGTGTGTGTGTGTGTGTGTGTGTTCTTTGCTAGTGCACTCAGTGCCAACCAAGGCCCTGTATTGCATCCACCTGCCCCAACCAAGCGTTTCTCCCTAAGCTTAGCCTGGTGCTCTGTGGGCTGATACCCAGAGGGGGAGAAGCAAAAACCTTGCAGCAGCACCACATCTCCTAATCCATTCCAAATACTTTCACCAAATAGGGACAAAGTATTCACACAGAGGTATCTAGGGGCCATTATCATTCAAACTCCAATGCAAATGTATCCCCAAGTGTTAGGAAGCTATGGCCCAGACAGAGGAAAAAAGTAGTCACTCTAGACTAAGTCAGGGTCCCAGGCCAAATTTTCTAACATTGTAATCTCAGGATAGGTGCGAAAGTAAGGAAACTGACTTTTAGTATCAGCCCTTCCTGGACTTGTAAGAAGAAACTAGAAAGTGACTTGTGGATAGGATGAACTTAAAACAGAGCCACCACAGTTTTATAGCGTGTCCCATCTGATAGAGGAGCAAGTTCTCTGTGTTTAGTTATGAAGACAGAGATGGCTAGAAATAGCATGTGAACCTAAAACTGTTCTGAGTGATAAAGCTTATCTCTTTCTTTCTTTTATTTTTCTTTATATGTATGTGCCTGCATGAGTTTATGTGCACTACATATGTGCAAATGCCCAAAGAGGCTAGAAGAGCCTCAGAACCCCTGAAAATGGAGGTGTAGATGGTTGTGAGTTGCCATATGAGTGCTAAGAACCAAGTTTGGGGCCTCTGAGAAAGCAGTAAATACATGTAGCCATTGAGCCATCTAATTGAAAGAAGTTCTTTCCTACCCAAAATAGCTGGGCACGGTGGCACACACCTAAGAGACTTGTCCTTTAGAGGTGGGGGAAGTTGAAGCAACAGTTGAAGGCCATCACTCGTTACATACTAAGTTTCAGGACACTCTGTACTACTCGAATTGTTAAAAGAAAACCCAAATATACCTAAAACTATCAACTAATATGCAGAGGAACTATTGACTAATCTGCAGAGGAACTGTAGTTTGTCTCAGGAGTGCTGGTGGCTGGTTCTTACAGAAACATACCTTCGTTCTACACCTTCCATGTAGAACCCTCAATGAATGTTGGATCATCCCTGGGGGAGACTGTGCCACCTTTGTGACTGTTTCCCAAAAGCATCACTGCAATTGGATTTCTACTGTACTTGTTAAAACTGAAACCTCCCTACAACCCCCACCAAACAAACACATTCCAATTTGTTCCATGACATCTGAGTCAGGCTAAGGAGGCAAGAGAGTAGAAAATATAAGACCCCCCAAAACCGAGGGTGCCCCAGCACCCCACGCTCGGAAGGCAACACCCAAATCACTTGCGAGAAATGGTCTTAATGCAATAGCATGAGGATTTCTTTATTGCAGAATTCTGGGTTCCACAGCCATACACCACGCAGGGCTAGAGGACTGAGGACTCTCTGAAACTGAAGTCAGGGGTATTTAAAGGGGAAAAAATCACAAGACAAGGGTTGGAGGCCACAATTCACAAGGCAAGGGATGGAGGACAAAGCATGCACGAAATGGGGAAGTACAGAATGAGGAAGTAAGGAAGGTTAGAGATTATCTGGAGCAAACATCCTTGGGGCATTGTATAGTTAAACATTGAAACTAGAGCAGACTGGGCTATCTTTCTCAAGCTGAAAGCAGAAAAACAAGTTACTCTGTGATGGACTAGTTGCTTAGGGGTCTAAAAACATTGAGTTGGGGGGGGGGGTTCTCATTCCCCACTCCTTCTCTGGTTAATAGTTTTAATCTTAGAACTATAGAACTAAATCTGTGACTCTATATATTCTGGATTGTCCTGCCCTAATCTCTGATATTGTTGGCATAGCATAAGAATCTGCACAGCACTTATTTGTTCCCTAATAAAAACTATTAACCGGTTAATCACACAGGTTCCAATTGTAAGCAAAAGGAGTAAAATTACAAAGGGTCTCATCAAAACAGAAAGCAGGGTGGTCAAGAGTACAAGATAAGGGCTTTTCCACCGAGACTCAAGATTTTCTGCACAGTGGCGTCTAACGTAGACTGAATCTCCAAACTGGAAGTGATGTGGGACTTCTCTTGAGTAGGCCTCCTGGAGCTGCTTCCACACTTGCTGCCTCACCCACTCGAGGGCCTTGAGCCTAGAGAACAAAAGCCTGAAGCAAAAAGGGTAGGAGAGCTATCTAATCATTAATACCAGTCTCTGTGGTCAATTTGGTGAGGGTTTCTTTCATCAGGGTTCCAGCAACAGTTCCTGAAGCCTTCTTATACAGATCCAGTCACCTATCTGGAAGCGGTGAGGAGTCTCTGGCAGGCCTGGAGCATTTAAAGCAAATCATATATAGTGGGACACCTCCTGGGAGGGCCCCGTGGACACCAAAGGAGTTGGGGTATCAAAGAGGATCTCTAGGGGGTTCAGGTTAAAATGGTAGGGGCTCTTCAGAAACAAGGGAAGAGTCACCATGCAGCCTGAGCCAGTCTCCAAGGTCAATTTAGTTAAGGTCTCTGATAGGGTTTTGTTTATTCTCTCTACCTGCCTGGAGTCCTGGGGACAGTACATCCAATAATGTTTCCAATAAGTCCCCAATATCTCTGTCAATTTCTGACTTACCTTAGAAACAAAAACAGAACCATTGTCTGATCTAATTACCTTGGGCACTCTGAAACTTGGAAAAATTTCTTCTAACCTTGGCAGCTGTTTCCTGCTTCAACTCATCTAGATAAAAATAACAATAAATGCTATAAGATATGTTATAACCATATTCTCCTGCCTTAGCTTTTATAAAATCTCTTAATGTACTCTAGGCTGTTCTCTTCTAGGTCTTTTGCCCTGTTTACTCTTTACTGCATAAGCATTTACTTGCTGCCATATCCTACACTGTTCTATTATCTCTCTAGTCTAAAACCTGAGTCATAAATATATACATTTGGTCCTTTAACTGCCAGGACAAAGTTTATTTAATCCCCTAAATGAGTCCATCTGTGCATTTGGACTAGTGAGTCTTTGGCTTACTTTCTAGGGAGTATAGTTCTCCCTTCTTGTGTGCACACTCTCTTGGTAATAGTTGGTAGGGTGGTTAGCAATCTCAGTCCTTTTTAAGTGAAGCTGTTTCTTAATTTTGTCCCATTTCCCAATGGGTGTCTCTTACAGGCCCATAATCAGTATAGGCTCCTGCATATCCATTCCTGGAGCTACTTGCTCTGCCTGGCTATTACCCATTGAGTCTTTTCCCTTTGCACATCCTGGGCAGTGAATATTCACAGTGGCTGACTTCATTAGGACATCTAAGAGGTCCAAGATTTCCTGTTGGTTTCCTCTGATGTGAGCATATATCCCTGTGGACATGGGCTATGGCAAAGGCATACCTGTTATCCATGTGGATGTTGATTTTCTTGCTGGTTCCAAGTTTCAAGGTCTTGGTGAGGGCAACGAGCTCCACTTTCTGCGTTGACATGCCAGATGACCTTTGTGCCGTCCACCATAGCAGCACCTGCTTCCATTGTGGAGAAAACTGCTCCAGTCTGTAGTGACTTTCAGCAGGGGTCAGTCTCTCTTTTTGGGCCAGTTAGCTGCAGCCCATTGGGCAGGAAGCATATCTTCCCCTTCTCCATTTTGGAGAGTATGTCTTACTCCAACAGAGAGTAGGAAGAGTCTAGGGTGACACTAAATGAATGGGCTACCCATCCCATCCCTAGGTCCACTGTTCTTCGGGTAGTCCATGAATACATTTTGATGCCAGGGGCTTCTTGGATCCAAGATCTTTTCTTGGAAACAGAGCCATTGGCTTGGAAGACCGAGTGTTGAGCCCCTGTGTCCACCAAGAACTGAGTGGGTTTCTCTTTCACTCCCACAGTTATCCTTGGTTGGGGGAGGTGGTCAGAAAACCCATCTCCCCTAGTTGCTGTCTTCACCCAGGGCTAACACCTGGGTTTGCCATTAGGGGGCACTTTTTCCAAGACCTGGGAATTCCTGCTCCTGGCTTCTATTTCTTAGGGCACACTCTGGCTCAGTGGCCTCTTTCCTTATAGTATGCAAACTGGTCCTTTTCTGTCTCCCTTTTCTGTTTTTTCTAACTATTATAGCCAGGATTCTCTGTCGCTTCCTTCCTTCTCTGTCATTTTCTTTTTCTCTGTTTCTTCTCCTCCTCTGTCTCCCTGTCTCAGTAAACTGTACTAAATCTCTCTACAGACTTTCTCAACAACCTATATTAAATCCTTCTACAGACCTTCTCAGCAACCTGCACCAAATCCCTCTAGCCTCTGAAGCTTTTTCCTGATATCTCTTCTAGCCCTGTCTATAAGAGCCATTGTCATAGTAGCTTTATATTCCGAGCCCCTGGATTCATAGCATGTATATTGGCAGAATGCCTCTATGAGCTGCTCTAGAAAAGCTGCAGGTGACTCATTTGGTCCCTGCTCAACTTTACGTACCTTGGCCAAATTTGTGGGCTGCCATGCCCTCGAGACCTGCCAATGGAGTCTGGTGTGTTGGTCTTTTAGGTGCCTCTTACCTATTGTCTGAGGGGGTAATCCCTTTGGCTTCCTATATTACAAATAAAACAGTCTCAAAGAGATTGATTAGTCTCTTGGGAAATATATCCTTAGTGAGAGAGCTACCATGGGATCAGGATAGGTGGTCTCAGGTCCTCTCCTACTCCACTCTGTGGTCCTCTCTAAATATCAATTGAGCATAATTATTACCATTTTGTAAATTATAAACTATAAGATAGACATAACACCTAGTTTATCATCCCGGTCAATTAAACAGAACCCTTTTCATCTGTATTATCTTAAAAGACTGTCAGAATTAACATTGTAAGAATTGACTCATGTCCTGGCTTTAAATTTTATGTCACCTGAAAAATCATTTATTTAAGTTTATATCAGCTTTCTCAAGATTAAACAGCTTGGGCTGTCTGTGAGACTAATAGTCTTTAATCCCATCATAAATCTAAAAGTGGCCAATATTAACTGAAAATATAGAGAAAGCTTAACATAGCTTTTTAAAGACATAAACATCATATACCATGGATTTTTGACGTTTTTGAAAACCAACTATCTATGTAAAGTAATGTGGACTGTTGTCTATTAAACTATCTTCAGCTATTTCTGATTAAAACCTAAAAAACACCCTAACAATAAACTCAGAGCCTTTTATTTCTATTTAGCCCTAAACTCATAGGCTTAAACATCTTAAATCGGTAATAATAACAACAAAGAACTGGGTGTAAATACTGCACTTTCAAATTTAGTATTTATACTAATGAAAACCTTGATTTTGTATCAAAATAATACCTGTATCAAATAAAAACTTATGCCTTGAACTTAACAATTATAAAGATTTTCATCAAATGAGATTAATTTTATTTTCTCCCCATTTAAAATCTGACCATTTCAATATTCTCTAGAAAGACCACTTCTTCAATCTAAACATGGATGTTGAGATATGAATGGGAATGGCATTTTCTGTAATGCAAATCTCAAAACAAGATTTTAGTATCACAAAGAGATTTTTCATTTGATATTTTAGAATCTAATCTTCTGGAGGTCTCCCTTATTTTGACCTCTCTCCCAGAGGAACAATATAACCACAAAGTTTAACATCACATTGATCATAACAATTTAAACAAGTTAAAATAAAAGAAATAAACCATTTGTACCAACTTAAACCCAAAATTCTAGCATCTTCAGCATTGAGCGTCTTGTTAAAACTTGTTTTCCTTTTCAGGGGGCATCAGAGCCCAAGTATTTTGTCTCTCCTTTTGTTCTAAGTTGGCGTGCTTGAGTCATGTGACCTGATTTTGGCACCACAGAGTTCCTTTTCATTCAAAGTCAAAATAATATCATCCGTCTAAGTCCAAGAACACAAAACATGATACAAAACAACACCACATAGACAGCCTGACCCTGCCACCATCAGGCCTCTAGATTCAAGAAGACAGAGCAAGGAAAATCACACAATTTGCCCCTAGAGGGGCCCAGTTTCAGACACCATGCATTCCTGCACACATAGCAGGGATCAGATAAAACAGATTTCAGCAAAGTATGGCTTCCACCATTACTGACTTGCTGTTTACAGATGGAGGAGAGCCTTGTTCAGTTCTCTCCTGGGGTCTCGACTCTAGCAGCTGCCAGTCGAATGTACCACACCAGAAGCTTGCAAGCAAAATTGAAAATTTCAGAAAGGCTTATAGACTTAGACTTTGACACACAGACAGACAGAAAATAAACTGCAGCACCCGTCTAGTGGTCAAACTGTAGACAGAAACACATAAAACTAACAAGTATTTGCTTCCACTGAGATGGACAGAACCAGATCAGAAAGCCAGATGGCCGGGAGGGCGTATAAGTTCTCCAATTCAGTAGAACTACTGTGTCCTTTCCGAAATTCAGACAGGGATCTTCCAGGGTCTCTGGAGTTCCCCCAAAATACCTGGGAATGTCTCCCCGGGCCGCAGCCTGTGGTACAGAGCACGTCTGCTCATCACATTCCTCTGGTTCTCACAAACCCGAGAGGACAGCTGTCCACCGAAAACGTGTGTCTCCTCAGATACAGAAAGCAGATCAGCACAGACATTCAGGACAGAGACACCAGCTGGCACACACACATTCCAGAGGGGATCCCCTTTACCTCCGAGTTGGTTCTCGCGTGTGAAGGAAAATCGCACTTCCCGGCCAATGCACCAAAAAACTGTAAGACCCCCCCCCAAAACCAAGGGTGCCCCAGCACCCCACGCCACAGAAGGCGACACCCAAATCACTCGCAAGAAACAGTCTCGATGCAATAACATGAGGGTTTCTTTATTCCAGAATTCTGGGTTCCACAGCTGTACACCACGCAGAGCTAGAGGACTGAGGACCCCGTGCAACTGAAGTCAGGGTTATTTAAAGGGGAAAAAATTACAAGACAAGGGTTGGAGGACACAATTCACAAGACAAGGGGTGGAGGACAAAACATGCACAGACTGGGAAAGTACAGAATGAGGAAGTAAGGAAGGTTAGAGATTATCTGGAGCAAACGTCCTTGGGGCACTGTATAGTTAAACCTTGGAGCTAGAACTAGGTGGGCTATCTTTCTCAAACTGAAAGCAGAAAAACAAGTTACTCTGTGATGGACTAGTTGCTTAGAGATCTAAAAACCTTGAGTTGGGGGTCTCTCAGAAGGAGCCCCTGAAGGCAAGACTGGCTGATGCATTTGTCTCACACTGAGAAAGTGCAAAGTGAAACACAGATGGAAGAAGATCACTGAAAGGCAGAGGCAAAGGCAATGCTCTTGGCTCTCTTCATGGAAGGACTCTCTTCAGTAGATGTGACTGATCTGTATTGGTATGAGGAATGGATGGGTCTGGGAGCCATGGCTACTGTGTGCTGAAATAGATGCTAGACTTTATTGTATATGAGAAGATTGAATGATCAGTGGAGAGGCAGTTTAGTTTCAGTAGTGTAGTTAAAGTTGCCAGGAGTGAGGAAGATCTGGACCAATGAGTGAGGTGACTTGCCCATTGTCCTTACTCCATTGTGAACTGGCCTAAAAGGACACTTCTGACTGAGCAATTTATAATGAACAGAATTTTATTTGGTTGTTGGTCAAGTCAAGGAAGTCTAAGGTTGAAGGGACATGTTCTTGTGAGAACCGTCTTGCTTCATTTGTCTATAGCAAGAGAGGGGCCTGGGAGCAAGACACAGGACAGGAATGCATGTCTTGTCACGTGGAAGTCCTAACTGGAATTACTTCTTTGGGGGAAAGAATGATAGAAAGGGGAGGCAGGTGTTGACAGGATAAGGTTGGGAGATACGGACATCTCACTGCTTTGGACTAGGTTGAGCCCTACACGGAAGCATCAAAGTGGACTGGTACAGAGGGATTCCCATCACAGGCCACAATGATGTGCTTCTTGTGGCGACTGGTCTGGTAGTTGCAGTTCGGATACTTGGAGCTGCCCTTCAGGTGGCAGTCAGTGATGTGCATGGCTGAACTGCTCTTGTAGCAGTTGTTCTTCCCCTGCTTCCTGCACTTGACTTTTTTCTGGGAGCAGACAGCCTGGACATCTGCCAAAGGTTTGTGTATGAACGTGTTCATCTCCTTGCATGACCCCTTTGTCATACCCCGACGCTTCATCATTTGGTTGCAGTAGGTGGGGCTGTGGTTGGAGGAACCTTCTGGGTCCATGTGCTGCCGCTTAAACTTCATGGCTGGAGTTTCCCTGCCCAGGGAAGCCTGGACCCATCCAAGCAGCAGGACAAACAGTGTCAACAGAATGTGAGATTTCTGCAGATCCATGGTAGATTTGTTGCTAGAAGGAGCTTGAAAGGAAACAAAGAGGAAAAAGGACAAATGCTCAGAAGAGCTGTAGTATCCACTTCCATCTCAACAGAAGACTCTCCCATCTCAGCTTCCTTACTCATTACCCCCTGTATTAGTCTGGGTTCTGTAGAGTCACAGAATGTATGGGAAGTCTAAATATTTAGGGAATTTGTTGATGACTTACAGTCTGTAGTTCAACTCCCCAACAATGGTCAGCAGCAGCTGTGGATGGAAGCCCAAGGATCTAGCAGTTGCTCAGTCCCACAAGGCAAGCAGGCAAGGAAGAATAAGTCAGTCTTCCTTTTTCCAACATCCTTATATAGGTCTCCAGCAGAGGGTGTGACTCAGATTAAAGGTATGTGCCATCACATCTTTAATCCCAGATGATCTTGAACTCAGAGATCTCCTTGTCTTAATCTTCTAGAATTCATAGCTACTATGCTTCAAGATCTTCAAGCCTCCTGATTAGGATCATAAGTGAGCCTACCAATGCTAGATTGTAGTTCATTCTAGATATAGTCAAGTTGACAGCCAGGAATAGCCACTACAATCCACTCTTTGTCAACTTGACACAAATAATATTTCATGTCCACATGAAGCAATAACAAGGTCATGAATACGCCTAACATGATATAACTATTCCTTGTACAATCGCAAATGCATTTGTAAATTTACATTAGGTCAATGTCCCTTGGGAACATTTTTTTAGTGTCTCAATACCAATTGATGTTAAAGGAATTGGAAGAAAGACAAATGTATCCTTAACAAAATGAGATAGAAGCATTTATATTACTTATAATACTCATTTCTGCAACTGGTTATATGGCCTTAGCAGGTATTTATAACTACCTTCCTCTGCTACTCATTCTGTATTTCCTTCACCTTCGGCAAGTACCTCATCAGGTCTTGGCTCTTTTCCTGGAGTATTGACCCATACCTTCATTCCTGATGGGTCATCCTTTGTCATCCTGCTTGGATAAGACTGTTGTAGTTTC
Organism: Apodemus sylvaticus; assembly: GCF_947179515.1. Taxonomy (NCBI): domain Eukaryota; kingdom Metazoa; phylum Chordata; class Mammalia; order Rodentia; family Muridae; genus Apodemus; species Apodemus sylvaticus. The sequence goes on along the minus strand of NC_067479.1, from coordinate 75,683,818 downwards.
CCATTGACTTTAATCACAGGACATGGTAGTACTGAGAGATGCCCTAGGGGATCTCCTGCACTCCAGACATAATCCTGCTTACCTCCATTGTGGAAAGGCAATCCAATTTCCCCATGGTAATCTGGATCTATCACCCCTCCTAACACTGTTATTCCTTTCTTAGCCTGTTGGTTTAAGGGCATTAGAAGCCCAAAATGGCCAGGGGGAAGTCTGAGCTTTCATTTCAATGCAATGTTTGTTGTGGCTCCTGGTAGGAGCACTCCACCCTTTGGAACTAAAATTTCTAGGCAAGCAGAACCTAAAAGTTACAGGGACAGGAAGCAAAAATTTTCCTAGAGGGTCACTAGGAGAGATAGTGAGTGAAACTATTCCCTTTTCCACCCTTTGATTCCTGGACCCATGGATTCTGGCTATGGGAGAAACTGTACCATATATTGAATGCTGATTCAAAGCATATACTACTTTCTGAAGAACTCTGCCCCAGGCCTCCATGCTGTTGCCACCTAATTGGCACTGTAATTGTGTCTGCAAAAGGCCATTCCATCTCTCTATCAAACCCGCTGCTTCAGGATGATGGGGAACATGGTAAGACCAGTGAATTCCATGATCGTGGGCCCACTGTCGTACTCCTCTGGCTATGAAATTAGTTCCTTGGTCTGAAGCGATACTGTGTGGAATACCATGATGATAGATAAGACATTCTGTCAGTCCATGGATGGTGGTTTTGGTAGAAGCATTACATGCAGGAAAGGCAAATCTATAACCAGAATAAGTATCTACTCCAGTAAGAACAAAATGTTGTCGTTTCCACAGAGGAAGTGGTCCAATGTAGTCAAGCTGCCACCAGGTTGCTGGGTGGTCACATCGAGGAATGAGGCTATATCTGGGGCTCAGTGTTGGTTTCTGCTTTTGGCAGATCTGGCATTCAGCAGCAGCTGTAGCTAGGTCAGCCTTAATGAGTGGAAGTCCTGAGCCCAAGCATAACCTCTGTCTCGGCTACCATGGCCACTTTGTTCATGTGCTCACTGAGCAATAACTGGGATGGCTGGGGAAAGAGGCTGACTGTCCACAGAACCGGTCATCTTATCCACTTGATTATTGAACTCCTCCTCAGCTGAAGTCACCTTTTGGTGAGCATTTACATGGAACACAAATATCTTCACATCCTTTGCCCATTTGGAAAGATCTATCCACATACTTCTTCCCCAGATGTCTTTCTCAGCAATTTTCCAATTGTGATCTTTCCATGTCCCTGACCATCCAGCCAATCCACTGGATACAGCCCATGAATCAGTGAACAATCGTACATCTGGCCATTTCTTCTTCCAAACTGTAATACCATGTGTACTACCCAAAGTTCTCCCACTGTGAAGATTTTTCCTTCACCTGTATCTTTCAGGGTTGTACCAGAAAGGGGTTGTAATGCTGCAGCTGTCCACTTCTGGGTGGTGCCTACATAACGTGCAGAGCCATCAGTAAACCAGGTCCTAGTCTTCTCTTCTTTAGTCAGCCAGTCATAGGGAACACCCCATGAGGCTATAGGTACATGCTTGGCAGCAGATGGCATTGTAACAGGAGTAGAAACCATAGGCATCTGAGCAACTTCTTCATGTAACTTGCTTGTGCCTTCAGGACCTGCTCTGGCTCAATCACATATATACTACTTCCATTTGATAATAGACCGCTGTTGTGCACACCCTACTTTATGACTTGGAGGGTCTGATAACACCCAGCTCATGATGGTCAGGCAGTTCAGGTCGCATAGTAACTTGGTGTCCTATTGTCAAACGTTCCTTCAGTTTCCACTAAGGCCCAATAGCAGGGCAAGAGCTGTTTTTCAAAGGGAGAGTAGTTATCTGTGGATGATGGTAGAGCTTTGCTCCAAAATTCCAAAGGTCTCTTCTGTTATTCACCTACAGGTACCTGCCAGAGGCTCCAAACAGCATCTCTATCTGCCACCGTCACCTCAAGTACCACTGGGTCTGCTGGATCATATGGTCCAAGTGGTAGTACAGCCTGCACAGCAGCCTGGACCTGTTGAAGAGCTTTCTCCTGTTCCAGGCCCCACACAAAGCTAGCAGCTTTCCAAGTCACTCGGTAAATAGGCCTGAGTAACACATATAAGTGAGGAATGTGCTGTCTCCAGAATCCAAATAGACCCACTAAACGTTGTGCTTCTTTCTTGGTGGTTGGGAGGGACCAGGTGCAATAACTTATCTTTCACCTTAGAAGGAATATCTCTGCATACCCCCACACCACTGTACTCCTAAGAATTTCACTGAGGTAGATGGTCCTTGAATCTTGGTCTGATTTATTTCCATCCTCTGATACACATATATGTTACCAGTGAATCCAAAGTGGTTGCTACTTCCTGCTCACTTGGTCCAATCAGCATAATGTCATCAGTATAGTGCACCAATGTGATATTTTGTGGAAGAGACAAATGATGAAATGATCCCTTCTAACTAAGTTATGACACAGGTCAGGAGAGTTCATATATCCTTGAGGCAAAACTGTAAAGGTATACTACTGGCCTTGCCAACTGAAAGCAAATTGCTTCTGGTGATCCTTATGGACAGGTATTGAGAAGAAGGCATTTGCCAGGTCAATAGCTGTATAGAAGGTTCCAGGAGATTTGTTGGTCAAGTAATGAAACTACAACTGGTACAGCTGCAATTGGAGTTACTACCTGATTTAGTTTTCGAGAGTCAACTGTTATCCTCCATGATCCATCTGTCTTCTTCACTGGCCAGATGGGAGAGTTAAAGGGAGATGTGGTGGGAACCACCACCCCTGCGTCTTTCAAGTCCTTGATTGTGGCAGTAATTTCTGCAATTTCTCCAGGAATACAATCCGGTTTTTGATTCACTATTTTCTTTGGCAGAGGCAACTCTAAAAGCTTCCATTTTGCCTTTCCAACCATAATAGCCCTCACTCCACAGGTCAGAAAATCAATGTGAGAATTCTGCCAATTTCTGAGTATGTCTATCTCAATTATACATTTTAGAACTGGGGAAATGACCACAGGATGTGTTCGGGGACCCACTGGATTTACTGTGAGTCGGACATTAGTCAAAACTCCATTAATCACCTGTCCTCCATAAGCCCCTACTCTAACTGAATGGCCACAATATTTCTTGGGATCTCCTGGAATCAGTGTCAATTCAGAACCAGTATCCAATAGACCCCGGAAATTCTGATTATTTCCTTTCCCCCAGTATACAGTTACACTTGTAAAAGGCCGTAGGTCCCTCTGGGGAAGAATTTGGGAAAGACTAACAGCAAAACTTTTAGGTATCTTATCAAGATCCTTCCTTAGGGGAACCTGGCCACCCCTTCATTCAAGGGGTTCTGGATCTGTAAACTGGCTCAAGTCTGGAAATTGATTCACTGGCCAAGATTGCCTTTTGCTATGATCCAATGCAGCATTTCTATCATTTGTTTGAGGATTTTTCTGCTTATACAGATCAAACAGATATGCAGTAGTTTTCCTAATGTATTTCATCCCTGGAAACACCACAATTCATTAGCCAGTACTAAAGGTCCAAACAAGTCATACCATTATAAATTCCACCTCTATGCCCATTATGGGGTATGTCATTATAAACATTGTTTTGTCTATGCTGTCCATTATAATAACTATGATCACCTTGTCTCTGGTTATTCAATGCTGTGACCTGGCTCTTGTTAACTCAGGGCCCAATTAAACCCATTGAATTTAATTCATCTAATTGAGCAGCAGCATCTCCAACCCTAAGGTCTGGCACAAGGAAAAGGGCAAGAACAAAACTCTTTAAATGTGCTGGGGCCCCTCTCACCAGTTTGCGTCTTATAGGACTGGTGAAGGGCATATCTTCTGGACCTTCCCATTGTGGGGTATTAGGTTTTATACAATGTATCCATTCTAGCATTGCAATTTCCCTAAGCTTTAAAATCCCTTCATCAACACTAAGCCAAGGGATATCAGGCATCTCCAACTCCTTTTCAGTAGGCCATCTTTTGATAAATGCTTCAGCTAACCAATCAAACAAACTTTTGACACCTTTTTTAACTGTGCGAGCTTCCATATTAAACCTAGAATCTCTACTCAGAGGGCCCAGGCCAATAAACTCAGCCTGCTCTAGTTTTATGTTCCTTCCACCATTATCCCACACCCTTAAAATCCATTCCCATGCATATTCCCCAGACCTCTGCTTGAATGAATTAGCAAACTCATTAAGCTCCTTAGTAGTATAGTGTATTTCCTCATAGACTACACTTTCTACCTCACCTGTAGGGGCCTGATTTGCCTTGAGTCTGGTTATAGGTCTAGAAGAAACTATTGGGGGGCCCTGAGAAACATCAGTATTGTCAGCAAAAGTCATTACTGGTTTATCAGGCTTTGAGGAATTAATTTCCTCAAGTGGAGAAGGCATTATTTCAAGGGGTGGGGCTGAGAGTACTACTTCAGGTAGAGAAAATCCTTGAAAATCTGAAGATTCAAAGTTCTCATTTTCAACAGGGTCTTCCCACACATTCCCATCCCAAGTTATAGGATCCCATTCTTTGCCAATTAATGCCCTAACTTTAACTGCTGACACCCTCTGAGGTTGAGACTTGAATTTTCGCTGTAATTCAGCCAACCTTATAATGAGAGCTTCAGTTTGATTTTCTGCTACTTGAGCTCTATGGCTGCTACAGAGTAGATTCTCTTCAAGGGCATACTTAGCAACTTTTAAATTGTTTACTTGAGTCTGGAGCTCTTCGATTTTATCATACAACTCCTTCCTTTCCTTCATTGTTTTTTTCCAAGATGCTATGAGCAACCAGCCAGCAAAATCATTTTCCAATTTTTTCCCTAACTTGTAGAAAGTATTGTATACCACTGAATCACCTACTTCATCAAGATAATCAAAGGCATTAGCTTCTTTAAGTTTGAGATATAGTTTCATCCATGGGTCTTCAATATTCTCTGAGCTCTCAGGAGGGAGAGAATCTGGAGAGGTTTCAGTAGTTGAAGGTGCTGGTGGATCAACCAACCAACTCCAAAATTTTAAAACATTCATCCTTATACTTCTGCTCCTCTAGAACCACTCCTGGTACCACCTTCTGTATTAGTCTGGGTTCTCTAGAGTCACAGAACGTATGGGCAGTCTCTATATAGTTAGGGAATTTGTCGATGACTTACAGTCTGTAGTCCAACTCTCCAACAATGGTCAGCAGCAGCTGTGGATGGAAGTCCAAGGATCTAGCAGTTGCTCAATCCCACGAGGCAAGCAGGCAAGGAAGAATAAGAATAAGACCAACATCCTTATATAGGTCTCCAGCAGAGGGTGTGGCCCAGATTAAAGGCATGTGCCACCACACCTTTAATCCCAGATGATCTTGAACTCAGAGATCTCCTTGTCTTAATCTTCTAGAATTCATAGCCACTATGCTTCAAGATCTCCATGCCAAGATCCAGGTCACAAACTTATATCTCTGAGCCTCCAGATTAGGATCATAAGTGAGTCTTCCAATTCTAGATTGTAGTTCATTCCAGATATAGTCAAGTTGACAACCAGGAATAGTCACTACACCCCCCCCCCCCAGTCTTCCTAGAACACCCTCCCCAAGATCCCCAGAACACTCCAGCCTCAGCCTCCCCAGCACACTCCCCTCTCAGCCTCCCCAGGACAGTCCCATTATTTGGGTAAGCCAGAAAGATTTCCCTCTGCTGAGAGAGCTTGCAAGTGAGACACTTCATTATTTACTGAAGAGAAGCCATTGTTTTCTCTAGGAAGTAAGCTGTGTCACTAAACTATTGCCAAAATGTTAAATAGTTTTTTCCATATAAAATACATTTGAAAAATAGAACACTTTTATAGTGTTCAAATATCTCATCGGAGGGTCTTTTAGAATGTGTGATAAGGTAAATTATATTCCTGGGTCATTATTGACTTCCAGGACTGTGATTGCAGTCTCATTATCTTATAGCAAAGGGGAACTTGGCCTAGTGCCTGATTTTAGCAGTATACAGGGTTTGAGTTTTAGTCTAAAGACACATGCTCCTTTCCCCAGCCTGGGAGCACTATCCTCCTCAACCTTCTTGTTCTTTATATCTGACTGTGCCATGCCTCTACCCCCACCTCCAGCTGTTTGCCCGGCCCAGCTTTTCTGGAGTTGGTGTCAGTCAAGAGTTACTGGCTTTGACTCACTGAGTTCTAACTCCAGTAAGCAGGAATAGTTACCAAGGCCACCTCTAGGCTGCTGAAACTTTTAGTTTGAACTCCAGGACAAGCTGGAAGCCAGTTTCTTCAGTCACACATTCTCTGTGGTGTGGAATTTAAAAGGACTCCAAGGGGTTGGCTTCCAAGATAAATGGGCAGAGTAGCTCTGGGTCAATCTTATTTGAATAATAAAAACAAAGGCATTGTAAACTTGGATGGGAAATTCCCCAAGGCTGCCAAGGAAAGAGAGCACACATTTGAGCCTCAGGTGTTGATTCCCAAGGGGCAGCAGAGCAGCCACAGGGGGACACTGGCACATACACTTCACATTCCATCACAAAACCTTGTAATTTATGAGTGTGCTGTTTGTACCATTTACAACCTGGAGGGTAACAAAGGACACCTAAAGATCCTGGGAATCATGGAAGAGGGAAGTCCTCCCTCTCCAAGTTGATTCAAATTGATGGTAGCCAGGACTCCAGATCTCCAGGTAATGCCTCTCTGGGAGAGGGAATAAGAGTGCATCCTTGGCTTGGGCGAGCTCATTGGCTCTGCTGCTGGCTCAGAGAAGCTGCTTGGGCAGCTCACTGTCTGGTCATCTGGTACTCCCGCCTGACTGCATCACCTCTGCTGCTACCCCGCAATGCCCACTGCTGCCTGCCCTGCAGCCGCTGCCTTGCAGCCTCTGCCTGTGCTGCCTTGCGATTGGCTGTATGATTATGCCACAATCTTCAATGAGCAGTCATATTCCTTTCTGTGGTGTTCTCGGTCACACATTTATGGAGTTTCTGAAGGGCAGTGGAGATTACTGCCAGGCACAGCAGGACCTCTATGCAGACAAGTGGACTGTAGAGATTCATTACTACTCCACCAAGAAGCCCCCGTAGGAGTGGATAACCTGGACATAGGTGTGTTGAATTGAAATCTGCAGAGCATTTTACAAGAGCTCAGACCTGGATGGGGTAAACCTCAGTGCACTTCCTTTGTACTGCTGCAGGATCACTGGATTGAAGAATCACTGCTTCTTGTTAGGAGGGTCATTTCACTGCCCGTTTCTCCCAGTTCACACTCAAAGCACTGAGAATTTCAAGTGGAGTATATTGAATATTGAAGTAGACTTCAGGTCGTTTTCTGCTTTTGTTTTGTTCTTTTGTTTTGAATCATTTCTGTATTCAATTTTTTAATTCTTTCATAACCCTACTGGGTGTTTTTTAAACTAAATTAACATGAATGAACTGCCCTGCTCCTGTGGAAGTCACATACAAGAAGATGAGATTTCTTATTGCACACAATCCAACCAATGTGACCTTAAACAAATTTATAGAGGAACTTAAGAAGTATGGAGTTTCCACAATAGTAAGAGTATGTGAAGCGACTTACGACATTACTCTTGTGGAGAAAGAAGGCATTTGTGTTCCTGACTGGCCTTTAGGTGATGATGGTGTACCGCCATCCAATCAGACTGTTGATGACTGGTGAAGATTAAGTTTTGTGAAGAACCTGATTGCTTTGTTGCTGTCCTTTGTGTTGCGGGCCTTGGCAGAGCTCCAGTGCTTGTTGCCCTAGCATTAACTGAAGGTGGAATGAAATATGAAGGTGCAGTACAATTCATAAGACAAAAGCAGCACAGAACTTTTAACAGCAAGCGATTTTTATATCTGGAGAAGTACCATCCGAAAATGTGGCTCCGCTTCAAGGATTCTAATGGTCATAGAAACAACTGTTGTATTCAATAAAACTGGGGTGCCTGATGCCATTGCCTTGGGAGTGGAACTTCAGACGGGACCTGATTTGTCACATGTAAGTACCTAATGTGTCTGCTTAATGAATAAGTCTTCTGAAGCACCACAGGAATATTGAAAACCATTTTTTACCAGGTCACAAGCTGACAGAATTGCAACCTCTGTATTTGGGCTATGACCAACATGTTTGGACACTTAGCAAAAGATTTTTGCTGGTCAGCATTTAAAATGTGCTTATTACTTGAACCAATTGACCTTTCCTAAAATAAGATATTATGTCATTAAATGTACTCCTGTGCCAGAATATTATTAGTCTATAAGGAATTTAGAAGGATTAGGTGCCAAAATACCCAGCACAATATTTGTCTATTTTTAGCATCATACAAAACTAAAATTGCAGGAACTAAGAGCTCTCTAGACCTTCCATGGTGTGTATATTCCTCTAGTCATTTCAAACACTGCAGGGCTCACTCTCATCATTGTCTGCCTGCTCACTGTTTACCTCTCTGGCATGTACACCAGAAGACGTAAGGCTTGCTTAGCCATCCATTTCTTTTTTTAAACTAAGTCTTGCACTGATTATTTAATGTATCTGTCTTCTTTTGTGCTGTTCTAGGAAAACTCCATTTGAAAATCAATTTTGTTACAGAAGCACATACTTCAATAATGTCTCCAGACAAAAAGCCTTATAGTTAATTTAATGTTTGCACACAGAAGTGCAAGCTAACAGGGAGGGCCTGAAAAAGAAATGAAAGGAGGATATTAAATATTTTTAGTAATACACTGCCCTTGTCTTGTGCAGAACATGTAGAGTATGCTCTTTAATTTAGTAAATATTTTTAAGATGTAGAGATACATTGTTGTAGCTAACCAATTCTTAATCAAAATTTCTGAAATATTTGTGTTTTCCATACCTATCAGAAGTTTTCCACCTTGTTTGAATTGTGGTTTTCCCCTTTTCTTCCCAATCTCTTGCAAAAAAGAAAAAAATGGGATCTGCTAGTGAACTGAGCAGAAATATTTTATAGGCCTTTTGAGCTATGTAACTTAATAATTGGATACTTGCTCATTTGTTTTATTATGTAATCAATAAAATGGTGATGTGTATTAATGTTAGTTCAATCATATATTTATACTATCTGGGAATGTGTAGTTATAGTTCTGTGGGAGAAATAGTTTGTCAGTGTTCACCAACTTGTGAAAACTTAGTGCAAGAGCTTCAACATCTAAATAAATGATGAAACACACACACATACACACACACACACACACACACAGAGAGAGAGAGAGAGAGAGAGAGAGAGAGAGAGAGAGAGAGAGAGAGAGAGAGAGAGAGAGCATGAGCATTCTGTCTGCAGCTTATAGGATTTCCATACTAGTGGAGTTGTTAGGGCAAAAATCTGGGTTGTGAAAGGTTTACCAAGCTAAAACTAAACCACTCATCCTAAACAGACCAATTAAAATGACAAATAATATCAAAAAGCAGAGAAATGTAGTATATTTAATGTGACTAATTGGGAAAAGGAAAAAAAAAGTACCCTGCCTCACTTTGAGGCTGAAGGTTGTTCATGGCAGAATCCTGCTCTCCATAACTGCTCTGATCTTGTTCTTAGGCTGGTCCTTTCCTCACCTGTGAGCTTGAGGATAACACAATGCAAACCACACCCATTTTATGTGATGCTTGGGGTTTAAGCCAGGGCTTCCTGCATGTGAGTCAAGCAAAAGCTCTACCAACCATGTTCCTAGGCCCAGAAGAAAAAGCTTTTTGAGGAAGAAATTTAAGATTGTTTTTCATATGGTATCCAAATAAAGCCAGCATCCCTAGGATGAATGAAGATACTGTGGCATTGGGGTGAAGAAGACCTGCTGTGGCACAGGGTTGGCTTTCATGTTACAATAGCTTATAGACTTATGCCTATGTAAGCCAAGATCACAAGATTAAAATGAAATAAGCATGATTTACTTTGGGTGCAGAGTAGATTTTTAAAATTAGGGAAGCACAGGCCAGTACTAAGATCTGCCTCCTCATTGGATGGTGGGGAATGGAGGATTGAAGGGGAGAGGGGAAGATGCTTATTTATTGGATGGTAATAGGGAGAGGCTAAAGAGTTCTGCTGTCCTAGAGCAGATGGTCATCATTACCCTCCACAGGCTACATGCTTCTTTTGGCACCAGACATATAAACTGAGCATCTCGGTATCAGATGTATAGACCAAGGAGAGGACCACTCTAAGGTATGGGTGAGGGGAAGGTTCTTATTGTAGATAGGAGTGAGAGAGTAGCCAAAGGCACCTGGGAGTGTACAGAGCAGAGACAGAAGTAGACTGGACATGGCCAGAAGACTGGACAGAGCCATGGGGAGCAGATGAGACAGGAGGAGAAAGAGACAACGCAGAGAGAGAAGCCAGATAGAGGAAGATACAGCACATGGCCAGAGTGCAGAGTTATCGGGAATGGGATGGGACGCTCAGGAGCTGGAGACGTTTAGGATAGGGTAAGGGGTGAGAAGAGCAACTGGTAGTTGTGATACAGAGGGAGCCTGGAGGCCAACATGCACTTTGATTGCTGTAGGCAATACAGATAACCATTAGTTCCTTCTGACAGTGATGAGGAAAGTTTTCTTTTGGGGTTTGGTCCCAGACTTCAGGGGAGTAGAACTTCCTTTGGACCTGACAAAATCAGGAGGGATTTTGAGCTATAGACTGGCTTTAACATAACTCCATTTTTTAAAAAAAATATGTGTTCACACATGTGGGTGTATGTGTGTGCACTAGCAAGCACACATGTAGGCATGTGTGAGTGCACATGTATGCGGATTGAACAAGTACAAGTCAAAATACTGCATGTCATATACCCATCCTGTCAATACAGTTTAGGCCACCATCTCCATTACGTCATTCTAGGCATTGTCATCAAGATTTTCAAACAGGGAGATTTTGTCTGGAAAAAAAATCAGAGAAAAAAGTACCCTTGAATGTTACTGGAACAGATTGTTAGTATATTTGATCAATACAGTGTAAATTGCCCAGGAGCCAATCCTTAGATTCATATCTTATGACCAAGGAATGAATCAAGAGTTCTGCATTGTTCAAAGGTCTTGTCTTTGTGATTGCTAATTCTTTCTGTCATAATCATACGAGAAGGAAACAAACAAGGGCTGGAAGGGTGGAGGGATGGCTCAGAAGGTAATAACACTGGCTGATCTTCCTGATGGCCAGGTTGGAATTCTATTCCCTACACCTACATGACAGCTCACAAATGTAACACCAGTGACAATAAGCGCCAAACACTCTTCTACCCTCTGCTGACATTGCCTGCATGTGTGCAAACATGCATTCTGGCAAAACATGTTTATTTATTTATTTATTTATTTATTTATTTATTTATTTATTTATTTATACATACATACATACACATACATGCATACATAAAAGATAAACAACAAAAGTAAAGAAATCTTAAAGAAAGATCTCTTTGTCCAGGCAGACTTGTTCCCTTCTCACAATCCCAGCACTGGGAGACAGGAGAAGGAGGCTTGCCAACTTGATCCACATTGTGAGTTTGAGAACAGCAATGGAAATATATGTCCTGTTTCAAATTTAAAAAATAAAGTAAAAATCAATTTGTATCTCTAGTGCTGGTCATGAAGGCCTGTGAGGTTGGGGATTTTGGTTTTGAAGCATCTTAGAGAGCCTATTGGTTTTTCTAGTTTGGGTAACAATGGTCTTTATCCAGGATCCAAATGTTTCTGTGTAAACACTATCTAATGATTACAATGATACAATAGAAAGGTGAATTTCTTTCAGTAGATATCATTCTGAAGAGGTCTGAACAATTTCTGAGCAATAATACAACATATACAAAAGAACAAAGGGAAGGAGGTGAGTGGGCATCTCCATCGTAACCTCCCACCTTCTGAGAATTGACTTCCTTCTTCACACCATTGCTGGCCTCAACAGTAAAAAATTTGGGGTAGACACTGAGGTGCAGGAAGTTTGCCCCCACGCTCTCTTGTAGAAAGTCCCTTTCCCCCACACCATGCTCCCTCCTGCACCAAACACACAAGTTTCCTCCCCCTTCCTGGCTGCTCTGAGAGCTACAGGTGCCAGCTTGAATAAGATGGATGACAGCCTCCCTTATCTCTATGTCACTAAGGCTAGTACTCTACCTTCCCAGATGCAGCTGGTCCTTGGAAAAGGGAGATTAGAGTCCCACATAGAAATCATAGAAGGGAGGTGACCAGGGGTCATAGACAGTTATGGACAGTCATAAAACTAGTTCCTCATAGCCCCATAAAGATAATCCTTAGGTCAGAAGAATCACACTCTCAGCAACACAATTCTGCCCTAACAAAAGATACAGTGTTTGAATTATGATCTGCCTCATCTGCCTTCCCCAACACACCAAGTATTCAAAGAATATCTAACTATGCTGTATGTAAGTGTCAAGCCTTCCAAGCTCAGGGTCACACTCCTGTCCTGTGAAGTAGTGGGAAGGTTTGCAATCCGAGTCTGACTCGAAACAATCAAAAGACTCTTATGCATGATTGCAAAACATCCTTTTACCTGTGTCTGCTTCAGCAAAACATTCTTTTTACCTGTGTGTCCCAGCAAACCATCATTATAACCCGAGTTTCCAAAGAAATCAGAAATTTCCACTTTGCTTCTCACTGGGAGATTCCAGAGTCTTGTTTTCTCAAACAAAGAATTAGATAAAAACATATGGTTGCAGCAGAATCAGGGACAGTTTCACAAGAAAAGTTACTTCCAAGGGAGAAAGTATGCCAAAGTGGACAGCTCAAGGTACCACAGATGGAAGAACAGCACTGTATTGACCAGGATTCCACAAGCCGGGCAGCCGGTGGGGAGGCATACAGGCAAAGTGGAATGAAACTGGAGTCAGAACCAGACTTGAAGGCACCAGGTCAACACCTCCAGAGTCTGCCTTTGTTGTTTATTCTTCTTATGCATATAAGTATAGTAAAACTTTGGGGAAAGCTTTCCATGTGGTAGTTATCACAACAAAGCTTTAGGCACAGCTACATAGAAACTCCCTAGCAAAGTAGCAAAGCATCTGTGGCTTTGCAATGAGAATGAGTTCTATTGGCTGATACACAGAGCTCAGGACTGGGATCTAGAGAGGAAGAATCAGTGATAAGCATATGGATAGATTCTATAGGTGGAGGATGCAAAGTACACGGGACATCTTTCATAGGTACAGGATCTATTTGGTGAAAGATAAAACCCAGCATTTGGGATTAACAATGATTAGGATGTTGGGAGGGTGGGGTTCATGTGGAGACTTGCCTGTAAATAAATAGCAAAGGATCAACATGTCATTTGATTACTTCCACTCTGGCATTCCAGGTGACCAGGCATCATTCATTGCCTTCCTTTTATAGAAAACAGCCCATGTAATTGACAGTTCTGGTTTCTCCAGTACTTAATCTAAGCTGTGGGACCTAATTTTTTATGGCTCATTTGCATAGTGTGGAGATTCTGGTTCATTTGCATAACATAGGCTTTCTGTGCATTCACTGTTACACTTAGTTGTAAATATAACTTCTTGCAGCTCCTGTCTTGTGAGAACTAAGCTCTACCCAGGACGGTGTGTACTATAATGAGCTATGAGTTTCTCACCCCATACACTCTACAGTTCTCAAGAACCTGCACTGGACTATGCACCAGTTTTAGTCAGAATGGGGAGTTTCCAGTCTTCCTTTCTTGCCTAATTGGTCCCCCCCCCCCCCCCCCGCCCCACTACTGTGTAAGGCTTTAAATAAAGACTTCTGGGCTTCAGTCTCCTCCCTACTCTCCTGCCTCAACTACTTCCTGAGATCTAGAGTCAGAGAACTCATTCAAGGAAACTGAAGGACAATAGTCAGGCTTCTAGAACTATTTTCATTCAAAGACAGAGAAACTTTCCTCCTGTTCTGTCTATTGTTTGTTGAGGAGGGATTGGAGCCCCTGGGTTCAGAACTGTCTGGGATTCAGGCATCAAAATTCACTTTAAGACTGCTGTAGTCTCTAAGATATAAATCCTACCAGAAGGCTAAATAAAAACTAGATCCTTTCACCAACCAATGGCCCCAGACAGGGCAAAGCTCAGAAAACCATGATAATGCATCCCAAGACAGCCAGTATCCTATATATAACTAGCTTCTGGACATGAGAATATTGGCTAAATATTATTTTTAAACCATTTTTTTAACTTGTCCTGATATGACCCAGAACCAGCATTCCCCTTTGAGTAACAAGCAAATTCCCCCTTTGGGCTGCATATCTAATGCCCTTGAGTTTTGAAAAGCAATTGCTCCCAAAGAAACTGTCATCATATGCCAGTTACAGTCTTGACTGAGGAATTTGGGCTCTATGCTGATAGGATTGACAGAGAAGATAGCGATTTCTCCTTTTCTAGCACAGCATCAGTAGTGACTCCAAGGTTAACTATAAAGGGAACTAGATGGACGGAACTTTGGTCCTGTGTTTGAGAAGTTCAAAGGAAGAACTGGAAGCAGAAGTAAAGAAAAACAGAAGTAACATCTTTAATATTAATATGCAGCTCAATAAGTCTCTTCCCAACAACAGACAAAAAAATGAAAGAACACCTGATAAAAAATATCCTGTTTCTCATTGGGCTTGAGCATTTAATCCCAGAACTCAGGTGGCAAAAGCAGGTAGATCCCTGAGTTCACAGCCAGCCTTAGACCACAAAAGTAAGTTCCAGACCATGGTAGCAAGCAAAACCAAGCAAACACACAAATTGCTTCAAACTTACAAATGGCTTCAGGAGTGACACATGACCTTTCATTGTACTTCTGGATCAAGAGGAAAGATTTCTGAAAATGGAGTCAAGGCTTAAGTGAGAGTCTCAGGATCTATAAGCAGATTAGTTGCATTACTCTCCAATTCAAGGGGACCCACACTTCCCTGGCAGAGATTTAGAGGTCAGTAGTTATAGTAGCCAGCATGGTACTGGGAGTCTGGCCATTTTAACTACCTCCTCTGCTCAGGGTGGTCTTCCTTCAGACTGAACTGTTGAACAGCAGTAAGTCAGTATCAGAAGCTGTGTCTATGGAGTCTGTTGAGTCAGCAGAATTGTCCTTTGAGAGAGATACACATTAGAAAATGTCCTTAAGGCCTCAACTAGCTTGTTGACAAGAGACAGGATTTTATTTCTTTCGTTAATAGGTTTTAGCACAATTGAATGTTTCTTAACACACATCTCACTGATACAAGAAGGGTGTTACTATATCTGTGGGTCCCTGTTGAGTATCTGTAACCCCAAGCAGTTGGCTCCTGATCTGATGAGTCTATCCTCTGGACATATAGGCAGAGGAATTTTGAGCAAACAATTCATTTGGGTTTCTCCTGGCCTCCTTGAAGAGCCTCTGTTTCTCTTCAGGAATACAACCAAGGACTGGCAATTCTATACATTGGCTGAGCTTCCATCACCCTTCTTTTATTGGCTAGTGTTACAACACTAATACTACTAAATACATTTTTTTTTTTCAGACAGAGTCTCACTATGTAGACCTGGCTGGTCTTAAACTCACAGAGTTTCACCCACCTTTGCCTCCTGAGTCCTGGGATTGGAGGTGTATACTACCATACCCTGTCACTTATTTTTCTTTGGATTATCAGCATCAAATTCATTCCAGTCTTTATGTGTGGCTGGTTGTCCATGGGAATTGAAAAGAATCCTAAGGGAAGAGATGGGGGATACAGGCTTGGAGTGAGAGGAAGCATCTCTCTGGCCGCTGTGCAGATCTCTCAGGCTAACCTGATGAGGTCTTTCTCTAGCTCAGACATCCCTCATGAACCAAGTGCAACCTGCCCAAGCTTAGAAACACTAGTTTAAAAAACCATCACTTCTGGGGTCACTCATTCCAAGATAGGTTCAAAACAATGATCAGCATTGTCTCTCCAGGCATCATGCCCCAGTATAACTTCCCCAGGACGAGGATGAAGGTTCTGTGGCTATAGTTGAAGCTACTTGTTCCTGCACACTGGTAGAACAACATATGCCCATAACCCTGGTAAGAGAATGGTGGTTAATGCAGAGACACATAACTGGTCAAAGTGCCAAGTATAAATAACTGAGTTCTCAGCTATGGGTATGGGTAGGCCGTCCAAGACTCATAGAACATCTTGGAAGAAAGAGCCAAATGGAAAAGCTGGTGGGTAGAGAGAAGAGCTGAATTCTAGATATAACCACTTTGGTAGATATCAGCTCACAATACATAGGATTACCTTCACAATACTCAGGCCAGTCCACATTCCGTCATGAGTAGGGGACAGACCTCCAAGTTCCCACCCCTATCTAAGGGGCTAAGAGTAGTTGGTAGCTGCTGAGGGAGCAAAAGAGTTCACACAGTCAATAGAAAAGATTACATAAATTTGAGTCAATATCTAGAGAGTCCCTACTAGATTGGAGCATTAGATTACATCCATTAAGAGAAAAGACAAAATTTCAAAGGGACAAATGCATTTTCCTTGGGGACAGAAAACAGTACCCAAGTTAAACACTAGTATTTGGTGGTAATGAGTACCTCACCAGAAGTACCTTCCTTGGCCTTGAGTGCTAACTTGGGTATTCATGAGTGAGAGAGTTCCTGCATTCAGGGACGTCAAAGTCCAGTGAGGGTCAAACCAGCAAGCAAGATAACAGACTGTGATGTGACTTGAGGAATGTGTGTGTCGCCATATTGGAATTCAGAATACATCACAGTTGAGTGGAGACCTAAAAGAAGAGTGGGTGTTAAATAAAATTGAGGGAAAGAGCCCTCCAAGGAAACGCAGTAGTGCTGCATCTTTCCATGACCCATCCATGAAAGCAGGCACAGCTGACCAGCCCTGGGAGTCCCAGAGGACCATCTGACATGAGTAGATCACTGGAGAAATGAGAGAAGAGAGAAGCAAAGAGACCAGATCAAGAAGTAGCTTGAGTTTTATCTTGAGGATTAAATCCTTTTAATGACAGGGTTAGATGACTCAGTCAGTAAGGTAGGAAATGGATTAAGTGTGGGTTAACCTGAGAGCAGGGAGAGTGTATGAGATGCAATTATAGTAAGAAATCTTGGAGGAATTACAACCCTGTGAAATATGAAGTGGTATGAATGCACCAGAAAGCCAAAACTGTAAAAGAAAAAGACTCTAGAACCTGGCTGACCAGCTCAGGGCAGCACCTGAAGATGAGGAACCTAGTGTAACTGCCCTGTAGCCACAGTGAACTGGGTCCCTGAAAGAGAAGCTGAGGATAGATGGGGCAGGGGACCGGAAAAAGAATGGAGGCCAGGACAACCCAATTGCTGATAGAGGCCCAAAATTTATTTTGGGGTCTGATAATTTAAGGCTTTTTGGGGTGAGTCATTTCCTCCAAACTCTGTGGATGTTGGTTCCATTGCTCCACACTGCACAGTGGTAGCCAGCTTGATTCAGGAAACTGTAGGTCTGGCAGAACAAAGAACTTCAGAGCTCTGCCCCAGGCTAGCTCAGGTGTTCTAGCAGATCAAAGGATGTCAGAGCTCTGCCCCAGGCTAGCTCAGGTGTTAGCTAGTGGCTCACAGTTATTCACAGGAAGCCATAGCCTCTTAGGAGAACAATGGTTCAGAACCTCAAAGGTAGGATTGTAGCTAGCCCCAAGACTGGGGGGAGAGTGCCAATCCTGATACCTTAAAACTGGCTCACTATATCTCCTCCCTTCTTATCAAATTGAAGATGAGGAGGTAGCAAACAAGTGGATAAATATACATCAAAAGACAGCAGGCATTAACCAGAAAGGGGAAACAGTGACCTTGATTCCTCTTAAATATTTTTTAAAGATTTATTTATTTTATATATATATATATGAGTACACTGTTACTGTCCTCAGACACACCAGAAGAGGGCGTCAGATCTCATTACGGATGGTTGCTGGGATTTGAACTCAGTACCTTCAAAAGAGCAGTCAGTGCTCTTAACCGCTGAGCCATCACTCCAGCTCCCCTCTTAAATATTTTATGGTGTCTTTTGCAGAGGAGAGGGTATAGGCTTCCTTATCATTTGAAGGACCACCTCTCAACACCAACCTCTATGCAATCAGGGGTGTTTCCAGGGAACTCAGAGCCAGAAAACATGGCCCTTCCCTTGCAGTGCTTTGCCTTACACCTCTCACTGGTGCCCAGGTCTGCTCATAAGCAGATACACATAGATCTGAGTTCAATGTGGCTCCATGAAAGAGATCCACTCGTAAAGCAAATGCCCTGTAAGTGTCTTAGACTGCCTGGCCCTCACAGCACACCTTTCTTCATAGCGATGAAAATTGTCCTGGTGAACCTTTGAGCTGTGTCTGAAAGAAAGCGCTCAACGTGCTTGAAACACAAAATAAGAGATTTAAGAGGGAAACCACTTTGACTTTGTCTCTGGAAGGCCCAAATTAGTAACTTTGCAAATTAGTAACTTTGAGAAATAAAACCTGGCTTCTCATTTAGTTGCAAATTAACAACTTAGGGACACAAAGCCTACCTTTTCTGTGTGGGGGAAGCAACTTTGAGAATCAACAGAGACTGTCCTTTTTTTTTTTTTCTGGTAAGTGCAAAATAAACTGGCTGATAAAGATTATTAGCCATCTTCATAATTGGAATCTGTAATATTGGATTTATTTCTAGACCAGTGCATGATTGAGTCAACTGATCACAATAAAGGAAAAAGAAGAGTCATTATAGCAACTCCTTTAGGATAAATTTTTCTAAGTTAGTTTAACAGTCTCCAATTTCTCTGTCCGAGAAATTCTAAAAGCTTGAAGCAAGGCAGTTTATTTAATCTGGGACATTTTACTGAAAGGATAGAAAATACAGCCTAAGTCTCTAATGACCCCAAGAAATCAAAAGTTTAAAATGCTATCTTGCTCCAAAGAAGCTCTAATGCCAGCCTTCTAAGGAGCCCCAAACACTTCACATTCCAAAGCCTGCCCTTTGTTAAGAGCTAGGCAAAAAGGCCTTGAATAAGTGATCCTGGCCCATAAGGTAACTAGATAACTAGAAATGAGCTAATTATCTGTTTATCTTGCTTCTGTAAACTGCTAATGCCATTACCCCCCAACTCAATATTTTTAGACCCCAGCAATTAGCTTAGCACTGAGTCATTGAGTAACTTGCCTTTCTGCCCTCAGCTTAAGACCTTTGGCCTCAAGAGATAGCTCACCCTGTCCCAGGAGCTAGCTCATCTGATGACTGGTCCAATGGCAATAACTATGTAAGTATAGAAAATAAACTTAACATTTTTAGTTGCTTTTCCTGTTAGGAATCATCATTAGTCACATGTACATATTTTTATTTTCTAAAATTAGAAATATAAGTATAATTTATCTGTAATAATTAATTAAGTCCTCTAGAATTAACACCATTATGTGGTATAGGTAGAAACTGAGGACACTAAGAACAAGTCTTTACAATTTGATGTGTGCATTTTCTAAAAATATAAAATTATTTTTAAGCCATTACTGTTTTGATGATGTAAAGAATATCGTTGTATGGCCAATTGTTCCTGGGTAAGACCTATAGTAGGCCTGGGACACAAATTTCATGTGCCTTGCCTTAAGGAGGTCTTGTCCAGGCAATTTAGAAAAAGCTATTTTTTTTTTAAAGATTTATTAACTTAATATATATAAGTATATTGTAACTGTCTTCACATACATCAGAAGAGGGTGTCAGATCTTATTATAGGTGATTGTGAGCCACCATGTGGTTGCTGGAATTGAATAGAATTTGAATTGAATTGACCTTCAGAAGAATAGTCAGTGCTCTTAACCACTGAGCCATCTCTCTAGCCACTGGATCAGCTCTCAAATATCCAGAGGACAGTCATTTAAAGAACATATCTTTTATAACTTGAATTGTATTTGTATAAATAATTGTAAAATTTAAGAATTAGCAATATCCAGAGGACAGTCATTTAAAGAACATATCTTTTATAACTTGAGTTGTATTTGTATAAATAATTGTAAAATTTAAGAATTGGCAATATCAAAAGAGGAACAATTTTAAGCAATTGTAAGCCATGATATATACATACATACATACATATATAAATAAATATATATATAAAAATCAAGCTTTTAACTTATATATATTAACTTATAATTATATAAGTTATATAATTATATATAATAGATAATAGATATATTATCTATTATATATATTATATATAATTATATATTATAATTAACATATAATTATAAATATATATTAAAAGCTTGATTTTTAATATTTTAAAAATAGAAGCTACTGCACCCAATTTAATTATCTGTGTTGAAGGGGAAGCTCAAAAGAATAATCATGTGATCCAATTATATGAGCTTTATTCCCACAGTGCATGCATTCTTTATAGGATGCATGTATAGAAATATAAAAGCATGTATGGAAGTAAATTGTTACAATTTGTATCTTTTGGATAGCAATTATTAATTTTGCCTAAAAAGGCTTGTCATGTAATAGATTAACCATCAATAATAATCAATTTGATTGGTGTTGAAACAAGGAAAAAATGTTTCATCAGGCTCTTAAAATATTCCTTTTAAAAAATATTTTTATGATTTTATATTGCAATACTTTATTGTCCCACCAAATCTTTATTGGAGGATGTAAAAACTTTGCTTGGAGATGAAAAAAGGCTGATTTCATATTAGTGTTAAGGAATAGCAGTGAACACGTTACAAACTGTTGACAAATGTTTATAGTAGCTTCCTTCAAGTTATGTGTCTCACTGTTTATTTTGTATCTACCTTGAGAACATCAGAGGCTTAAATATTCTTGTGGCAAGCTTAAAGCAGTGTCTTAGCCAACTAATTTATTCTAATAACTTCTGAAAATCATTTATTTAAAAATTTAAAAACCCATTGTTAAGAGCAAAGGCCTGTAATGAAATTCTATGAACACTATATACTGAAAGATTTAAGATCCTAGTTTCTTGTATTGAAGCAGAGACAAAACATTTTTTCTCATATAAGGTAAGGCTATTAGCCATTCCTTGAGGGGAAAAAAATCTTTTAATGAAATTGTTTTATTGTTTCTTTAAAGTTAGCTCATGTTCTTTTGAAGTTAGAAGCAAATGCTTTTATAATTACCAGGATCTGTGAAGCAAAAACCAACACTTTAAATTTATACTAATTTTGTATGGAGTAGGCATACAATGCCTTCATAAGTTCTACATAGCCTTATTAATCTTTCATAGATTTGAAATTTGAAATGTATTTTGAACCATACCTGGATAAGTCTATCAAGAATGTTGTTTTGGCCAGAAACTCTCTAGGTGGGGTCTGCAAGACTAAAGCAGTTTCTCACAAGTTTCCACTGAGGCAGCTCTGAGCTTAGTATTAACTCAAATGTAAATATTTTCTGATCTGAGTCTATTGTCTATAAGGCCAGACTGGCACTCACCGGTCCTGAATGGCAGCTGCCTGCAACCAGACCCCATAGTGTGAGGGTCAAAAGAAGCCTGTAATTTCAGGGTTTTGGAAAAATTCTACTGGCTGTTTTTAGTAGTCAAAGGAGCCTGTTTGTAATCAAGTAAATTTTCACTAAGATCTCCTTTTTAATCTTGGGGGGTTAAATTTTGCTTTTACCACTGTACCAATAAACATATGAAAAATTCGCAACAGGCCCATACTGGCCACAGCTGTATCTCTCTTAAAATCATCTTAATTATAAAATATGTTAAGAATTGTGAGCCTTTAATTAGACTGTAGACTGCAGTCAATGGCATACTGGCAATTTTTACAGCAATTTTTAATTTTCTCTTGCAATATTAAAGCATAACTACAATTTTAGAATGCAAAACCCAATTTTAAACAACCTATTCTCTTTAAAATTAATGGCAAATGCATTACTTTCACACTATGAAGTTTGTCTACCAGTGTAGACAAACATTATTTTAAATATTATTCTTATAAGTCTAATTTCTAGGATAAGATCCACATAAAACATTATGTCTATTTAGAAGTATCTTAAGAGGCCTTTTGTTTTCTGGGTTGGGTCATGCCACATGTTGCTGTTTAAGATAGCACCAACCCTGTTATCAGTTATAAACTAATCTTTTGATACCAACATTATACCTCTTAAATCATGTCCAGTCACTTATACGCCAATACTCTATAGTCAAGACATGGAAAATCATACTTATACCTTTAAGACCAATTAGAATCAAAAATGAAGCAACTACAGGAATCTTAACAATTTTTTTTCTTTTTTTAGCTGTAATTTCAATAGAAAAAAAACCACTTAGAACCCAAAAATCACAATTGCAGAGATGCTTTTCTAGGAGGAATAACCATTAGCCCACTTGCCCTAGAACTTGAGGCTGCTGGCCCTTTTTATAAGCAGCTTTCTCGCCAGGCAGTGGTGGCGCACGCCTGTAATCCCAGCACTCAGGAGGCAGAGGCAGGCGGATTTCTGAGTTTGAGGCCAGCCTGGTCTACAGAGTGACTTCCAGGACAGCCAGGACTACACAGAGAAACCCTGTCTTGGAAAAACAAAAAACAAAAAAACCCAGCAGCTTTCTCTCTGGCTTTGTTTGACTCCTAGCTGAGGGCGCGGCAGTTTCAATCAGCCTCTGCTGTGTAAACTGTGACTAAAGAAAAGGATAGACCGCCAGCAGATGAAATTTTTACCAATTTTTCTTTTTAACATGAAACATAGAACAACAGTCATTCGAACAACTAAACAAGGACAGACACAAATTGACATGTGCAATTGGTGCACCAAGGACAAAACAATACACAGAGAGGGAAGCAAGCTGTACAGTACTAAGAATATCTCCAGAAGGGTCCACAGAGGAAACAGGACCTCTCCATATTTCCACTTCTTCCTAGGAGAGCTTTAAAAACCATTTTCCTACTCTCTTTCTCTCTCATTTTTCAATTATTCCTGAAGCAGCTCTTGAAGGCTGCAGACAAATGCCTATTTTCAAACCCTTTTCCTTTTGCCTGAAGCAGCTCTTAAAGGCTGTGGACAAATGCCTATAAAGTTCCTACCCCATTTTCCACTGCGAGCCCCTAAGCGAGTTCAGCGTTGGGTCAACACCGTTCCACTTAGCCTGGATCCTTCTGCACCTTCAGCTGCTCACCATACAGGATACCATCTTTTTCCATTTTCTGCAAAGCTTCACGAAGACATGGTCACGTCAGGAGATCTTCTTGTATCCGGCCCCACGTTCAAGGTGCCATTCTGTAACTGCCTGCAGCTACAGCAAACTGGGTTCCTAGAAGAGAAGCTGTGGATAGATGGGAGGCAGCAAGAAAGAACAGAGGCCAGGACAACCCAATTGCTGATCGAGGCCCAAAGTTTATTTTGGGGTCTGATAATTTAAGGCTTTTCGGGGTGAGTCTCTCTCCAATGGTGTTGGCTCCATTGCTCCACACTGCACAGCGGGTAGCCAGCTTGATTCAGGAAACTGTAGGTCTGGCAGATCAAAGGACTTCAGTGCTCTACCCCAGGCTAGCTCAGGTGTTAGCTAGTGGCTGGCAGGTATTCACAGGAAGCTGCAGGCTCTTAGAACAGTGGGTCAGACCCTCAAAGTCTGGATTGTAGCTAGCCCCAAGGCTGGGGGGAGGGGGAGGCACCGTTCCTGACACTGTAAAAATGACTCACTACAACCTAGCAGGACAGAGTTAGGCTCTGATGCAGCAACTTTGTTTCATTTACTACTCTCAGCAACTCTGAGATGCATGTGTGGTGATATGTGGTATACAGATGATCAGATACAGAAAAGTCAAATAATGTGTCAGAGTTCATGCTAGAAAATAATCTACTTGATATTTATCCAAGATCAACTAAACAGAATGGACTGGGCATTTATTTTCACATGTCAATATTAGGTATTAAAGTATCCTGTTGAAAATATAAGAAATATACATTTTAGGACATCAAGGACAGATGTGGTGAGTTTGGACTCAAGCCTAATCTACATAGTGAGTTTCAGGAATGAAATCAAATCTTACTTAAAAGTGTAAGACTATCATGTCTTCTAAGTTTGAGTCTGTATATAGAAGTTCATACAGATCTGAACCTGTTGACAATTGACACACAGGGCAAAGAAAAAGGTGGGATAATAAAGCTGTTTGTAGTACTCCTTTGTTCTTTATGTGCTGCCCACAAACAAGGAAGGGGAGAATTCTTTGGACATGGTGATCCTGCTGACTCATTTGCACAGAGAACACAGATGCACATGTTGCATAATGAGAAATGGGTTCCTAGGAAGCTCATTGCCTGGCCTTGCAGCATAGCTCAAAGTGGAAGCAAACTTCTCATGCTCTCTGCCTTTACAGTGTACTTCTTCTTTCACTGGGTCACCAATCTGTTCTGGACATAGGTGTGTCCTAGCACCTGTCTATAATGTGGAATAGCAAACTGCTCCCCTTCCTCTAAAAGGCTGAAATCATTCTCTCCGATCAGCAGCCACCTCAAGACCACCAAGCCTCCACCCTGAACATGGCAGAGGCTACAATGGAGGGGCTGCAGCCTGAGCAGGATAATCATCTTTTGGGAGTCAGACTGCCCACTTTAAAGGATAATGGTCTAAGACACTTCTTAGAGCCACCTTGAAGAACCAGACATGTCTGATTATTTATATTTCTTGTCCCCTACTCCTCTGTTCAGACCTAAAGCTCACATTGATGCCCTGAAGACAGACTTGAGGTCATGAGACCCTTCTTCATTCAGGCCTCTACCTTATGTGGCACACGGCTCAAATCTTTCTCTTTTTAATCACTAAAGTAACACTTTAATTGGCTCTTTAGGGACCAGTAGGGAAACTATTCTGTTGGGAATCCAAAAAAGTAGATCTTTGGCCCTAAAACTCCTGTGACAAATGAGTGGGGATGGTTCCCTGGTTATAGCCTTTGCTATACAAATATAAACATTTGCCATACAAATATAAAATATTGTACCACTTTTGGCATAATGTTTTTATGCAAAGTGTAAAGGTTATCCTTGTGTTATTAAAATACTGATTTCTCTTCCCTCATATCTTGTTTCAACCCCAACTGGCCCTTGAAATGCTTATATCAAGAATGTCTAGTCTCAAGTTTCTGTAAACAATGCTTACCATTTATTCTACACCTTGTCAGTAAATTCTGATCACCCAATGGCTGCAGAAAAGAGAGAATAGGCCCAGACATCTCCCACTTAGGGGAAGCAGGGAGAGGGAGTGAGAGAGAAAGAGACATAAGGGGGGGGGCAGGGAGAGGGAGAGGAAGAGAACTGCCCCTATTCTCTGCTAGTACCTAAAATGATATAAAAGCTGGCTGGAAAAATTAAAGATGCTTCAGCCTCAGCACTGGCTGAAGTCATGTTATAATGTTTGTCTAATTGTCTCCAGACCCTGTTGACTAATTGTCAGATGGTGCCCAACGTGGGACTCAAGTAAGCAGGATACAGTGAAAGACACCGCTAGAAGTGAAGCTGCAGCAAAGGCAGCAAAGGCAAAGTAAAATAAATAAAGAAGAGTTGGGCCAGTAGTGAATAAGCCTCGTAAAAAGAGTCAAAGTGATGGTAGAATGTAAATGACTGGTAAAGAAAAATAAAGTACTTTTGGAATAAACCTTGGAAGAAGGGGCAAGGTAATAGGAGAATGTATTTTGTATATTTGTTTAGAATTTTGTTTAAATATATAGGAGCGAAGATAATTTTCATAGATGCTTTTAGTCTTTGCATCCTAATTAGAGATTAACTCTGGATATGAGAAAGAGAATGGGTTTCAGAAAAGCATTCTTCTCCCCAGTCAGGGATGTTTTGGCAAAAGAGAAGGAAAATGAACATAAACTGTTCCAGAGCTCTCCTAGAGACAGGAGGAAGTCAGGAGACTTCCTGCCTCCTCTCTGGCTCCTACTGGAGGAATACTTAGTTCTGGATCTGTGTCCCTTAGGTAGGATATCTGGGCACATCTAGTGCCCTTTGGTACATCTAGTTCTCTTCCTTCTCTGTCAATTGTCTGTCCTTGGCAAGCCAATCTGTCCCTGTCATTTTATGTCTGTGTTGTTTTGTTGTTTGATTGTTGCTCTGTCTGTTTCATGTTGAAAAGAAAAAAATGGTTAAAACTTTATCTGCTGGTCATTCACCCCTTGATTTAGTTTTTACTGCTTTAAAAAAAAGAGGGAGAAAGAAAGAATAGAAAATTTAAAAAGGGGGGGGCAGTCTCAATTTGTACAGCAAAAAGTGATAAGTTGCCCTTTACCCCTAGCTAGGAGCCAAGCACAGCAGGAGAATTGAAATTTGCAGGCTCTCTTCTGGCACGTCCAGGCAAGAGGAGAGAAGCAGGTCCAGCTGGAACCTGGAACATGTTCCCA
Organism: Apodemus sylvaticus; assembly: GCF_947179515.1. NCBI lineage: Eukaryota > Metazoa > Chordata > Mammalia > Rodentia > Muridae > Apodemus > Apodemus sylvaticus. The sequence continues at coordinate 75,657,567 of NC_067479.1, read as the reverse complement.
GCCTTTGTGAGCTGCCACCCATGCTGGGTGAGCTTTGTTGATGCAGCTGTCTTTGAGTAATTTCTGCTTCCACAGATGACCCCTCACCTACACTACTGTAAGTAACCCCTCGCCCACACTCCTGTAAGTAACTCCTTATAGGAATTTACAGTAGCTAGGCTCCTCAGGGCTGAGTGGGATGGTGATCTTCTTCTGGAGAATAACTAACCGGAGCTAGGAGACTGTCAAAGCAGGAACTAGCTTAATTGTATCAGTCTTTTGTCTTTAATTGGTTGAGAGAGGAGGTGTTTTGTTTTGTTTTTTTCCTGAGGTGAGATGACTTAGGGGGAGGGGAAGGGTGACTGAGGGTATGGGGTGACTGACAGAGCCAACAAAGTTATTCTATATCAGTATTAGGTAGGTGAAGGCAGGATTATACAGGTCATGCTGAGTCACTCCAGGACAGAAGTGACCGAGACAGTTCTTTAAACTCAAGCAAAGGCTCAGGTTCCCTCACTAGGCCTCAGTATCTGGCCCAATAATGTCCAACAGAAATTACAGCTAGAAAAAGCAGAAAATTTTGTCTAGTCTAGACATATGTGTGTGGCGACTCCACGTTTGTTTCTGACTGGTCTTAAATGCGTAAATAAGCTCTCTATGTCTTGCTTATAGATTATTGGCTTATAAATTATTGGGTATGATTAAAATTTTGTAACATTGGTAATAGAAAGTTGGCTTAAAACTGGTAACTCAGTTGGAGTCATTCTACAGAACAGCACATGGAATGAGCCAACCTAGGGAAACCTAGGTATCTTTAGAGGTCTCTAAAATACCTCTAAATTTGGATAATATGTTATGTAATTCTTACCCTAGAATCTAGACATATGAAGGATAGGATTTAAAACAATGTCTCTTCAACAAGGTATTAAAAGCTGCACTATCATGCATTCATATACAAGAACTGGCAGGCAAACTTTGTAATGTGAAGATAATGCTTTTGGTGTTGATTTGAAAGAGAATGGATTGTTTAAAATTGTGTTTTGCTTCCCAAAGTTATGGTTGTGCTCTAATATTGCAACAGAAACTTAAAATTATAGTTAAACTGGACAGTGTTCCATTAGCTGCAGTCTATAATTCAATCATAAGCTCAAGATTTTGATCCACCCATATTTGTAATTAAGAAGAAATCAGGCAAGTGGAGATTATTGCAAGATTTATGAAAGCTTAATAAAACTATGGAACTTATGGGAGCATTACAAACTGGCTTACCTTCTGCCATTCAAAAAATAAGTATAAAATTACTGTAGATTTAAAAGATTGTTTTTATAGTGTTTCTTTTTATGCTGATAATTGTAAAAGGTTTGCATTGAGCGTGTTTGTTTGTAATTTTAAAGAACCAATGAAGTAATATCATTGGAAACTTTTGGGACAGGGCATGGCTAATAACCCTTCATTATATAAAACATTTGTTCCTGCTTCAATACAATAAGTTAGGACTTTGAATACTTCAGTGTATATTATTCATCATATGGATATTTTACTAGCTGATCCTTCTGCAGGAGTTTTACTACAACCCTTTGTTCTTATACAACAAGAACAAAAATCTTGCTTTAAAATCTTGGGGATTAGTTGTTGCTCCAGAAAAGATTCAAAGGCAATATCCTTTTCAATATTTGAGACATCAGTTATATCTTAAACAAATAGTGACACATAAGAAAAAAATCCACATAAGAAAAGATAGTTTACTTAAATTATTTTCAAAAGCTTCTAGGAGATGTTAATTAGCTGAGACCTCACCTTCCTCTCACCACAGGAGGATTTACACCTTCATTTGATGTTCTCAAGGGGAAATACAAATTAACTGGTGAGGGACAAATAGCTTTGCAGAAAAGTAGAGGAAGCTACTAAAATCAATTGTTGGCTGTTCCTTTGCATTATTGCTACCAATGTACCCACAACAATTATTTAGCAAAAGGGACCATTAATGTGGATTCATGTTTCATTTACAAGTTAAGTTTTAACACCCTATTACAAAGCTGTTGCTGTGTTTAAAAATTGAATTGTAGGATAGAATCATGAAAAGATTTTGGAAAGAATATCTTAAGAACCTGATGAACCATTTATTCCTTATTCCAAATAGCAATTAAATTGGTTATTACAAAATACTGGTATTTGGCTTATTATATGAGTAAACGTTTTAGGCAAAATTGATAATCATTAGTCACAGAAAATTTGTTACAATTTGACCCATCCAGCAGGTCCAGTTATTCAGGGTTCCGAAGGGTTGCTACCTGAGGGTCAAAGGGGGGATAGAAAGAAGGAGATCAGGCAAAGGGGGGTTCAATTGTCGAGGTCTCATCTAATTTTCCGGGGTACACAGGTTTTAAGCTTTCAGAGGAAGAGCTCACCTCGAGGCAAGAACAAAGGAGGGAGGGGCATTCTTGGCAGTTTCAGCAGGAAGAGGTAAGGGTCCTCTGGTGGAGACATCTGATGTTTGCATAATCTGGAGCATCCCACTTATCTCGGGACTTCCCTTCAACTGGAGAGGCTCTTCTTTGTTTTACTCAAGACCTTTGCCCTGCCAGCCCTCCGGGCTGTTAGTGAGGATCTATTATGGCTTCCCACAACAGTTTACTCTATGCATGCTTTTGTATTTGTGTAAGTTTGGGTATATAGCCAACAGAGAATGTACTTACTACATTCCCAGATGGCACACCTCATTGGCATATGTAATTGGATCCCATATTTATTCTCTTGACTTCCCCCTGCTTCAGCACAGATAATTGAATTGCATGCTGTAGCCACTGTTTTCAAAATGTTGAAAAATCAAGTTTTTAATTTGTATACTAATAGCCAATATATACTGTATGGTTTGCAATAGCTTAAAATTGTTCCTTTTTTAAATACTGCTAATATTATTTATGCAAATATGTTCAAGAGAACATATAATTCCTTACTGTATAGGACATTTAAGAGCTTATACTGGATTGCCAGGATCCCAGCAGATTTGTATACCAGGCAGATTATAGGCCTAACAGGAACAATTGGCCAAATGATCTTGTTCTTTCCATCATCAAATTTGTAATAGCTTGAGAAACAATTCAGTATTTCTAGAGAATGTGCACATCAAATTGTAAAGACTTGTCCTCAATGTCCTCAATTTCTACCTGTGCCATGTATTGGTGTTAATCCTTGACAATGTGACCTAATCAATTAGGGCAAATAGATTTTTACTCATTTCTGATTTTGTTTATGTGACTACTGATAACTTCTCAGGCTTTCTTGTTGCAAAAGCTTTAAAATGAGAAGCAATAAAAGTGTAATTACTTATTGCTTGCCTTATTTTTTCTGTGTATGGTATGCCAAATCAGATTAAAACAGATAATGGAACTGGCTATTACAGTCAAGCGTTTGAGATGTTTTGTAGACAATTTAATGTTACCCATATTACTGGGATTCTTTATAATTCTCAAGGACAAGGTATTGTAGAACTTTAAAACAATAGCTTCTTCCAAAAAAACTGAATTATATCCCTGTATACCACATTATTTAAACAATGTTTTCTGTTTTTAAAATTTTAAAATTTGGATGCCTAGGAACACTCTGCTGCATGTCTATGGCACCCTACAACTAGGAATTCTTATGCCTAGGTAAAATGGAAGGATCCACATACTGGTATATGGCATGATCCCTATCAGGTATTGATATGGGGAAGAGGGCATGTTTGTTTTTTTTCCCCCACAGGATGCTTAAGGAACGTGGTAGCTGCCAGAGTGATTGGTGAGACATGCTGATGCTGGGACAAAGAATGGTGTTGACCTGTGAGCTTGCTGAGAGCCCAGACAATGATGACAGGGAAGCTGTATTGGACATATGTTCCTGAAACACCTTTGCTTATCTATTTCCCAGATTGGACAAGCTGCTTTGCCTCAAGCTTTTAGAACTTGTGGGACAGAGAACATGGAGACTGTGGAAACTGTTTTCAAAAACTTAAAAAGCAAAGTTATAATGACTCTTCTTCTTCCTTTAGTGTGACCAGCTATTCTGACTCAATCATGGGCTGGTCTAGAGATAAATTCAATACTGGAGAAAAGAAAATGACCGTCTTAATTTGGAAGGCTGGTTCTGGATATTTTCAGAAACATATTTGAAAATTGACAACTGTTTTGTATGATGTTACATTTGCAGTGGATAAAACTGGGACAGGATATAGATTTCAATCAAATATTAATGAATGTGTTAAGGCTCCTAATCTTGTATTAATTGGTCATGTTCCAATTACTTTTGTTTCTTCTATGAAATTTAAGGAAAGTTATGTTGATTGCCTACTTTCTAATTGTGTTGGTGTATTGAAATCTGACATGTTTGTTAAAGTGCTTTATCAGCCAGCTTTGGTTTTATTACCTATGAGTATTATAGGACATTGTTATTCTGAAAAAAGCTTGCAAGTATTAAAAGAAATGACTTGGGCTTTAAGCAAAAGCAAGAACGTAGTGGGTTTAATTATTGCAGGTATAGCAGCTTTATTTACATTGATAGCTTCCACTACACTTTCTGCAATTGCTTTGTCACAAGAAGTTAGATCAGCTACTTTTGTTAATCATTTAGTAAAAAAATGTTACTAATGGTCTGAGTATTCAAGAAGGTTTAGACAGACATTTGAAACAGTGAATTGATGCTCCTTAAGATATTATTCAAATTATTGGAGAGGAAGCCATTTCAAGTGTCATGTTAAATACCAATGGATTTGTGTCACTTCTAAAGTTTACAATGAGGATTACTATAATTGGGAAAAAGTTCAAAGGCACTTGCAGTGCATTTGGCATAATTCTAACACTTCTTTAGGTATTTTAAATTTGTGTGCTGAGATTATGAATTTAAAGACTGCTGCTCTACTGAGTTTTCATGCTGCAGATATTGCTGATAGAATTATTCATGGCTTAAGGTCAGTGTATCATTTTGGTCATACTTCAAGTATGTCTTATACAGCTTGATCATATCAACCCTTCTTGCCCTGGGAATGCTTATATTTCTGCCATTGTGATAAAACTTGCCTTTAACCACATCAATATGCTGACAGACAAATTACATGGCTTGAAACTAAAAATGGATCCCCATACAGAGTTATTAAATTAACTGGCTGTTAGTCAATGATGGGTAAAAGTCTATACAGTGCCATGCAAACCTAAGACAGAATAACATTGCTTTTGAAAATGCTAATTCCATGACACATATAGAAGGTATTTTTTGTCAGACACCCCATTTTGTTTATGAAATAAAAAGGAGGAAATGTAGAAAGTTTTTGGTGTTGCTTATAGAAATTTGATGCCTATAGAAATTTGTAAAGCACTTGTCACTGAACTCAAGGAAGAAGGCTCAGATAAAAATATTCACACTGGGACTAATGCAAGGATCAAGGTGAACACAGCCAAGAAATGTGTGACTTCCCTGTTCTTGGTAATCCTGATAAGCTTCCTGATGCAGGGACTCTGGGGACTTTGCTTATTACTTTGTGTAATTATTGCCTCGTTTAATCATTTGTCTTTGATCAAAGAACTGGCCCTATTCTTTACTAGTACCTAAGATAGTATGAAATCTGGCTGGGAAAAATTAAGGCTTCTTCAACCTCAGCACTGGCTGAAGTCATGTTATACTGTTTGTCTAATTGTCTTTTTCTTTTTAATTCTCACTCCTGCACTTGAGACCCTGTTGACTGACTGAGCTAGCTAGGTCATGATCACATCCATTGAAAAAGACAATCATAGTTGGTTCCTGTGAGCCTCCTAGCCAGAGGTTTTCCTACCAGACATGAGTTCTGTCTGTGGAGAGGACCTTAGTCCAATGGTAAAGTTATTGACTGTTCCTGTAATAGTCCAAACCACTATTGTATCAGCTGGCACATCTTACCTGATATGTTGATAGTATAGTAGACAGGTCCCACAGCCAAGGGGGACTGCTGGCATCAATTCTCCTTCAGCAGCCAGAATACATAGCAACTTTGGTGTTATGAATATCAGACAGGAATAAAGGAGTTTCTAGCTCAGTCCCATTATTTTTTTCTACGTCCTATAACCAAAGTATGTGGTACCTTCAGCAATATCATCTAGTTCTGCTAGCCAACTGTATCAGCAATAGTTTTGATTGTTTGGAGGACATCGGGTACATCTCTGACCAACAGTTCATAAGGAGTTAATCCACTGCTAGCACTGACATAATCAGTTACAAACTATATGACTTTTTGGCACCCCCTTTCTTGCCCAATCTTAAGATGCCTGCCTAAAGGTGGAAGCATCATTTTGCCCAAAGTAGTTTGAAATTGTGTTTACAGTCCTTGTCTCTATCGGTTCTGAGCCCACAAGTCAGCAGAAGACAGTGGTGAGAGCAGGTAGATGATGTGGCTATTTCCTCATGGTTGTCAGGAAGCATAGCACACCAGAAGGGACCCAGGGACTTGTCCCCATGGACACATCTTCTGTAATCTACTTCTCTAACTATGTGTGCTACACATTCGCCTTTTCACCACCAGATTATGAATCCCATCTAGGGATTAATCCATTCAGTAGGTCAGAAACTCAGAATCTAAGAGTTTCTAGAAATACCCTCACAGACAGCCCTGGAGTATCTTTTTACTAATCTCTGAGGTATTCCTCAATCTTATTAAGTTGTCAATCAAGATGCCCATCACAAGCTGCTTTATTTGTAATTCTCAATATCTGAAGGAAATCAAGACTGTCTTAAGAAACTGTTGTGCATTAGTGAGAATTGGTGTTCAGAAACAACATGGATCACAGACATTGCCTCTGTCTGCAGTGTGGACCATGGACTTAACTGCTGCAGCAGTAGCATTAATTATAAAGTCTTTTTTTGTTGTTTTTTGTTTTTTGTTTTTTTCGAGACAGGGTTTCTCTGTATAGCCCTGGCTGTCCTGGAACTTATTCTGTAGACCAGGCTTGCCTCAAATTCAGAAATCTGCCTGCCTCTGCCTCCAAGAGTGCTGGGACTGCAGGCATGTGCCACCGCTGCCCGGCTAATTATGGAAGTCTTATGAGGAGGCTTATCCTGGACAACAGTGGCTTTTCATCTCAGATATCTTGTTGCTTAAAGTCAGCTGCTATACAGCATCCTGCCCTTAGTGGGGGCCCTGGCACCACTGTGCTGTTTGCAGCTTGTAGGCATCCCCGAGGCTTTGTGCTCTCCTCCCTTAACAGGGCAAGGATTGTGAGCAGTAGCACCTGAGGCAAGCCAGTTGTGACCTGAGTCTCCTGGGGGCAAAGGACCAGTCCCACTCAGCAATGGCATGCTCCTTTGTCTGCTTCAGCTGTGTTCCCAAACCTGCTCCACCACTGCCTCTAGAGTTTAGCTTCTCTCTGCTTCATGCGTGGCTCCTCTACTCTGCCATCTTTTTCCCCATCTTGTGTTGCTCAGTCAGGGTGACTGTGTGGTGAGCGACCATGTCCAGGAGCAACATCTGTATCCTGCTGTACATCACCCAGCCTTTGGTGTGGGCCGGGGCATGACCACCATGTTTGCAACCCATGAGCAGTACTGGGACCTATGTTCTTCTTCCCCCAAAGTGCAGCAACCAGCATGAGCAGTAGGAACACCTCAGCTCAGTGCTTCAGGATGAGACTTCAGGAGAGTTAGAGGTACCATCCTAGAGATCCAGACCACCTCTACTCTACAGGACATGCTTCTTCTCCTTGAATGAATGCTGAGAGAATGCAGATATCTAGATGGCATGCGAAAGTCAAATTTAGGACATGAAAATATAATTTTGTAAAGAGTCAAAAATACCTAACAGAGGTTAAACTGAAATTATTGTAAAAAGAAAATACTAAGTCAAAGAGTGTTTCAGTAGAGGAATGAGAGGCACAGGAACAGACAGGTCCCCATCTGAGAGCCTTATTCAGATTCATTTTCTCTGCCAGTTAAAGAATTACAAGACAGGGAAAACAATCTCCAGTACAATAAGTAAGAACAGTGAAGTTTTCAAATGGAGAAAACAAGACTCTAGGTAAAGAAAGGATTTTAATAGGGGCGAGGAAAGACACGTGAATACACACAAGAAGCACACAGAACAAAAGACCTTTTGCAAAGCAGACAGGGCAATGAGGAATCTAAAATTCCAGGCTCTTCTCAAGAACTAGGGGTTTTATGGGTCTTGAGGACCTTCCTTCCATAATTTAGGGTTGATCAATTTGAAAATAAGATAAGCTAGCTGACAGGCAGGAAACTCAAGGGTTAACATTCTCTGATCAAGCTTTCACAGATGCCCCACTAGTAAGAGAAAGCCTTCCTGGCATTTCTTTAGGCTGTTTGGCATATCTCACTTTAGTAGGGTGAAAATGAAGCCAGCCATTTTGGAAGCTCACCACCTTTATTACCTAGTCATGGTTCTTCTCCATCTCTGTCTGTTTACAAGGGAATACAACTCAGAGTCCCTCAGGTAGACAGGGAAGTGAGAACAGACTCCCAATGATGATGACATCTTGTTTCCAGAGTCTATTGTGAAGAGAGATGATGAGAAGGAATGGGGTGTTTATCTAAACAGGACTACTAGGGGAATCATCCTATAAAATAACTCAGAGTCCAGTTAGGAAACTGACAGCTCTAGTACCTGCCATCCTAAGGGAGCTGTTTGTAATAAAGCTGTTACCTCTATGTTATCTGTGGACAACAGAAACTAAAGAAATACATGCATATGCCTGATGATGAAGTGGAAAGGGCAGGAGTGGGAGGAACAGAAAAGAGAGGGGCTAGTGAGGGGACTCTACAGATAAAAGAAGGTGCCATCAGGCCTTATTATCTGAGTTGATACCTGGAATTTATTCAGTAAAAAGGGAACACCAGATTTTGCAAATTGTCCTCTGATCTCCACACAAGCACAATGACACAAGTTTGTGTGTGTGTGTGTGTGTGTGTGTGTGTGTGTGAGTGAGAGAGAGAGAGAGAGAGAGAATAAGAAAGAACAGATGTGTGAAAGCATACACACTAAATATATAAAAACAAACATACATATAAGGAAATAAAATGCAAGTTTTAAAAGGAGGGGAGGCATGAATGTGATCAGAGTGCAGAGTTTGTGTATGTTTATGATATTGTCAAAGAAGAAACTAACCTTAAAAGCTATTTTGGGGAGCAGAACATGCCCTTGATGATCCTCACAACTGGCTGAGACACCCACCTCAGTGCCACATGGAAGACACCCAGAGGCACAGGTGCCACTAAGATGAGCAAGTAAGTGGTGGAGAGATGGTAGAGAAAGAAACAGAAGGATGTGAGCACAATGAAGAGAGGCAAAACTGGAGGCTTTTAGGAAATGAGGAACAGCCTGATGTGATTAGCCTGTGGTGCTACTGAGGTCATGGTGAGATCTTGGTCTGTGCTACCACTGAGAACCATGTCTGGGTTCACGGCCCAGCAGAACACAGGGTCTGTCTTAATGTCAATCACCCATGTTGCCACCAAAGGCCATGTGGATTAATCTGGTCTAGGCTACTACCTGGGACTATGTTGATGTCCAAAGGCTATGCAAAGCTGGTACTACCACTCACCTGGGCAGTGTAGGAGAGGGCTTGGGCCCTCACCAGCTGTATCATAAAGAATTTCCCTCCTCCACCGTACTGGAGAAGCACAGTAGAACTGGCCCTGGTTTTGAGGGTTACATGTCAGCTGGGCGCCAAGGGTAGGAATTCAGGAGAACTGACTGTACTCATGGGACATCTGGTCATGTGGGCAAGGCAGAGATATCTCCCCACCCCCATCCCCGGCCACCTGAAGCAGATGGGAAGGTTGGTCCCACCCCTTGCCAGCTGTAGCATTCAGGAGAGCACCCTAACCCTTGTCTGGATAGGACAGTAAAGTTGGCCAAGGTGGTATAAGCAAAGGAGAGCTTTCAGGCTGACCAACTCAGCTAACACCCAGGTCCAGATCCAGGGCTTTGAGTTCAACATCTACCCCATCTATGAAGAGCTGGAGCACACGAAGGGGCAGGTCCTCAAGAAACAAAGCTTTAGAATCTCCATGACACATGGCAACAACACGTGCGTCCCAGAGGAGTCCCAGTGAGGATACAGTGTTGAAAGTGTAGCAGAAGCCAGAGTTCCCAAGCCATACCAATGAGTCACTGCCATAAACATCTTCAAGTAAAACTGTTTGGACAAGGGGGTATATACTCTGGTAGGTAGTGTTACACACACTGTGGTATTTTATTTGTTTTCTTTTCATGGGGAAGCTGCAAAGGCAGAGGGCAGGTATTGAAGGATGAGTGGAATTGGGTACACGATGTGAAATTCTAAAATAATCAACAAAAGGTCTTTCTTTAAAGCTATTTTAAAGGTTCATGTGGGGTTAGGGAAGTGTATGAATATAATTGCAGGTGCCCAAAGAAGCCAGAAGCATCAGCTTTCCCCTGGAGATGGAGTTACAGGAGGTTGTAAGCTACCTGAGACAGGTGTTAAGAACTGAACTCAGAGCCTCTGCAAAAGCAGTAGACATTCCAGTCCACTGAACCATTTCTTCAGCCTCTGTAAAGCATGTAAGGAACATTTTCTGTTACTGTTGTTGTTAGTGTTGCTGTTGTCTATTCTTCTAGTTTTGAGACATTGTTCCTTATAACCAGGGGTGGCCTTTTTAAGCATCCTTTATTGCTAGGATTACAGGAGTGGGACACCATGCCTTGTCATATATTAACATTTGAATAACCACAACTGTAAAAATTGTGGTTACTTCTCCTCTTTCTGTGACCAAAACCCCAGAAAGAACCAAATTGATAACGGAAAGGTTTACTTTGGCTCAGAGCTTAAATCTGTCATGACCAGGGAAGCATGGTGGCTGGAGTAGGTTAGTTATGTTTATCTTAGTCAGGAAGTATAGAGCAAACAAGAACTGGAACTGTGTCTAAAGCCTCAAGGTCCACTTGCAGTGACCCATTTCCTCTACAAGGCTCCACTTCCTACAGCTTCCACAAGTTTCCCAAGCAGGCCCCCACACTGGTGCCTACCTCCTCAAACAATCAAGTGTATGGGGGAACTTGTTAGTCTCCAACCACACTGGTTAAACCACATGTAAACATTCCTGTGGATATTAGTCAAAGTGAGTATGGACGTGTGTGCCTGCATCCCAGCTCTACAGAGGAGGATGCAGGAGGGTGTCCTGCTGGAGAAAGGCCTGTGTATGTATCAAGGCACCATGTGAAAACAGACACTTCTATGAGTAAAAGTGTACTTTATAACTATGCTAATCTAGGAAAATAATGCAGGGTTGATTAGAAAGAAAGAAGACCAGAGGCAGGAAGTCTATGTGGAAGCCTTTCCTGAGATGATGAGGTACAGCAATCCTGTGTCTCACACCTATGGGGAGGAAAAAGCACACACCCTACATTTTCTCCTCTTCCTCCTCCTCCTCCTCCTCCTCCTCCTCCTCCTCCTCCTCCTCATCATCATCATCATCATCATCATCATCCTCATTCTCCTTCTCCTCCTCCTCCTCTTCTTCATGCTTTTGGGTCTTTTCACACACAATTCTCACTTCAAAGGTCCTTACCACTCTGCTTACCTAGCTAGTTAGTCCTCAAAAGCACAGCTCAGTTTTGGTGTATGTAGCCTCAAGTGGCCATAGAGAATGGAGTACCTGGAAGGCAAGCTGGGTTTGGGTAGGACAGAAGGGCAAGAGAAATAATGGAGCCAAGACAAAGGTTCTGAACAAGGCCCATTGTTTAATGATTAAGTCTGAATTTAAACGGGTGTGTGTGGGGGGGGTGGGGAATGGGGGATGGATTCCTCCCCCAATGTGCCAAGAATGGTCAGGAAAACAGGTTCAGTTGCTCAGTGCGTAGCTGAGTGCTTAAAGGAAGCACAACTTTCTCCCACTCAGACCAAAGCCAGGTAGGACATACGTACATGCATTTAATGCATTTCTTCATAGCAATGAATAAGTGCCATGGTGAATCACTGAGATTTGCTGAAGGTGATCTTCTGTGTAATCAATCAATCTGCTTAAAATACAAAGTCAAAAATAAAGAGCAAATAGGATTATGGTTGCCTTCAGGGACTGTCCCAAGCATTCAATTCAGTTGTAAATTAGCAATGATCAGACACAACTTCTGGTCTCCAGGTATGGGGGAGGTAGCTTTGAGAATCAACAGGAAAACTGTTACTTTTAAGGTAATAGTGTTAGGAGCCAGGCAATATGACTGATAAAGATTTTTAGCTATCTTCATAAGTGGAATCATACTTACTAGAAGACTCAGGATCTGTGTCCACTTGACAAACCAGTCTTTCAGGCAGTCATTGGGCTCCATCTTTTTGTGAAAAGACAAACAGAACCTCTCCCCCATATTAAAATGGGGTCTGCACCATTCCATGTATTAGTTAGAGGGTCCTGCCATTTAACCATTGCATATAAGCTGCAAGTGACTGGATCCCAATGGCAATCTGCTGCAGACTGACCTTTAGCATCAGTTTGCAAAAATTTAAAACAAATAAGACAAAAGCAAGATGTGATGTTGGTGACGCTGGATGGTATAATTTCCCCTTTTTTGTTTTTAAAAGTCAAATTTTCAGAGTGCAATGCACATGTTCAACAATTCCTTGTCCCATTGGGGTATAAGGAATTCCAGTTTTATGTTCAATACCAAATTCCTTACAAAATGATATAAAGTTGTTGTCAGTATAGGCTTGCCCATTATCTGTCTTAATGACTTTAGGTAATCCCATAGCATTAAATGCTTGTAAACAATGATCAATTACCTTTCTAGGGGCTTCTCTTATATGCAGAGAAGCAAAATGGAATCCTGAACAAGTGTCAATACAAAATGCATATGTTTTAATTTTCCAAATTCTACATAATGAGTTACATCCATTTGCCAAATATGATTGGGCATAAGGCCTCATGGATTAACCCCTAAATGTGGAACTGGAGATAATGTAAGGCAGTTAGGGCAGTGTTTTACAATGATTCAAGCAAATGGCCCCAGGAAACAAACTGGAGTAGCCATTCTAATATCCAATAAAATAGACTTTGAACCAAAAGTCATCAAAAAAGACACAGGACCCTTTATACTCATCAAAGGAAAAATCTACTAAGAAGAACTCTTAATTCTGAACATCTATGCTCCAAATAAAAGGGCACCCTCATTCATAAAAGAAACTGTACTAATGCTTAAAGCACACGTTGCACGTCAAGTGATAATTGTGGGTGACTTGAATACCACACTATCTTCAGTGGACAGATCAGGGTAACACAAACTAAACAGAGACACAGTGAAACTAACAGATGTTTTGGACCAAATAGATTTAATAGATATCTATAGAACGATTCATTCTAAATCAAAAGAATATACCTTCTTCTCAGTACCTCCTGGTACCTTCTCCAAAATCAACCATATAATTGGTTACAAAACAGACCTCAACAGATATAAGATCGAACTAATCCCATGCCTCCTATCTGATCACTATGGAGTAAGGATGGTCTTCAATTGCAACAAAAACAACAGAAATCCCACATACACAAGGAAGCTGAACAATGCTCTACTCAATGATACCTTGGTCAAGGAAGAAATAAGGAAAGAAATCAAAGACTTTTTAGAATTTAATGAAAATGAAGGCATAACAAACCCAAATTTATGGGACACAATAAAAGCAGTGCTAAGAGGAAAATTCATAGCTCTAAGTGCCTCCAAAAAGAAGCTGGAGAGAGCATACACTAGCAGCTTAATAGCACACCTGAAAGCTCTAGAACAGAAAGAAGCTAATACACCAAAGAGGAGTAGAAGGCAGGAAATCATCAAACTAGGGGCTGAAATCAACCAGATAGAAACAGAAAGAATTATACAAAGAATCAACAAAACCAGGAGCTGGTTCTTTGAGAAAATCAACAACATAGATAAGCCAGACTAACCAGAGGGCACAGAAACAGTATCCAAACTAACAAAATAAGAAATGAAAAAGGAGATATAACAACAGAAACTGGGGAAATTCAAAAAAATCATTATATCCTACAACAAAGCCTATACTAAACACAACTGGAAAATCTGGATAAAATGGACAATTTCCTAGACAGATAACAGAAACCGAAGTTAAATCAGATAGACCATCTAAACAGTCCCATAACCCCTAACGAAAAAGAATGGTTTTAGTTCAGAATTCTACCAGACTTTCAAAGAAGACCTCATACCAATACTCTTCATATAGAAACAGAAGGAACACTACCTGACTCATTCTTTGAAACTACAATTATGCTGATACCAAAACCACACAAAGATCCAGCAAAGAAAGAGAACTTCAGACCAATTTCCCTTATGCATATCGATGCAAAAATATTCAATAAAATTCTTGCCAACCAAATCCAAGAACTCATGAAAATGATCATTCACCATGATCAAGTAGGCTTCATCCCAGGGATGCAGGTATGGTTCAATACACAGAAATCCATCAATGTAATCCACTGTATAAACAAACTGAAAGAAAAAAAAACCCACACGGTCATGTCATTAGATGCTAAAAAGGCATTTGACAAAATTCAGCATCCTTTCATGTTAAAAGTCTTGGAAAGTACAGGAATTCAAGGCCCATACCTAAACATAGTAGCAATATACAGCAAACCAATGGCCACCCTCAAACTAAATGGAGAGAAACTTGAAGTAATCCCACTAAAATCAGGGACTAGACAAGGCTGCCCTCTCTTTCCATATTTATTCAATTTAATACTTGAAGTTCTAGCTAGAGCAATTAGACAACAAAAGAATGTCAACGGCATACAACTTGGAAAGGTAGAAGTCAAATTATCACTATTTGCCGATGATATGGTGGTATACTTAAGCCATCCAAAAAACTCCACCAGAGAATTCCTACAGCTGATAAACAACTTCAGCTAAGTGGCCAGATATAAAATTATCTAAACAAAGCAGTAGCTTTCCTATACTCAAAGGAAAAACAGACTGAGAAAGAAATTAGGGAAACAACATCCTTCACAATAGTCACAAACAACATAAAGTATCTTGGTGTGAGTCTAACCAAACAAGTGAAAGATCAGTATGACAAGAACTTCAAGTCTCTGAAGAAAGAAATCGAAGAAGACCTCAGGAGATGGAAAGATCTCCCATGCTCATGGATTGGATTGGCAGGACTAATAGAGTAAAAATGGCCATCTTGCCAAAAGCAATCTACAGATTCAATGCAATCCCCATCAAAATCCCAACTCAATTCTACATAGAGTTAGAAAGAGCAATTCTCAAATTCATCTGGATTAACAAAAAACCCAGGATAGTTAAAACTATTCTCAACAGTAAAAGAACTTCTGGGGAATCAGTATCCTGGACCTCAAGCAATACTACAGAGCAATAGTGTTAAAAATTGCATGGTATTGGTACAGTGACAGACAGGTAGATCAATGGAATAGAATTGAAGACCCAGAAATGGATGCACACACCTATGGTCACTTTACCTTTATCTAAGGAGCTAAAACCACCCAGTGGAAAAAGGATAGCCTTTTCAAGAAATGATGCTGGTTCAATTGGCAGTTAGCATGCAGAAGAATGCAAATTGACCTATGCTTATCTCCTTATATAAAGCTCAATTCCAAGTGGCAGAAAAGAAACTGGGAAAGAGCCTTGAGCACATGGGCACAGGGGAAATTTTCCTGAGCAGAACACCTGTAGCTTATGCTCTAAGATCAAGAAGTGACAAATGGGACTTCATAAAATTACAAAGTTTTTGTAATGCAAAGGACACTAACGGTTGGATAAAACTACAACCAAGAAATTGGGAAAAATATTTACCATCCCTATATCCCACAGAGGGTTTATATCCAATATATACAAAGAACTCAAGAAGGTAGACTCCAGAGAGAAAAAAAAAAAACCCTATTAAAAATACAGTACAGAGTTAAACAAAGCATTTTCACTTGAGGAATATCAATTGCTGAGAAGCACCTAAAGAAATGTTCAGCATTCTTAGTCACCAGGGAAGTGCAAATCAAAACAATCCTGAGATTTAACCTCACACCAGTCAGAATGGCTAGGATTAAAAACTCAGGAGACAGCAGGTTTTGGCGAGGATGTAGAGAAAGAGGAACACTCCTCCACTGCTGGTGGGATTGCAAGCAGGTACAACCACTCTGGAAATCAGTCTTGTGGATCCTAAGAAAACTGGGCATGACACTTCCGGAGGACCCTGCTATACCATTCCTGGGCATATATCCTGAGGATTCTCTGGCAGGCAATAAGGACACATGCTCCACTATGTTCATAACAGTCCTATTTATAATAGCCAGAAGCTGGAAAGAACCCAAATGCCCCTCAACAAAGGAATGGATAGAGAAAATGTCGTGTATGTGTATACACACACACACATATATACACACACACAATGGAATACTATTCAGCCATTAAAAACAATGAATTCATTAAATTCTTATAAGTCTAATTTCTAGGATAAGAATTACATAAAATATTATGCCAATTTAGAAGTGTCTTTAGAGACCTGTTTGTTCCTGAGTTGACTCATGTCTCACGTTATTGTTTAAAATGACTCCAACCCTGAGTTTCCAGTTTTAAGCTAGCTTTTTGTTACCAACATTACATTTTTTTAAATCATACCCAATAACTTATAAGCTGATACTATGTAACTAAGACATCCAAGACATATTAAAATCTTTAAGACCAAAGGGACACAAAGATGAAGCAACTACATGAATCTTATAAAATTTAGACCAAACATTTTTTCTAGCTATAATTTCAAGAGAAAAGGCACCTTGAACCCAATAATTACAATTACAGAGATTTTTCTAAGAGAAATGACCATCAGCTTACTTGCCATAGAACTTGAGAAGCCATTGGCCCCTTTTAAATGCAGCTTCTGCATTTCTTGATTCCTAGCTAAGGGTGTGGGGCAGGTTAAATCGGCCTCTGCTATGAAAAATGAGAGTTCTCTCTAAACTAAATCAAAGGATGGATAGCCAGCAGATAAAGATTTTTTACAATTTTTTCTTATGAATATGAAACGCAGAACATTCAATCAAACCACAAAATGGAAACACAGACTTAACATAGAACAGTCAGTTTTGACAGAAATGGACAGATTGGTGCATCAAAAATAGACAATAGAAAGAGAGAAAAGAGAATCTGATGTAACCAGCACTAAGAATATCTCCAGTAGGGTCCATAGAGGAAGCAGGACATGTCCTGCTTTCTTCTGTTCCTAGGAGTGTTCTAAAATCCATTTTCCTTCTCTCCTTCTCACTCTATCATGTTTCTAAAATCTGGTTTTTTTGGGGGGGCGGGTTCTACTCTTTTAATTTAGTTTAATGCCCTATTCTTCTTGCCTGATGCAGTTTTAGACTACAGACAATTGCCTAATAAAATTCACCATCCCAATTTGCTATCACACCCTAGCAGATATCAATGTTGGGCTGACACTGACTCAGTCTATCCTGTATCCTCTTTGCACCCCTGCAACAACAGTCTTCAAAAGATGACATTTATAGTGCTAACATTAGTGCAGTATGTTGCTTACTGTGCCAGAAATATAACTTCTTCCATATTCTGTGGCGATCTACCAAAGACAGAATTTCCTCACATGATCTCTCAGTGTCCAGTCCCAATGTTCAGGTGCCACCTGTAGCTGCCAATGGCCACGGAGAACTGGGTAACTAGAAGGAATCTGAGGCTGGGTAGGACAAATTAGCAAGAGAAATAATGGAGCCAAGACAAAGGTTCTGATTAAGGCCCAATGTTTAATGATTAAGTCTGAATTTAAAAGGGGAGAAACCCATTACCCAATATGCCAGGATCTGCTCAGGAAAACATGTTTAGCCACTCATTGGTTAGCTGGGTCCTTGGAAGAAGCTGAAGATC
The DNA here is from genome assembly GCF_947179515.1 of Apodemus sylvaticus. NCBI lineage: Eukaryota > Metazoa > Chordata > Mammalia > Rodentia > Muridae > Apodemus > Apodemus sylvaticus. The sequence continues at coordinate 75,639,734 of NC_067479.1, read as the reverse complement.
TGGAAGAACAACAGACCTCACCTAGGTCAGAAGGCTTCACCCTAGATGGGTGACTGTGGCAAAATGAGGTCTGAATTAGCCAGATCAAGGCTGGGAGGAGGCACAGGAGAGTGTCTTGCAATAATTCTTGTTCCCTTTAGTGTAAATTACACTGTGAATGCTATTAATAATTATTAATTTATAACATGTTTATTTACCTGCTGTCTTTCAAAAGATTTTAAATTCCTAAATCTGAATAGCCTAATGTCTGGCCCCATAGACATATATACAAACAAATGATTTATTCAATGATTTATTTCAGGAACTCACATTTCCAAGTGTGTGGCTACTATTATACAAATATACAATGTATATTGTTTTTGTTAAAAATACTGAAATTATAGGGCTTCAAAAATGGAAGCTCCAGTCAAAAAGGAAGTGCTAAGCCCTCAGCAAGTGATCACATCCTTAAAACTCTGAGCTTTGAGCCTACTTGGTTCTTCAATTGAGTTTATTCTTTCCCTTTGCAGACATCAAAACTATTAAAGAGCTCACTTGGAGGGGGAGAGTCTTGCTCCACTATAATTCTGCAAAATCTAAGGTTTATCTTTCATTGGCTTAAAATAAGTCTTGCCCTGCCCCTCCTAGGCAGCTGTGACTGGCTTGTAAAAGAGAAGGACACAAAAGATTCTGAGCCTGGCACTGATCATCTGCCCCCCATTCACATTAGGATCCCAGGACAAAAGTCTGGTAAGAGAGGTACTTCAGGGCCATGGCCAGGTAGTGGAGTTGGCTGGGAAATGCTGCCTGGAGAGGGAAGGTAAACATGGAAGAAAGGATGACAAATGTACACTGTGAGAGTCCCTGAAGGTGTCATACAGGGAAGGGAACTCCACATAGAGATAAGAATGAAAACCAGGTACAAATTAACTTCTGTCAGCCTGGATCAAACTTCTGAGAGTCTAATAGTAGGTGGTTTATTCCCAGTGCATTTAAACCCAGTACAATTTAGAAAAGATGTTTCCTGGTGTAATTCAATCTCTGATGCACGAGGAACCATAATAACATTCAAACTCAACTCAGGATGGTGTCATTTATTCTGAGAAGATGGGTTCTAAAGAAAGTTTACCAGTACTAGCTTAAGGGCCTAAGGGTCTGGCCTGCTCTCAGTCATACAGAGAGCATAGAGGTCATTTGGGTCATTAGCCACTTCTGGTCCTTGTTGTGGAACCTTGGGGGAGCCTCTGACTGTAAGAGTCATTTATAGTAGGAGCAACCTTCAGTCCTGGTTGCAGGAGCTTGATAAGGCTGGCCCAACAGATAATATAGATCACCAGTCTGTTATTCATTTCCAAATCTCAGCTTTCTGGATAAAAGGACTGTGTTTTTCATCTTTCCAATTGGAACGACAATCTTGTATGTTTAACGTTCCTGGTTTCTCTGAAGATCTGTGGATTCAGGGACAGTTGTGCTATGATCTCAACAGGAAGCATTGCATGTATGAATATAGGTCAAAGAGAATGAGAGGTGACATCCAGGACAGCCTGCCCATCCCTGGCCTCCTCACTGGACTTCAAATGTTTCATAGAATTATGAGACTGGCTTTTTTCCTTTTTTAAGAACTATGAAATCATAAAAGGAAGGAAAAAGATCAAGTAAGTCATGACAGATATGTTTGCTCTTACTGCTTCTTCTATTACCACAATCTTCCTTCTTCCTCCACAGAAAACATGGTGGTGGACCTTCCCAGATACCTCCCTCTCCTATTGCTACTGGGGTCATGGGAGCCCGTGTGTCTACTTCGCGCACAGCCTAAGGGTCTCTCCAGGGCACACTGGTTTGAAATTCAGCACATACAGACAAGTCCTCAGCCATGCAACACAGCCATGCGCAGCGTCAATAATTATACCCAGCACTGTAAACAGAAAAACACCTTTCTGCATGAATCCAGAATGTGGCTGATACCTGCGGTTTGCACAATATCACCTGCAAGAATGGTCGGAAGAACTGCCACAAGAGTGCAGAGCCTGTCAAAATGACTGACTGCTCACACACTGGAGAAGCCTATCCTAACTGCCGCTACAGTAGTGATGTCCAATACAAATTCTTCATTGTAGCCTGTGAACACTCAAAGAAAGACAATCCTCCCTACAAACTGGTGCCTGTGCACTTAGATAAGATTGTGTAAGGTTAGGTCTGTTTGTCTGTTTGACATAGGTTCTCTTACAGTTTATCCCACTTTGCCTTTTGTTCCCACAGAAAAGGGAAGGTGTTGGGAGAATTAAGATGCCTAAGCTGTTAAAATGTTGGCGGGGGGGGGGGGGGGGGAAGAGAGTGCACAGGTTATGATGTAGCTCAGGAACTCAGGAAATGAGCACTTGCTTCATTCACAAAGGTCCCTGGGTCAGTCATCATACCCCCCACGAAAGAAAGAAAGAAAGAAAGAAAGAAAGAAAGAAAGAAAGAAAGAAAGAAAGAAAGAAAGAAAGAAAGAAAGAAAGAAAGAAGGAAGGAAGGAAGGAAGGAAGGAAGGAAGGAAGGAAGGAAGGAAGGAAGGAAGGAAGGAAGGAAGGAAGGAAGGAAAGAAAGAAAGAAAGAAAGAAAGAAAGAAAGAAAGAAAGAAAGAAAGAAAGAAAGAAAGAAAGAAAGAAAGAAAGAAAGAAAGGAGGGAGGGAGGGAGGGAAGGAGGGAAGGAAGGAAGAAAGAAAGGAGAGAGAGAGGGAGGGAGGGAAGGAAAGAAGAAAGGAAAAAAGAAAGAAAGAAAGAAAGAAAGAAAGAAAGAAAGAAAGAAAGAAAGAAAGAAAGAAAGAAAGAAAGAAAGAAAGAAAGAAAGAAAGAAAGATAGATGTGGGAGATCAAACTGTGGAAAACCAGACTTTCAACAGCTCTCACCTTGAGAATCCACTGACCTTGCGGTTTACAGCTGAACCACCCCCTTCTTCACACAAGGCTGATCAACTGGTTCTTATCCTGGCCGAACACCTGGGGTTGTCTAGGCGGAACCACCATTCCAGAAAAGCTGCTGGATGCCACAGCCAGCATCCACCCGATGACCTTTCCTCTTTCTGTGCTTTTAGCATTCCCCCTCAGCCCCTCCCTACTTCCTCTTATGGTGCGTTCAAAACCAGGCATTTTGCTTTTCATTAAAGAGGCTTTGACAAGACACCCCTTTTTGTTTGGCCTCGCTCTTCTTTCCCGCCTGTTTTTCTTAACAGGCTCGGTTCTCCTCGGCTCCCTGAATAACTAGGGCCCGCGGATGGGATAGAAAGAAAAGAAAATCAAATTATTTTCCACTCTGGGATTGCATCTTATGAAGGAGGAATATAAAAAAAAGTATAAAGAAAGACCAAGCCTCTGAACAATTTATTTTTATCTGCAATTTTTTGGGTCAAGATTTCTTGTACTATGCTCATAGGAAAAAAAACATTTCTTTTTTAATATAATGAGTGTGAATTTTGCTGGGTTGTTTGCTTTTGTTTTTTGACAGGGTCTGATTTGGTCATGGTGGGCTCAACATCACTTTGTAGCCAAGAATGGTTATCAACTCTTATTAAATCCTGTTGTATTCTCTTACACTTCCATTCTTGCTCAGTCTCTTCTTCCAGCTAGCTTCCCTATCCTCTTACCCTGTGAGGTTCATGTTTCCAAAGCAGGAAATGGGGAGGGTCCCTGGAGGCCAGGAGACTGGACTTGGAAGATTCACAGTCATCTTTTACTCCAGGCTAAAGTATCAAAATATGATTTGACAATGCTATAACCCACCCTGAAGTTCAGCTCCCAAGTCTGTTCTGTAGCCCTGATCATCAGTAGCAGCAATTGTAGTGACTGCAAAAAAATTTTGTCATCTGCATTGACCTAGTGCTTGAGTTATGTTGAATTTAAGCTTACCCCACAATAGACATACAGATCTACATGCTGGCAGACATGGTGCTCGAAAAGCAGCTGAGAATTCTACAACCAGATCAGGAAGAGTCTCTGAGCTCCACATGAGCTTTTGAAAACTCAATGCTCACCCCTGGTGACACCCTTCTTCCTATAAGGCCACACTTCCTTATCTCTTTCAAATAGTACCACTCCCTGATGACTAAGCACTCACATACAGGAGTCATGGAAGGCTATTCTTATTCAAATTACCAAACTAGAGTTACTTGGGAAGAGGAACCTCAGTTGAGAAAACATTGCACCTAATTTGCCTGCGGGAAGCTTGTGAGCATTTTATGTTATTTCATCTTCTTTTATTTCATTTCATTTTGAGACATGTAGTCCTATCTGCCCTGGAACTTTCTATGTAGCAGGCTGGCCTCAAACTCACACAGTTCTGCCTGCCTCTGCCTCCTGAGCACTGGGATCAAAGGAACTTGCCACTATACCTGGCTTGAAGCATTTTATGGACTGATAATTGATGTGGAAGGGTCTGGCTCTTTGTGGGCAGTGCCACCCCCTGAAACCCTGGATGCTATAAGAAGCAATGAAGAGAAAACTAGTAAACAACACACCTTTCTAAGAGCTGTACCAGCTTCTACCTCCAGATTCCTGCCTTGAGTTCTTGCCCCAACTTCCCTGGATAACTGGCTCCATGCTGTAAGACAAAATAAACCCTCTACTTCCCTACTTGCTTTTGAAATGTTTTCTCACAGCAATAGAAACCACACAAAGTTGGTAAAGAGGTCAGCTTAGGAACTTTGGAAAATTCAACCAGAACCCTCCCCTCCTGGAAAAGAAAGGTCATAGAGCTCATATGTAGCCCTCCCCTTGAGAAAGGAGGAGCTAATTACATTCCTCAGACCACAGAGAAGGAGGACTGACCATAGGCCACCTGTGAATAGGGAAGGCCCAGAGCAAGTAGACACATTCTGAGACTGTTGACTGCCTACAGAAAAGGGAAGTTCTTACCACCTCATTCCCTAAAGACCAATCAATTTAAAAGTCACACTGTTCTGCCAATCATATTGTGCCTAATGGCTGATGCTCTGAAAACTGTATAAAAACTCATCGAACAGGCTGTGTGTGTGTGTGTGTGGGGGGGGGGGGGTGTTCTTCTCTTTCCTAGGCTTAGTCAAGAGCACTTAACTTGCTTGTGCTCTAATGTAAGTGTAACCAATAGGTATTATTCATCCTGACATTTGCCATAAAAAAATGACTCTACCATTTTGGGCAAAACTTGAAGCACCATTATTACATATTAAATACTGACCAAGAGATGAACTTTGGTCAGAACCATTGCCTGGAATTTCCAAGCTGGATTGGCATACCACCTCCTCAGGGTGGAGCAGAGTTTAAATACCTTTTGCAGGAAGGTATGTCTAAGAAGGGACATTCATTCACTAAACTCTCATCACCCTAGAGATTATATGAAGAAGAAAGAAACATGATCAGAGTATATCTTATGGGGAAAAATTATTTTCAATTTAAAATAACTAGAGAAAAAGAAAATAATCCTGTTAAGTGTATTGGAGTATTTTTTCTATCTGGTCTTTTGCCATGAGCAGTTTAAGGATTCTCTGGATTCATCTTCTATTTACCCATCTGATCTTGGGAAGTGAAGGAATTGTTAACAGATGCAGTCTCTTGAGCTAACTTTCTGACAGTAAAGAAAGGTTAACAACACAGTATGTAACCTCTGGGAATATCACAGGTGAGATGAAAATTTCTGGTTTCTTTGTAGTCTCAATTGTGTCATGTGATGTTTTTCTGGAAACTGTCTTATTAGAGAGATTATTTTACTGAGGCAGGCATGTGGGGGATGCTTTGCTGAAAACAGATTTGTGGTGTTTTTTTCTGGAAGCTGCCTGGAAATGGGGCATGTGATGTTTTGCTGGAGCAGATGCTTGAGAACATGTGATGTTTGGAGCGGATATAAGTATAACCCAACTGACAGTGGATGACACTGTGTCATTGGCTAACCTTGCCACTCTTTGCTGGTCTTCTGGCAGCTTCTTGCCACTTCTACAGACTCAGGCCAATTGGCAGAGCCTTGAGGTTTCTTCTGGATCAAACCACTGTTGCTGATCTACAAATGGTGTTTGCAAGTAGATTGAGCTACTGCTGCTGATATATGTAAACTGAACTGCTGTTGTTCTGACAATGAAGATTGGAATTTGTCCAAAGAATTATTCCAAAACAGGCCCATATTGCCCTTTGCCCTATTAACCTTTCCTTTCCACTACCTCTGGTGGGTGGTAGGCTAGAAGAGAGGTTAAAGTATTTAAGAACCCTTATTAAAGTAGGTTTTTAAAAGAATCTAAAGCTACACACAGGTTGTTTTTTAGTTCTTCATAAGTCTTTGGAGACAAAAAACACTTGCCTAGACATAGTAGAATGTCCCAGGTAGCCGAGAGATAAACAGGCACAATCACCTCCTAAGACTGTATTACAGAAAACATGGGACGCTCAGGATAATAACACTCAGGAAGTACCTGGAGTCCTGAGCCTCTTTTATTTACTGAACCCAGTAGCCTAGAAGCATGTCTTTCTTCTGCTTTCTTGGAAGAGACTACAATCCTATTCTCAATTCCATAAAAACAAAAGTAATGAATATTCTTGGGATGAAGATGTGAAGAGTGGAGACTTTCTTTCCATTCTTACCAACACCAAATGCTAACATAATCACCAAGAGACATGATGTCAGCATTGAAGGGAGTCATTTGGGGAACTAGGGCACAATGGATGGCACAGCACTGATTCTAGGAGAAAACAGCCTCAATAAGCTAAAGCAGGAGAATTGCTTAGAGGGTCTGTTGGGCTTCCAGAAGATGTTACCACAGACAAGGCATCTGAAAGGACGTAAAGTTATTCCCTCGCAGTTCTGGAATTTGGAAGTCCAAGATCAACAAGGTACTGGGAGAATTAGTTTCTTCTGAGGTCTTTCCTTGACTTTCTGATGTCCAACTTCAGTCTTTCCTCTGTGCAAACATGTGATGGGTATCTCTCTGTGTCCAAACTTCCTCTTCTTATCAACACACCATCAGTTTGATCATACCTTTCTCACATAATTTTAATCTAATCATTTTTAAAGGCTCTATCTCCAAGCACAGGGTACATTCGGGGGTACTGTGTGTCAATATTTGAACATAAGAGCTTTGAGAGACCATGATTTAGCACACCATGAAGGGTGTAAAGCAAAGACATTTTAGATAAAATACCAATATTTGTGATAGATTAGAACTACATTCTCAAAGCCAAAAATATATTGTGAAATTCTGGGGATGTGAGCTGTGCTTCTTATGAGAAGAAAAAATATATTTTTCTACTGTTGAATAATCAGATCAGTTATGTTCTTCCAACCTAGTTAGTTAAAAGAACCAGGGAAACCACTCAATTAGACCACCCTTCTAGTTCTCTTTCTCACCCTCTAGGCCCCATTTATATTTAGTTGATTCTTGATATCATATCCCTAATTACCTCAAACCTTCTATTAATTATATCAATACTCCTGTTTACCTGCTCAATTCCATTCCCAAGGATCAGTAGCTGGCCCCAGATCTTTATGGTGGTGTAGGATTTAGACTCACATAGCAGTACTTTTCACTGTTACAGAGTTGCATCTATGAGAGGACTGAGATAAGGAAGAGGAGGAGGAGAAGCAGTAGGAGGAGCATGTAAGTGTTTCTGCTAAGATAAGAGGGTATCCTGGGACTAGAAATCCCAGGAACCATAAAACTCTAACAGAAAAAGGTATCCCAGTAGCTGCCTTGGTTCCTTCACATTCAAGAAGCCCCTCATATAATTCATATTGCATCCTTAATGTTCACATAGTTGAGAAATTATATATTTTCAAAGTTCTTTTCCACAGCCTACAAGGCTATACTGAAGGTCCCAGGCTGTACCAAACTGCTATGACATTAGCCACATGTTTGCTGCCCAGACTCATGCCACCTCAGGTCCTTATGAAGTCATTAAGGTCAACAGGGAGGACATTGCTCAACAGAACAGGAAAATATGTACATTATTATGCAAATAAGCCTTATGCCATGACAGTCCACATCTGCTGGTCCTGTCCCGGGGCAGAAACCCTGTCATTCTGTCCCCACCAAGGCCATGCCAGACTCAGCAAGATCCACACCAACCCAGAAGGGCAGATTCCACAAACAAATCCATTTGCTGCTCCAGAGGAGTGGCTTCCCTGCAGCCCTGCCTGTGGTCCACTGAGAGCAAGAACCACCACTGCCCAGTGAGGAGGGGAGGAGAAGTATTACTTCTGGGGCCCAGAAAGGAAGAACAAAATGGAATCAGGGATCCAGATTGAAAGTCAGTTATGGACCTGAGAATGTCACCCTCTCTGCTCAGTTCTGCATCTGAATGCATGAAGGCACACTGCCACCTCTGGTGATGCTGGGCTCCCTCATGTCCTGAAAGAGATGGCACTTTTCTGTGTGAAACTGATTCCTAACTAGAGTTCTATCCTCAGGAGTCTGGGCAGGGCCTCTCATTATACATCTATTTTTTGTGTAGATTCCCATTGCCTTATCTTGAAATCTGTCCTTCCTGGTTTGTGTTGAATTATCTCACAACTGACCTCTGAGGACAGCTATGCAGGGAGAGGGCAGGGGATAGCCTCACTGAGAGATCCCAATTCCCTGGTCTCCTCTGCCAGCCTCTTCTTTCCCACAGAGAAACTTCAGCGAAGATGTCCTCCATGAACTTTCTGGAAAGATGCCTACCTCTTCTCAGATACATTTGTTTCCAGGAACTGGGTAGATGACTCAATTCATATGAGGTTCTGCCTCAACACACCCACAAGCGCATGCACACACAAATACACACACAATTCTCTGTTAGTGTATCTCCTCCCCCTTTCTCTCTCCTCACTCCTGTCAGACACAGAGATACTCAGAGATCTTGATGAGTATGCTAAGGTGTTTATTGATTTGAAGAGATCTGTTCAGGTAAATTAAAGGGAGTCAGGGACAGTTTTCATGAGGACAGGTGCTGATATACAGCACAGAGAGGAACTGGTTCTTCACCACTATAATCTTGGCATTAGCAGATGAGCGAAGGTACAAAGTGTTGACACTGAAGCCAAAGTGGCTTATCCAAGTGAACCGGAACGACTGGATTGATGGGATCATCCTATGGAGTTCTCCTGTTACAGGCCACTCTGTAGAACTTCACTGATTTTATCATAATGTATCTACATTTGGGACATACACTTTTTTTTCTTTTTTTGAGGTCACAGATAGTTATATTTACCTTAGATGAAATATTATGACAATTTGTACTTATCCCATCTTTGCAGGTGGTATTTGCATTGCCACACACACGGACAACATCAGCAAAAGTTGTATGAAGAAAAGTATTCAGGTTCTTACAGTTTTCTTTAATCTTGTTAATGACCTGCATTGCATCATCACATCGGGGTGTAGGCACTCTTATAGATAAACGCTGGATGTCAAACGTCTGGGAAGGGGTTGATTCCTGGCTTGAGGGTAGTGTTAGAACAAGTCCCATCAGCAGCAGGAGACAAAGTCTGGACTAAAGCAGCTTCAGACCCATGTTTCTTGTGAGAACAGAAGTGACTACTTCCACCCTACCTCAGTTTCCCCTATCTCTTCCTGAAGGCCCTCTGCTGTCACTGTGGGTCCATAGTGCCACTTCTCATGAACACTGCTCCATCATTGCCCTTCCTGTCCCAGGCCTAGGCAGTCAGTGTCTTACCCCATCTGTGTGTGCCCCCTTGAAATGGAGTGCTGGTTTTCCTGGAAATGTGGGATAATGGGTGAGTTCTACTTGGGCCCATTGATATAGAACAGGCTCTGTGGATGGAGCTAGTGGCTCAGAGTCTTCAACAAGACAAATCTACTGATTGGTACATTGCCTAATTGTACAACCAGCCTTCAGTTTCTTCACTTGGCCAAGCCATAGTGCTGCTGACCCCACTGCAAGGAATCCAATTCTAAGTTCTCTTGTGCAGTGTAGTTTGAAGTCTGAATCTGAAATCTACATAGAAATCTGTGTATTGGCTGTTGATTGACTGCACACTTCATGAGTGTTTTCAGTAATGGATCGTCCAAGTTTTCTATTAGCCTGGCTGTACACTTAGAAACAAAGCCTTAGAAAACCAGAATCATAGGAGATATTAACATTAGGAGTTTGAATCATTCCACGTATATTATTTGTATAATACACACTGTATATTGTATTTACAACAAGGCTTTGCTCTCATACAATGGGCTTTAAAATTTTGGAGTAGTTGTTGCTCCAGAAAAGATTCAAAGGCAATATCTTTTTCAACATTTGGGGTCTCAGTTATATCCTAGAAAAATTGTGGCACAGAAAATTCAAATAAGAAAAGATAGTTCACTTACTTTAAATTATTTTTTAAAAAAAACTAAAATTATTTTCAAAAGCTTCTAGGAGATGTTAATTGGCTAAGCTCTCACCTTAAGCTCACCACAGGAAGACTTAAGCCTCTATTTGATGTTCTTAAGGGGTATGCAAATTAACTGGTGAGGGACAAATAGCTTTGCTGATAGTATAGGAAGCATTAGCCAACAACAGATGAATTATGTAGACATTAGATCAATTGCTGACTGTGATATTACTACTCATGTGTCCACAAGTGGTCCTTTGGAAAAAGGGAGCATTAATATGGATTTATCTTTCTTCATCTCCAAGTAAAGTTTTAATGCCCTATTATGAAGCTATTGCTATGTTAGTAAATAATTGTAGGACAGAATCTTGAAAGTATTTTGGAAAGAATGTCTTAAGAACCTGATGAAACATTTGTTCCTTGTTTCAAACAGCAATCAAATTGATTATTGCAGAATACTGATATTTGGCCTATTGCTTGGCAAACATTTTAGGTAAAATTGATAATCATTATCCAAAGACAAGTTGTTACAATTTGTTTCTATGAATGATTTTGTATTTCCTGTAAATTTATGCATGCATACAATAAAAATGCAACTAGGATATATGTATAAATAGTTCGTCTATGGGAGAGAAACATATGTAATTGGATCACATGTTTATCCTCTTGAATTTCCCTCAACTTCAGCACAAATAATTGAATTATATGCTGTAGCCACTGTTTTTAAAATTTTGAAAAATCTTGCTTTTAATTTGTATACTGATATATAGCTCATGGTTTGCAATTGCTTGTAATTGCTCCTTTTTAAAATACTGCTCATTTTTATATATTTTTTAAAGATTTATTTATTTATTATTTGTAAGTACACTGTAGCTGTCTTCAGACACACCAGAAGAAGGCGCCAGATTTCATTTACAGATGGTTGTGAGCCACCATGTGATTGCTGGGATTTGAACTCAGGACCTTAGGATGAACAGTCAGTGTTCTTAACCGCTAAGCCATCTCACTAGCCCTCATTTTTATATTTTATTACAATTATTTATGCAAATACTACTCAAATTAAGAGAAAGTACTGTTCCATTAAAGGACTGTCTTTGGACATTTAAGAGCTCATACTGGATTGCCTGGACAAGGCCCCATAGGCCAATTCCATAGCAGATTTGTATACCAAGTACATTATAGGCCTTACAGAGAAACAATTGGCTATAAAATCTCAATCTCTGTATCATCAAAATAGTAATGACTTGAGGCCATAATTTGTTATTTTTAGAGAATGTGCAAGTCAAATTGTAAAGACTTGTTCTCAGTGTCCTCAATTTTTAATAATGGTGTTAATCCTTGAAGACTTATACCTAATCAATTATTGTAAATGATGGTACCCATATTTCTGATTTTTGGAAAATTAAAATATGCATATTGACACCTTTTCAGGCTATTTAGTTGCAAGTGCTTTAACAGGAGAAGCAACTAAAAATGGAATTAGTCATTGCCTGCATTATTTTTCTATGCTTGGTGTTCCAAATGAGATTAGAACAGATAATGGAACTGGTTATTACAGTCTAATATTTGAGATGTTTTGTATACAATTTAATATCACACATATTACTAGGATTCTTTATAATTTTCAAAGACAAATTATCATGAAACTTTAATATCTTCATAAAAACAAAAAATGGGAATTATATCCCCATATACATTATTTAAATCATGGTTTTTATTTTTAAATTTTTAAAATTTGGATGCCAAGGAACTCTCTGCTGAGTGTGTCTAAGCACCCTACAACTAAGCATACTTATGCTTAGTTGAAATGGAAGGATCCACTTACTGGCATATGGCATGATCCTGACAAGGCATTTAATATGGGGGCGACATTCTGGCTGTGTTTTTTTTTTCACAAAAAGAAAATGGAAGGCTGTCTGAGTCTTCTAATAATTATATGATACAAATGATGAAGACATCTCAAACTCCCTATCAGACAGCTGTGTTAACTTGGAGTGTAGTTTCCACTCCTACTAGAGAGCAAGTACTTTCTATCAAATCTCAAAGCCACCTCCATACACCTTGGTGGTCATACTTTGTGTCTGATCTTTGCTAATTGGCAGCTGAATTCAATACCTGGGACATTCCCACAAACGACTTTAATTTTGTTGCCTTTAACTTTTGGACTTTTTATCTTAAGCAGATTGGTTGCCTTCACATAGGATCATTTTCAGCAAGCTCAGCTATTCACCATGGAAGTTATTCACCACTATGAAAAAAATGAATTTTTGGGCAGTGGTGGCACATGCCTTTAATCCCAGCACTGGGGAGGTGGAGGCAGGCAGATTTCTGAGTTTGAGGCCAGGCTGATCTACAGAGTAAGTTTCAGGACAGCCAGGGCTGCACAGAGAAACCCTGCCGAAGAAGAAGAAGAAGAAGAAGAAGAAGAAGAAGAAGAAGAAGAAGGAGGAGGAGGAGGAGGAGGAGGAGGAGGAGGAGGAGGAGGAGGAGGAGGAGGAGGAGGAGGAGGAGGAGGAGGAGGAGGAGGAGGAGGAGGAGGAGGAGGAGGAGGAGGAGAGCACTGAGTACTTATGTCCTTCAGGGCTTTAGTCTGAATGGGAAAGAGTGTGCATTTAAAGGCCGGTAGTCAAAGACAGGCAACCTCTCTTGAGCTCCATTGAACCTAAGACAAAGGCAAGAATCAAAAAACTTTGCTTTGTCCACTAGACAAACACCAAAAAGCTGTGCTCATTCTCTGAGACAGGTAAGAAGGAGCAGCATAGATCTGGACCTAAGACAGACATGGTCACCTAGCTACTCTAGTCCCTAGATGGGATCATGGAAAACAAGTAAATCTTTGCTCCTGTCCAGCTCATATTAAAAAATAAAATAAAAAAAGGGGGGTGGGAACCTGTGCCCTTCCTCCAGCCTTGAGCAGGCTAAACAGATCTTAATTGTTTGCCAGTCAAACACCCACCTAACCCACCTAGGGTGGAGTCTTCCAGCCTAGGTGGAAGTCTTCCGCCTTGCCACACCTGCAGTTTACTGTAGGAGCAGACTGCCTGCTGAACTTGCTTTGCAACATTGTCCAGCTGAAACAAAGCAGCATAATTCAGCTGAAATAAAGGATGGGTCTTTGGGTTTTTCCCTATTTAAACACAGAGATGAAAATTGCACTTTGAGTCTTGATCAGAAACCTTTGTCTTGACTTCATTCTTCTATCCCCCACTGATCCTTTATCATTCCTAGCCTCTCTTTCAAATGCCTCTAGTTCTCAGTGGCTGCTGGACTGCTACAGTAAGGCTAAGTGAGGTCAGACCTGGGGAAACTCAGAAACTTGAGATTAGCAGGAGTTGAGGCACTCCCTACCTATTTCTGAACCTGCTCTGGAACATGTAACCATGAAACCCCACTGAGAGGACCACAAACAGTCAGGCACATATGAAAACACCTGGAGTTAGTTCTTCCCCATGAAAATAGAGTATCATTAACATCTCAAACTGAGTCAATAGGAAACACCTACACCTAAACCTCTACTCCTTTATGTTCCTTGATGCATATAGCAGAAAACTCTGAAATTCCTTTGCACACTTAAGATTCTGAAAAATGACTCATGCTTGTGGTAATTTCAGGTGGACACTGTGGAACCCTACCTCCCCTGCCATTCCATACTTGCTGTGTATGATTTGAACCACCTTGTTGCCTATGGTCTGGTACAACACATCTTCATTCTTGGAGCCATGATTGGCATGACTAAATGTGTTCTTGGGGTACTCATTGAAGGGTACCTGTCCTACCTCATGTAGTGGTTATATCTAGTGTGGATGGTGTGACACTCTGGCCTAAACCTGGAAGTCAACATCTTTGGTTGGGATTTTAGATGAAATTATATTGACTCTGTAGGTCAGCATGAACAAAGCAATTCCATGTATCTAAGCACTGAATCTTCCATTCAGTTTTTCCAGAGGCAGAATTGTTGGGGTCCAGATGGTCTGCAGTTCCTTTCTCTCTTTTTTTTTTCTTGTTTCTTTTGGTTGTATTGAAGATAAGAACCAGAGAGTGTGCAAGCTAAACATTGAATTTATCACTGAGCCACACCCCCATTTAATCTCTGTAATCCCCCTCCCCTGATTTTTTTTTCTGTTCTTATTTGTATTTTGCTTTTTGTGGCAGGATCTCACGTATCTCAAGATGGCTTTAATGCTTTTATATAGCTAAGAACAACACTGAACTCCTGATCTTCCTGCCTATACCTTTTTAGTTCTGGGATTATAAGCATGAGTACCTGTCCTAGAGATGGGCTAGAGCCCTCAACTCTGAATAGGTTTGGCAAGCATGATGCCAAAGAAGCCAAATCCTCCTCCACATATTTGTTCTTTGGTTTTCCATTCTCTCTCTCCCTCTCCCTCCAACCCCACACCCTCTCTCCTAGACAGTTTCTCTGTGTAGCCCTGGCAGTTGTGGAACTCAGTATGTAGACCAGATTGACTCTGCCTTCTGAATGCTGGGATCAAAGGCATCATAGCCTCAATCCTGTAACACAGACAGGCACTGAGTTCATCTTCCTGCCTCAACACCCTAAAAAGCTGGGATTATTGCTTGCATCAGCAAGTTTAGTCATAGTCATGGAGGTGCTGTTATTTCTCGTTTTAGCTGAGGGAGTCAGAGTGCCTGTAAGCAAGGAAAGAAACAAAAAGACCCAACCAAACAATCAGAATTCAAGCAATTAGTTGTTCAGGATCCTCATGAAGAGTGAGATGCACATATGCAGGGGGTAGGGCTAGATCCATCATATACATGCTCTTTAGTTGGTAGTTCAGTCTCTGAGATCCTCCAAGGGCCCAGATAAGTTACCTCTGTTGGTCTTCCTGTGGAGGTCTTACTCCCTTTGAAATCCTTAGTCCTTCCCCCAACTCTTCCATGAGTAGCCAAACTCTGTCCAATGTTAACGTATGGGTATCTGCATCTGTTTCCGTCATCTGCTCTGTGGACCCTCTCAGAGTACAACATGCTCCTGTCTGCAAGCTTAAGAGATTATCATCAATAGTGTCAGGATACAGGATGTTACCTGTATTTTATGGCTAATATCCACTTACAAATGAGTGCATACCATCCATGTCCTTTTGGGAACTATTTTACCCTAGTCAGGATGATATTCTCAAGTTTCATTCATTTAACTGCAAAATTCATGCCTTTGTTTTTAATAGCTGAATAGTTTCCCATTGGGTAGATGGACCACATTTTTTTTTAATCCATTCTTCTGTTGAGGAATTTCTGGGTTGTTTCCAGTGTAGCAATAGAGCAGGATAGCCATGAATTCTATCATTTTGAGCTATATAGTATCAGGCAAACCAGACTGAATAACAAGACCCTATCTCAAGAAAATCATCAATTATTTGTCATTAACCTTTTTAATGCTTTCTTTTCTTTTGTGTAGGTGGGGCAAAATGAGGGTATGGGGTGTCAAAGTTTTGATTTGGAGACTTTAAGATGGGTTGGAACCAGTATATGGCAGGGTCCTGGCAACACCCAAAATGGACCATTTTATGGCCCACAGCAGGGTGGGCCTTAAGATCAGGGTACAAGCTGAGTTGGAATGAGGGTATTTCATGTTTGGTGTAAATTTTGGCCATAGGAAAGATGCTGATAAGAGACCCTGCTGGTATATTCTTCTCACTCTGAGATGGACTGGCATTGACTCCGGCATGAAGTGACTGCTGGTTTTGGAGTTGAGGTGACTGCTGACATTGGAATTTGGTGATTGCCAGTGTTGAAGTTGAGGTGACTGCTGGTGTTGGAGTTGGGATGACTGATAATGTTGAAATTGAGATGAGTGCTGGTGTTGCACTTGCGTTGACTGTTCATGTTGAAGTTGAGGTGACTGACTACTTTGGACTTGAGTTGACTGCTGACATTGAAGCTGAGGTGACATCTGGTTGAAGTAACCGATGAATTTGGACTTGAGGCAAATGCTGGTGTTGGAGTTGACATGACTGCCAGTGTTGGGGTTGAAATAACTGTAGTGGGATTTGAAGTAATTGCTGGCATTGCTGCTGGACATGAGGTGACTGCTGGTGTTGGTGTTGTAATAAGTGCTGACATTGTATTTGAGGTGACTTCTATTTTTGCTCTTGGACTTGAGGTGACTTCTGCAGTTGCTCTTGGACTTGAGTCAACTTCTGGTGTTTCTCTTGGACTTGAGGTAGCTACTGGTGCATTTGTAACTTTTGAATGCCAAGTTTGACCCTCCTGAATTTTGCACATTTGTTTTTGAACCAAAACTGTACTGATAGGGGATTTAACTTCATTTGTGATGCTAATTCCTTCCTGAGATTGCTGCTTGGTTATGGGGTCTGGTGAAAGAAAAGTGTCAGTATCGCCACTTGTTCCCAAGTGAATGTAACTCAAATCCTCTGTAGACACTTCAGGGTCTCACAGAGTCAGAGGTTCAGTGCATTATCCTCAAGGTGAGAACATGACAGCATCCAGGCAAGCATGGTACAAGAGGAGCTGAGACTTCTACATCTTCATCTCCTGCAGTTCCTTTCTCAAACACAGACCTAGATGTGGTCCCTGAGGGAATACTGCAGGTACAAAACCTAAATCCTGGGAGGTTGTCCTCCAGGGCACAGCGAGGCCACAAAGGCAGGGAAGTGCAGAAGGGAAAACTCAGAAAATGGAGCAAAGATACTGTTTGCTCAAGCTCTGCTTGCAGTGAGATCTCCAGTAACTAGCTAAACCAAATATCAACGGCAGTGGGTAAAGAAAAGTTGTTCTTTCATGAAGATACATCAGAGTTCTGTCTCTCACTATGATTACCCCTTTCCCAGGTCCCTGTGATGTCCCTAGCTGTGGCACTGAGGGCTAAAATGATGCACAAACTGTGTTTCTAGGAATATTCTCTTCTAGGCCTCATGGTGCTCTTCTTAAATTTACCTCAAAATTAGTTTACTGATGTGTAACAGGGGCCCAGACCTTAGTAAGCCTCCAGACCTTAGCATAACTAACATCATGTTGGAAGAGCCATTCAGGCTGTAAAACTCAGCATGCAGACAGCAGCACCTTCCAAAAACGAAAAGTAAGACCTGATCCATCAATGTCCATTGTTATAAGCAAGTCTCTGTCTTAAGGTTTTATTGTTGTGAAGAGACACTATGAAGTCCACTCTTATAAGGAAAACATTTATTTTGGGCTGGCTTGAAGTTTCAAAGGTTTACTCCATTACCATCCTGGAGTGAAGCATGGTAGCACACCAGAAGACATGGTGCTTGAGTTTCCAAAGAGGAAAGTGATAACAATGGAATATACATGCAGGAGTCCATGCTGTAATAACAGCATACACAATCATAGTTCATGGAGTTCTAATACATTACAGATACCCAGTAACAAACATTGTTTTGTTCAGTTGTGGTGGGGTAGACTAGGTAGCCCAGAGAAGATTAGGACACTGGTTTAAGCTGATAGAAAGTCTTTATTAATCTTTCAATGATTGTACTTAGTATTCCGGGTCCCAGTGAAGTCCTGAGCCTTTCTCAGTGTAAGCTTGTAAGGATTAAAATAAAGGAAGGAAAGAAAAGAAAATACCATCATGAGTGTGTTATAAGTGGATATCAGGCATAAAGGACAGGATACCCATGCTATAATCCACAGACCCAAAGACACTAAGTAACTAGGAGGGCCCAAAGGAGGATTTTTGAATTTTTCTCTGAAGTGAAAATGAAATAGATATTAGAGGTGAATGCTAGGAGGGAAGTGGGTAGGGGAGAGAGGGTGGGAAGGGGAGGGAGCAGATGTATGGAAAGCAGGGGAGGGAGCGACAAGGGAAATCAGGAGGATAGGGTGCAGGAAATCTCTTGGACATGCTGGAGACCTGGAATTGGAGGAGGCCCCAGAGGGTCTATGGGGGCAAGATTCCTAGCAGTGGGGATTATGGCCATTTCCTATAGCCAGGCAGGATGACCAGTGGAGGTATAAAGACAGCAATCCATCCACAAAACCTTCAATGCAATATGCATCTGCCTGCAATATGTACGGATACACATATTGTATATGTATTTGTACATGTACAGATGTACGTATGTACAAAGATAGAGCAGAGACAGAGGGAACGGCCAACCAATGACTGCTCCAAACTGAGACCCATCCCATGGGAAAGCACCAATCCTTGACACTACTAATGATCTTCTGTTATGTTTGCAGACAGGAGTTTGGCATAACTGTCCTCTGAGTGGCTCCACCTAGCAGCCAATGGAAAGAGACGCAGAGACCGACAGCCAAACATTAGATGGGGTTTTATATAAGAGTTGGGGAAATGACTGAGGGACCGAAAGAGGACAGTGACTACACAGGAAGGCCAACATAGACAATTAACCTGGACCCTGCACGGCTCCCAGAGACTGAATCACCAACCAAAGAGTGAGCATGGACTGGACCTAGGCCCTCTGCACATATGTAGAAGATAAGAACTTGGTCTTGATGCAGGTCCCTCAAGTACAGGATGGGGGGCTGTTCCTAAGTCTATTGCCTGCCTGCTGGTGGATCCTGATCTCCTAAATGGACCTCTTATCTAGCCTCTAGCAGAGCTTGCACCCAGTCCTGCAGCAACTTGATGTGCCAGGTTTGAAAGGGGAGTAGGGAGTAGGGAAAGTGACACCTACAGGGCTCACCCCCTTCTCAAAGGAGAACAGGATGGTGGAATGCAGAAGAATCCACATGAGGGAGTACTGAGAGGAGAATGGGTACTGATATGGGGATGTAAAGTGAATAACTAAATAACTTTAACAAAAATAAATAATAAAAATTAAACATACTACAGCAGCAGCGGCTGGTCCAGAGGAAGGGCCATCAGCAGTAGAACCAAGCTGACAGGGTCCAGGCAGACCCTGCGCCCACGACCACTGGCCATCGCTGGCCAGCCGGGCTGCAAGCAGCGGAGGATTTACAGTGCCTTTCACCACACAGAAGCCACATCAGAACTCTGCCTCCTACCAGTCAGTTACGAGGCCTCCATATTGGTTCTCGGATGCCAGAGAAATCAGACAGACTGAGGTACGCAAATACAACCAAGACCAAAATCGCGGGGGTCTAAGCCCAGTGGGCATTGGCCTGCACCCAGGCACTGAGCAGGTCGGGGGGCCACCGGGGTGCAAACCCGGCCTGGAGGTTGTTTGCCCAGGCCGGCGCGCGCACCCCCACCATTTTGCCTACGGGAAGCCAGAGAGTCCTAGCAGGCAAAACCAAACCGGCTAACAGGCATTGCCCGAGGCGGACATAGCAGGGGTCTCAGACGGTCAGGCCCTGGATTGCCCCCAGGCCCTGGGCTGCTCGGTGGGCCATCTGTGTGCTGACCCGGCCAGGAGGTTGTTAGCCCAGCAGACTCTCCCAGCACTCTCAGGGAGCTTGCGCACACCACCATCCTAGCCACCTGACAGACCCAATTAACACTCACAGCTGAGGGGAACTTTGCTCTGACCTTGGCCTGCCAGGCTTTTGCCTAGACTCAGGGCCTGAGCAGCGAGGCTGGCCTTGTGTGCACCAACCCGGTTGGGAGTTCCGCTGGCCAGCAGAGTGATCAGCACCCAGAAAAGGTCCCCCTCAGCATACACCCCTCAGCACTCCCTGAAGGAGCAAACGGGCACCATCTGGTTCACAGTCACAATCTGGGGCAAAACACGCTAGGGCTGCAAAAGCACCCAAGAGGAGGACAGCACATCAGCAATCTGGAACAGGGGAAACCCTGCCATCCAGTGTTGCAGAAATAGCCCTAGAGCCTCTCAGGAGGCTGAAACACCAGCCAGAGACAAGACCAACTAGCTCCAGAGAACAAGATGGCAAAGGGCAAATGCAGGAATGCTACTAACAGAAATCTAGGCAATATGGCAGCATATGAACCAAACTCTCCAACATCAGCAAGTCCTAGTTATGCCAACACACCAGAGAAACAAGTTTTGGATTTAAAATCACTGTTCATGATGCTGCTAGAAGAACACAAAAAGGACATGAATGAATCTCTTAAAGAAATACAGGGGGACATGAATAAGCTAGAAACCCGTATAATGGAAACACAAAAATCTCTTAAAGAAATGCAGGAGAACTTGAGTCAACAGGCAGAAGTCATGAAAGAGGAAACACAAAAATCTCTTAAAGAATTACAGGAAAACACAAACAAACAAGTGATGGAACTGAGCAAAACCATCCTGGATCTAAAAACAGAAGTAGAAACAACTAAGAAATCACAAAGGGAGACAACTTTGGAGATAGAAAACCTTGAGAAGAAATCAGGAGCCATAGATGCAAATATAAACAACAGAATACAAGAGATGGAAGAAAGAATCTCAGATGCTGAAGATACCATAGAAACCATTGACTCAACTGTCAAAGAAAATGCAAAATGCAAAAAGCTTGTATCCCAGAACATCCGGGAAATCCAGGATACAATGAGAAGACCAAACCTAAGGATTATAGGTATAGATGAGAGTGAAGATTTACAACAGAAAGGGCCAGCAAATATCTTCAACAAGATTATGGAAGAAAACTTTCCTAACTTAAAGAGAGAGATGCCTATGAATATACAAGAAGCCTACAGAACTCCAAACAGACTGGACCTGAGCAGAAATACCTCCCGTCACATAATAATCAAAACCCCAAATGCACTAAACAAAGAAAGAATATTAAAGGCAGTAAGAGAAAAAGGCCAAGTAACATATAAAGGAAGACCTATCAAAATCACACCAGACTTCTCACCGGAGACCATGAAAGCTAGAATATCCTGGGCAGATCTCATGCAGACTCTAAGAGAACACAAATGTCAGCCAAGACTACTATACCCAGCAAAACTCTCATTCACCATAGATGGAGAAACCAAGATATTCCATGACAAAACCAAATTTACACAATATCTTTCCACAAACCCAGCTCTGCAAAGAATAATAGGAGGAAAACTCTAATACAAGGAGGGAAACTACACCATGGGACTTTCCTTCATCAAACCCAAAAGAAGATAACCACTCAAATATAAAAAGAACATCAAAAATGACAGGAAGTAATAATCACTATTCCTTAATATCTCTTAACATCAATGGTCTCTATTGCCCAATAAAAAGACAGAGACTAACAGACCGGATAAGGAAACAGGACCCTACAATTTGCTGCATACAGGAGACACATCTCAGTGTCAAAGATAAAAAATACCTTAGAGTAAAAGGCTGGAAGACAATCTTACAAGCCAATGGTCACAGGAAATGAGCAGGAGTAGCCATTCTAATATCAGATAAAATTGACTTTCAACCTAACGTCATCAAAAGAGACACAGAAGGACACTTCTTGCTGGTCAAAGGAAAAATCCAACAAGAAGAACATTCAATTCTGAACATCTATGCGCCAAATGCAAGGACACCCTCATTCGTAAAAGAAACTTTACTAAAACTCAAAGCACACATTGCACCTAATACAATAATTGTGGGGGACTTCAACACTCCACTCTCCTCAATGGACCGATCAGGAAAACAGAAACTAAACAGGGACACAGTAAAACTAATTGAAGCTTTGGACCAATTGGATTTGACTGATATTTATAGAACATTTCACCCTAAAGCAAAAGAATATACCTTTTTCTCAGCACCTCATGGTTCCTTCTCCAAAATCAACCATATAATTGGTCACAAGACAGACCTCAACAAATATAAGAAGATCGAACTAATCCCATGCCTCTTATCAGATCACTATGGAGTAAGAGTGGTTTTCAATAGCAACAAAAACAACAGAAAGCCCACATACACATGGAGGCTGAACAATACTCTACTCAATGACACCTTGGCCAAAGAAGAAATAAGGAAAGAAATCAGAGACTTTTTAGAATTTAATGAAAATGAAGGCACAACATACCCAAATCTTTGGGACACAGTGAAAGCAGTGCTAAGAGGAAAACTCATAGTCCTGAGTGCCTCCAAAAAGAAAATGGGGAGAGCATACACTAGCAGCTTAACGACACACCTGAAAGTCCTGGAACAAAAAGAAGCCAATTCACTCAGGAGGAGTAGAAAACAGGAAATCATCAAACTCAGGGCTGAAATCAATCAATTGGAAACGAAGAGAACCGTACAAAGAATCAACGAATCCAGGAGCTGGTTCTTTGAGAAAATCAACAAGATAGATAAACCCTTAGCCAGACTGACCAAAGGGCACAGAGAAAGTATCCAAATTAACAAACTTAGAAATGAAAAGGGGGATATAACTACAGAAACTGAGGAAATCCAAAAAATCATCAGATGCTACTACAAGAGCCTATACTCAACACAACTGGAGAATCTGGAGGAAATGGACAATTTCCTTGACAGATACCAAATACCAAAATTAAATCAGGACCAAATATATCATCTCAGCAGTCCCATAACGCCTAATGAAATAGGAGTCATAGAAAGTCTTCCAACCAAAAAAATCACCGGACCAGATGGTTTCAGTGCAGAATTCTATCAGACCTTCAAAGAAGACTTAACACCAATACTCTTCAAACTATTCCACAAAATAGAAACAGAAGGAACACTACCCTATGAAGCCACAATTACTCTGATACCCAAACCACACAAAGATCCAACAAAGAAAAAGAACTTCAGGCCAATTTCCCTTATGAACATCGATATAAAAATACTCAATAAAATTCTTGCAAACGGAATCCAAGAACACATAAAAATGATCATCCACCATGATCAAGTAGGCTTTATTCCAGGAATGCAGGGTTGGTTCAATATACTGAAATCCATCAATGTAATCCACTACATAAACAAACTCAAAGAAAAAAACCACATGGTCATTTCATTGGATGCTGAAAAAGCATTTGACAAAATTCAGCATCCTTTCATGCTTAAAGTCTTGGAAAGAACAGGAATTCAAGGCCCATACCTAAACATAGTAAAAGCAATATACAGCAAACTGGTAGCCAGCATCAAACTAAATGAAGAGAAACTTGAAGCAATCCCACTAAAATCAGGGACTAGACAGGGCTGCCCCCTCTCTCCTTATCTTTTCAATATTGTACTTGAGGTACTAGCTCGGGCAATTCGACAACATAAGGAGGTCAAAGGGATACAAATTGGAAAGGAAGAAGTCAAATTATCATTATTTACAGACGACATGATAGTCTACCTAAGTGACCCAAAAAAAACTCCACTAGAGAACTCCTACAGCTGATAAACAACTTCAGCAAAGTGGCAGGTTATAAAATCAACTCAAGCAAATCAGTGGCCTTCCTATACTCAAAGGATAAGCAGGCTGAGAAAGAAATTAGGGAAATGACCCCCTTCACAATAGCCACAAACAGTATAAAGTATCTTGGGGTGACTCTTACCAAACATGTGAAAGATCTGTATGACAAGAACTTCAAGACTCTGAAGAAGGAAATGGAAGAAGACCTCAAAAAAATGGGAAAATCTCCCATGCTCATGGATCAGTAGAATCAATATAGTTAAAATGGCCATTTTGCCAACAGCAATATACAGATTCAATGCAATACCCATCAAAATCCCAACTCAATTCTTCACAGAGTTGGAAAGAACAATTATCAAATTCATCTGGAATAACAAAAAACCCAGGATAGCTAAAACTATTCTCAGCAACAAAAGAAAATCTGGGGGAATCAGTATCCCTGACCTCAAGCAATACTACAGAGCAATAGTGTTAAAAACTGCATGGTATTGGTACAGTGACAGGCAGGCGGATCAATGGAACAGGATTGAAAATCCAGAAATGAACCCACGCACCTATGGCCACTTGATCCTCGACAAAGGGGCTGAAAACATCCAATGGAAAAAAGATAGCCTTTTCAACAAATGGTTCTGGTTCAACTGGAGGTCAGCATGTAGAAGAATGCGAATTGATCCATCCTTGTCTCCTTGTACTAAGCTCAAATCCAAATGGATCAAGGACCTCCACATAAAGCCAGACACTCTGAAGCTAATAGAAAAGAAACTGGGAAAGACCCTTGAGGACATCGGTACAGGGAGAAAGTTTCTGAACAGAACACCAATAGCATATGCTCTAAGATCAAAAATTGACAAATGGGACCTCATAAAATTACAAAGTTTCTGTACGGCAAAGGACACCATCAAAAGGACAAATCGGCAACCAACAAATTGGGAAAAGATCTTCACCAATCCTACATCAGATAGAGGGCTAATATCCAATATATATGTAAAGAACTCAAGAAGTTAGACTCCAGAAAACCAAACAACCCTATTAAAAAATGGGGTACAGAGTTAAACAAAGAATTTTCACCTGAAGAACTTCGGATGGCGGAGAAGCATCTTAAAAAATGCTCAACTTCATTAGTCATTAGGGAAATGCAAATCAAAACAACCCTGAGATTTCACCTTACACCAGTCAGAATGGCTAAGATTAAAAATTCAGGAGACAGCAGGTGTTGGAGAGGATGTGGAGAAAGAGCAACACTCCTCCACTGCTGGTGGGGTTGCAAATTGGTACAACCACTCTGGAAATCAGTCTGGCGGTTCCCCCAAAAACTGGGCACCTCACTTCCAGAAGATCCTGCTATACCACTCCTGGGCATATACCCAGAGGATTCCCCACCATGTAATAAGGATACATGCTCTACTATGTTCATAGCAGCCCTATTTATAATTGCCAGAAGCTGGAAAGAACCCAGGTATCCCTCAACAGAAGCGTGGATGCAAAAAATGTGGTATATCTACACAATGGAGTACTATTCAGCCATTAGAAACAATGAATTCATGAAATTCTTAGGCAAATGGATGGAGCTAGAGAACATCATACTAAGTGAGGTAACCCAGACTCAAAAGGTAAATCATGGTATGCACTCACTAATAAGTGGATATTAACCTAGAAAATTGGAATACCCAAAACATAATCCACACATCAAATGAGGTACAAGAAGAAAGGAGGAGTGGCCCCTTGTTCTGGAAAGACTCAGTGAAGCAGTATAGGGCAAAACCAGAACGGGGAAATGGGAAGGGGTGGGTGGGAGGACAGGGGGAGAAAAGGGGGCTTGCGGGACTTTCGGGGAGTGGGGGGCTAGAAAAGGGGAAATCATTTGAAATGTAAATAAAAAATATATCGATTAAAAAAAAAGAAAAAATTAAACATACATTCTGAGATGACATTCTTCAGTTAACAAGGACAGTTAGTAAGAAGTGAAACTACAGAAGCAGAAAAGCAAGGTTAGTGCATTTGGAGACTTCCCCAGAACTGTGGCCATGATGGACTGGTCTTTGTTTTTGTTTTGGGAGGTGGTGCCATCTATGTGCAGAATTTTCTGGCCTGAATGGTATTTTAGTCATTCATGCTAAGGTCTGGAGCGACCAAGTTCCGGCAGCCTATTCCATAACAACCTTTTCATTCTTGAGTGAAGACAATAAAATAATCATCCTTAGATCAGTAACATGTTTAATTAGCATTCTGATTACATTTAATAAGACAAGCGCTGTGATGCAATGTGTATATATTTTTGGAAAGTCTGCACACCCCCTACACCTTGCTTCAAATAATATTGATGGGTTACATGGCAAGCATTCTGTGGTAAATCTATACAATGATTCTTGAGTGAGGATGTTGTCTATTAATCAAAAGCAGTGATGTTGACATCTGTATGGGTGTCTCTATGGATCCTAATGGGGACATATGGAGAGGGATGTAGCCCCATTGGTCCTTGCCTGGTGTGCAAGATCTCCAGCATCACACAAAACTGACTCTGGTGGCTCACACCTGCAACCCCAGGATTCAGGGGGTTTAGGCAGAAGATCAAAGTTCAGGGTCACTCTCAACTATTCTTGGTTACACACTGGCGTCCAACCAGTCTGGGCTACCTTGAAGTGAGAGAGAACCAGTGGATACTTGAGAGGGAGAACAGATACTTCTCAAACTGGTACCAAGCTGAATTTTTTTAATAAGAAGAGAAAGTCCTTAGACTTGCAACTGTCAGGTAACCAAGGAAAGCCCAGTATGCTTACCAAAATAAGTAAGGACACCAAGCCTGGCAGTGGTGGCACACACCTGTAATCCCAGCACTTGGGAGGTAGAGGCAGGCAGATTTCTGAGTTCGAGGCCAGCCTGGTCTACAAAGTGAGTTCCAGGACAGCCAGGGCTACACAGAGAAACTCTGTCTCAAAAACCAAAAACCAAAAAAAAAAAAAAAAAAAAAAAAAAAAAAGTAAGGACACCAAAGGAAAGAATCCTCTTGTCTTTGGCACCAAAAGATCAGGACTTGCATGTGGCATTGTATCAGTAGATGATATGAGGACAAATCTCTTAGCAAAGCTGGGGAGAGGAAAGGCAAATATAAGACATATACACAATGCAGGTCATCAGATAACTGTGCTGGCCTAAGAAGGACTTGAAGGTCACAGAGGTGCATCGCCAGAAAAACTAGGCAAACTACCACCTTACAGTAATCACAGTTCAGGATGGGTTCCCTAACTTTGGTACAAGCCATATAGGAAAGGCTATGGCAAATATCTGAGGTGTTTGCAGATGGCCCACCATTTTCTGTGGCTATGAGGGGTTTGCTCTGTAAGCAAGGGCCCCAGAGACTTCATCCCAAGATTTCCTCTCACTGCTGATGTGCCTCTCCTGCCACGATTAAATAGCCTAATGATTCCTGGGCACCAGCACAGCCTATTGGGAAGACTTCCTGCAGATTAACATGAAGATGAACTTTCATATAATAGTACTATTTAGATGAATTAATGACCTTATAGAATTCCTGATTTGATTAAAATAATTTAGGGAATAAACTTTTAGGAGATGGTTTTAGGTATTTTGCTAAAAAGGTATATAATAAAGCCACAATCAAGAATAGAATGGGCCCCCTTCTCATAGAATAGTAAGTAAAGGCTGCATAATAAAAAATACAGTGAGCTTTCATAAATTGCATTAAGAGGAGAAATGGGCTTGGAACAAATTAATGATCAAGGAAAAGCATTCATTTCAGGTCAGGTTCAAGGATGAAGCCTCTGGTGTGCACCATGACACCATGTGAAACTGTTGCTTTAAAATTACACTGAGCTTATGCAATGAAACTGCTTTGAACTCATTATTGACATCTTTCTGTAACTCACATTTGTGTAAGACAAACAAAGTGCAGCTGTTGGGGCTCTGTTCCATTTCCCATATGTATTTGTGTAGTATGTATGTATGTATGTATGTATACCACATATATGGTATATGTATGTACATATGCCATATATATGCTTATCTGTGTTAGCATTCTGTCTGAACACCACACAGTCACCTGGTAACAGCTGTGGCTACAAGAACTTCATTCCTGGGGCGGGGGGGGGGGGGAGGACACGGGGGGGGGGGAGGAGAATCTTGGTTAGATTCTTGATTCTTGATTCCAGAAAGGCTCTTTCCGGTGCAGTCAAACTGTAAAGCTTTTCACATCAGCAAACACTCGCAACCTACTCCTCCTCTGCCTTTGTACAGTGTTGCAGTGTGAATCTGAAGGGAGAAACATCAATACTAAAATGTCTGGGTTCACGATGGCAATAATAAGCTCGGAAATCTGTTCTTTGGAAGTTAAGCTATGTTTAAGCTTCAGGTCTGTACTCCTTACAGGCTGGAACCTGGTCACAGAGCGCCCCCTGCTGGCCAATGCAGCAAATCCTGGGAGATGGAGTAGACTGGCTCTGTTGTTATGCCAGGCTGGATGTTTTGTATGGGGGTGGGGTGGGGTTGGGGGTACAGGAGCAGAAAAAGGTGGACAGAAAGACCCTGAGAGCAGACACAAGCATGCAACACCTGAGGGGGAGTGGCATAGCCCCTAATCATTCCTGGAAATAACTTTCTTGATCATGTTATTTGAAGCTGTCAGACACCTTTGGCTTGGAACCCAGATTTTAAAAAAGTCAGGGAGCTGGGTGGTGGTGGCACAGACCTTTAATCCCAACACTTGGGAGGCAGAGGCAGGCGGATATCTGAGTTCGAGGCCAGCCTGGTTTACAGAGTGAGTTCTAGGACAGCCAGGGTTACACAGAGAAACCCTGCCTCAGGGAGAAAAAAAGTCAGGGAAGAAAGAAACTCTTTTCTGCCTGCTTGTCCTCACCCTCACTGGCAAGTTCTTCTATCCTGTTGCTAACCATCACTTTGACACTCTAAGAATCAACTTCTTCTACTTTCTAAAGTAGACTGACAACTGGGTCCTCTCAGTCCCCAGCTCAGATTGAGGCTGGTGAGACTGTTGTGTTTTATTTAAAAGAGACCAGGATATGTTTGTAGAGCCAGGTATGGTGCAATGGGAGGAGGTGCCTCTGTGGACCATGCTGAGGCATCCCTTCCCCATGAGCTACCAGCCATACAACAGGTATAGAGTAGAATAGAGATTATTTAGGGCATAGGAAGGGGAGTTCAGAAGGGAGTAGAGACAGAGAAAGACAGATAGAGAGTCAGAGAGAGACAAAGATAGAGAGAGAAGAGGAGCAACTAGACAGGAACATGTGGAAAGAGAGAGGGAAGGGAAAAGGGGAGAGGAAAGAAAGGAGTCAGGGAGAGAAGAGAGAGAGAATAAGAGATCGAGGAGAGGGTAAGCATCCCCTTTTATAGTAAGCCAGGCCTACCTGTCCATTGCCAGGTAACTGCTGGGTGGAGCCTAGAAGGAATGCTAACAGAGACATCCAGGCTTGTGACTGAGCATCTCTCAGATTTTTTGCCTCTCCAATGTAAGGCAGCCATTTGTCAGAATACCCAAACTATTGTACCCTGTAAGGCAATAACTCCTCTGTGTGTGTGTGTGTGCGTGCATGTGTGTGTGCATGTATCCTTTAAAGAACACTACCAGAACATGTACTAATCAATTTATCCACACATGGACTCACAAAAGCAACAGATGCATAACTAGAGACCACAAGCCAGAGAACACTATCCTTGAGGATTAGTCTACAGATCCTCATTTTAGAAATGAGGGGTAAAGGGCTGGAGGTCAGACTCAAACTCTGTCATGAGACACTGTCAGAGAGAGAGATTGAGAGAGACGGTTTCTCATATTCTTTAGCTGTTTGAACAATTGCCATTCTCTCCTCCATAAACCCTTCCTAGTACATTGATGGGAGAGCTAAGACTGCTTGCTTCTCCTTAATCAGCTCCCCACAATGGACAAGTTGCAAGAGTGGTCTCAGGCTGTCCTATAGTGTACTTCCCAAGTTCTCTGCATCTCAAACAATAGATTAAGAAAGAAGCTTATGGTGCAATCCAGGTTGGTCTTTCTAATAAAGGAATTTTTAAATATTCTCAAGAAGAAAGCTTTTTTTCTTTTTTTTTTTTTAACAGAGAAGGCAGGCAGGTTGGCCATCCCTGCAGCCACTCAGAGGGAAACAAAGACGATAAGGAAATTTTGCTTTTTAAGTCTGAGGTGGCAGCACATGTGAGCAAGCATCTGTAGAAAGCAGTGTCCAGACAGAGAGAGGAAGCTCAGGTGTGTGTGGGATGCTTAGGACCTTGGGTCAGTATCCAAAGAAAAATTACCTTTTTTAGTTAAAACTCGGGAAAGCAGTGAGGCTTCTAAGTGGAGATGTGTAAGGAACTGCCTTGAATTACCATTAAGTGATAATTATTCTTCCCATCTCCATAGTGTGTCTTCAGGTGACTCAGCTTTCCTAAGGAACAGTCCTTAGGAAATGTTCCTAATGTAGAAAACATTGCAGGTTCAGAGAAAGCAGCTGACCAGTCAGCCACCCTTCAGGTGATCTTTATTAGCAGAGCCTCAGAGCCACAGGCAGCCATGAGTGGGCCTTGAAATGGGAGACTATGAGAGGCAGAGCACCATGGCCATAGGCTGCCAAGAAGAGGGCCTGGGGGAGGGGAGGAGATGGAGCTTTTCCTTCAATTCCAGAGGACAAGGAGGCCATGTGATCTTTGGAGCAGATCCAAGAGTCAAGTCCGAACTCAGAGCTAGAGGAAGAATTCAGATTCAATTTTTTTTGGACCAGCTTTTCCTTAATGAGCCTGAAAAAGACCATTATGGCTAATGGGAGACTGGATCCAAAACTAATTATGCAGAAAATAAAACCATCTTCTATGGCCTCCAAGCCTGAAAATGCCTATCTACATACCTAACACTCATTTAGCCTGGCACAGTTGCCACAGAATATTGGTGGACAAAAGACTAAACATCACTGAAATAAAATCCCTGTAAGTAAACTCCAGTGATTGAGGTGGTTTCCTGTGGGAGACCAAACTGGGAAACCAGACTTTCAACAGCTCTCACCTTGAGAATCCACTGACCTTGTGGTTTACCGCTGAACCACCCCCTTCTTCACACAAGGCTGATCAACTGGTTCTTATCCTGGCCGAACACCTGGGGTTGTCTTGGCGGAACCAGAATTCCAGAAAAACTGCTAAGACGCTTTAAGCCACAGTCAGCATCTGCCCAGGATGACCTTTCCTCTTTCTTTGCCTTTAGCTTTCCCCCTCAGCCCCTCCCTACTTCCTCTTATGGTGCGTTCAAAACCAGGCATTTTGCTTTTCATTAAAGAGGCCTTGACAAGACACCCTTTTTGCTTGGCTCTGCTCTTCTTTCCTGCCCGTTTCTCTTTCAGGCCAGTCCCCCTCGACTCCCCAAATAACTAGGTCCCTCGGGACGGAATAGTTTCCTTCACCTGACTCCAAGTGGGGAACTTGTTCCACTCTCCTCTAAGTATGGAATGGAGAGAAATCAAAGGAATCTTTTACAGGAACCAGTCTGAAACAAACAAACAAACAAACAAACTGTGAAATATGTCATGAGTACAGGTTTTTGTTATTGTTTGTAAATGCAGTTTTTTAAAGTTTATATTTTTAACTTGCACATGTGTCTGCAGTGACATGTGTCATGTGTGTACAGGTAGTCACAAAAACTACACAGGTGTCCAATTCCCTTGGAATTGGAGTTATCTGCATTTGTGGCCTCTAGGTGACAAACTGGTGTCCTCTGGAAGGGAGGAATCTGGAAGAGGGGAAGTTCTCTTAAGCACTGACATCTCACTGATCCCTAAAACTTATTTTGCTTATGTGTCTCTGTGTGTCTGTGTATATGTGTATGAACATGCCAACAGATGCTATTGGAAGACATGAGATGTCCCAGAATGAAGTCACAGGCAGTGGCAAGCAACCCAGCATAGGTGCTGAAACCAAACTTGTGTCCTCTGTGAGAGCATCAAGTGTTCTTAACCACTGAGCCATCCCTGCATACACCAACATCATATAATTTTAAAAATGAAAGACAGAAATGTAAACATGTCTTATGATTCTGTTTTTCTAAGGCTTTGTTTCTAAGTGTGTAGCCAGACTAACATAAAACTTGGTCTGTCCCCCAAGCATGACTCTCACTCCTCCAGAAAAAGCTAGCCATTAACTGCTTCTGTCTGAGGAGAGTCTCAAAATCTCTCTCTTCCCTCTAACCTGCTAAAAAAGAATACGTTTGATGTCATAATAAAAGAGACCACCACTCTAGCTAAAGTTTCTGAACAAGGCAATCCAAAAGTTTTTGTGTAAATACTATCTATTGATGATAACAATTCAATAGAAAGATGAAGATCTTTCAGTAGATCTCACCATGAAGAAGAGTACTGGACAATTTCTGAGCAATAATATAACATGTACAGAAGAACAAAGAGAAGGAGGTGAGTGGGCATCTCCATAGTAACATCACTCCTTATGAGAATTGACTCCCCTCTTCACACCGCCGCTGGCCTCAACAGAAATAGAATTCGGGGTAGATACAAGAGCTGATTCTCATCTATATGTAAGCACTGATGAGTCTAAAGGCATTTAGCAAGGAGTAAGGATGAGCATCTATGGGCTTGCAAAAAGTAATAGAGGGCACTGTGTGTGTGTGTGGGGGGGGTGAGGAGTAAGGGAGCCCATAGTGGGGGTGTGAGGAATAAGGAAGCCTATTATGGGGTTGAGGAGTAAGGGAGATATTGTAGGGTTTTTATTGCTTCGACAAAAAACATAATGACAAAAAAAAAAAAAAAAAAAAAAAAAAAAAGCAAGATGGGGAAGGAAAGGGTGTACTAGACTAGGCTTCCATTTCCAGATCATAGTCTATCACTGGAGGAAGTCAGGACAGGACCTCAAGCAGGGCTGGAACCTGGAGGCAGGAGCTGATGCAGAGGACATGGAGAACTGCTTCTCACTGGCCTGCTTCCCATAGCTTGTTCAGCCTGCTTTCTTATAAAAGCCAAGACCACCAGCACAGGAATGGCACCACCCACAGTGGTCTGGCTGATGACTAGCTGAGAAAATGCCATACAGCTGGAGGTCATGAAAGAACTTCCTTAACTCAGGATCCTATCTCTCTGATGACTCTCCCTGTATCAAGTTGACAAACAAATGCAGCCAGTGTAGGTGGGAATTATGAGGGTGTAAACATTAAGGGAAGGTGTTGATGGGGTATGAGGAATAAGGGAGGGCATTGTGGGGGTGAGAAGTAGGGTGCATTTTGGAGGTATAAGGAATAAGGGAAGCCATTTTTGGTAATGTAAGGAGTTAGGACACAGATCCCAAAAAGCTGGGCTTTACTTTGAGGGCTCCATTTCTTCTATAATTTAAACACCAAATGCACTAAACAAAGAAGATTAAAAGTAGTTGGGGGGAAAGGCCAAGTAACATCTGAAGGCAGACTTATCAGAATTACACCAGACTTCTTTCTAGAGACCATGAAAGCAAGAAGGTCCTGGGCAGATCTCATACAGACCCTAAGAGAACACAAATGCCAGCCCTGACTACTATAACCAGTAAAACTCTCAATCACCATAGATGGAGAAACCAAGATGTACCATGATAAAACCAGATTTACACAATATCTGCCCACAAATCCAGCCCAACAAAGGATAATAGATGGAAAATGCCAACACAAGGAGAGAAACTATACCCTAGAAAAAGCAAGAAAGTAATCTTTTTCCAACAAACCCAAAAGAAGATAACCACTCAAACATAAAAATAACATCAAAAATAACAGGTATCAACAATCACTATTCCTCAATATCTCTTAATGTCAATGGACTCAATTCTCCAATAAAAAGACATAGACTAAAAGAAATATTTATCATATAAATCTTTATTTTTTTTCAGAAAATGTTTGTAATTCCTCTTTTAATTAAGTTAGTAATTTTTATGTTACCATTTTATCTGCATTATTTTTCATGATAATCTTCAATCCTGTTCCATTGATCTGCCTGCCTGTCACTGTACCAATACCATGCAGTTTTTAACACTATTGCTTTGTAGTATTGCTTGAGGTCAGGGATACTGATTCCCCCAGAATTTCTTTTATTGTTGAGAATAGTTTTAGCTATCCTGGGTTTTTTGTTATTCCAGATGAATTTGAGAATTGCTCTTTCTAACTCTGTGAAGAATTGAGTTGGGATTTTGATGGGTATTGCATTGAATCTGTATATTGCTTTTGGCAAGATTGCCATTTTAACTATATTAATCGTGCCGATCCATGAGCATGGGAGGTTTTTCCATTTTTTGAGGTCCTCTTCCATTTCCTTCTTCATAGTCTTGAAGTTCTTGTCATACAGATCTTTCACATGTTTGGTAAGAGTCACCCCAAGGTACTTTATAATGCTTGTAGCTATAATGCTTCTTCATAGAGTTAGAAAGAGCAATTCTCAAATTCATCTGGAATAACAATAAACCCAGAATAGCTAAAACTATTCTCAACAACAAAAGAAATTCTGGGGGAATAAGTATCCCTAACCTCAAGCAATACTACAGAGCAATAGTGTTTAAAACTGCATGGTATTGGTACAGTGACAGGCAGGCGGATCAATGGAACAGGATTGAAGATCCAGAAATGAACCCACACACCTATGGCCACTTGATCCTCGGCAAAGAGGCTGAAAACATCCAATGGAAAAAAGATAGACTTTTCAACAAATGGTGCTGGTTCAACTGGACGACAGCATGCAGAAGAACGAGAATTGATCCATTCTTATCTCCTTGTACTAAGCTCAATTCCAAATGGATCAAGGACCTCCACATAAAGCCAGACACTCTGAAGCTAATAGAAAAGAAACTGGGGAAGACCCTTGAGGACATCAGTACAGGGGGAAAGTTCCTGAACAGAACACCAGATGGATATTGCTCTAAGATCTTAGTTTATGCTCTAAGATCAAGAATTGAGAAATGGGACCTCATAAAATTACAAAGTTTCTGTAAGACACCATCAAAAGGACAAATTGGCAACCAACAAATTGGGAAAAGATCTTCACCAACCCTACATCAGATAGAGGGCTAATATCCAATATATACAAAGAACTCAAGAAGTTAGACCCCAGAAAACAAAATAACCCTATTAAAAAATGGGGTACAGAGCTAAACAAAGAATTTTCACCTGAAGAACTTCGGATGGCTGAGAAGCATCTTAAAAAATGCTCAACTTCATTAGTCATTAGGGAAATGCAAATCAAAACAACCCTGAGATTTCACCTTACACCAGTCAGAATGACTAAGATTAAAAATTCAGGAGACAGCAGGTGTTGGTGAGGATGTGGAGAAAGAGGAACACTCCTCCACTGCTGGTGGGGTTGCAAACTGGTACAACCACTCTGGAAATCAGTCTGGTGGTTCCTCAGAAAACTGGACATGTCACTTCCGGAGGATCCTGCTTTACCACTCCTGGCCATATACCCAGAAGATTCCCCAGCATGTAATAAGAATACATGCTCCACTATGTTCACAGCAGCCCTATTTATAATAGCCAGGAGTTGGAAAGAACCCAGGTATCCCTCAACAGAAGAATGAATGAAAAAATGTGGTATGTATTCACAATGGAGTACTATTCAGCCATTAG
Source organism: Apodemus sylvaticus (assembly GCF_947179515.1). Classification (NCBI taxonomy): domain Eukaryota; kingdom Metazoa; phylum Chordata; class Mammalia; order Rodentia; family Muridae; genus Apodemus; species Apodemus sylvaticus. The sequence continues at coordinate 75,604,668 of NC_067479.1, read as the reverse complement.
AAACAATAAATTCATGAAATTCTTAGACAAATGGATGGAGCTGGAGAACATCATCCTAAGTCAGGTAACCCAGTCTCAAAAGATCAGTCATGGTATGCACTCACTAATAAGTGGATATTAGCCTAGAAAACTGGAATACCCAAAACATAATCCACACATCAAATGAGGTACAAGAAGAACAGAGGAGTGGCCCCTTGTTCTGGAAAGACTCAGTGTAGCAGTACAGGGCAAAACCAGAACAGGGAAGTGGGAAGGGGTGGATGGGAGAACAGGGGGAGGGAAGGGGGCTTATGGGACTTTTGGGGAGTGGGGGGCCTGAAAAGGGGAAATCATTTGAAATTTAAATAAAAATATATCGAATAAAAAAAAAGAAAAAATGTTCAAGGAAAACACCAACTCCTGAGTGAATTAGTTCTTCACCCCCATGTAATGTTTTTATCAATTATTTGGGAATTTCATAAAATGTACCTGTTCACACTCCTTCCTATTCTTTCCGTCCCACCCTCCTCTTTTGCATCACCCTACCCCACCCCTACAACCCCTCAAAATAAAGTCCAATTTATGTTTCCCATATACTCCTTGGAGACTGGTCAAACTTCCAGTGCCCAGCCTCTTAGAGAAAACAGGGTCCTTCCTCATCCCTCACCAGAAGCCATCAACTTTATCACATTTTTAAAGAACTGTCCTCAATAGCTTCATGACCAGGCTGTCTCTTTTTGAAGTATTCGGGTGATACAGATGGCAGGTATCAACGTGCTTTCAGAAGGCAGCACAGATGGCAAACATCAATGTGGTGTCTGGAAACAACATGGATCACAGACATCGGCTCTGGCTGCAGTATGGATCATGGACATTACTGTGGTTTCCAGCGGTAGCACTAATTAAGGAAGTCTTAGGAGGAGGCTTAACGGAGAAAACAAACCACCCTTCATCTCAGATATGTTGTTGCTCAAAGACAGGATGATCATGAAGGTAAGCAGTGTGTTCCAGGAGAGAACCTGCAAGAGCTCTGTGCTGCTATATAGCATCCTGCCCCCTGGTGGGGGGCTCCCTGCAGGGACCCAGGCACCACCATGCTGTTTGCAGCTTACAGGCATCCCAGAGGCTTTGTGCTCTCCTCCCCTTAACAGGGCAAGCATTGTGAGCAGCAGCACCTGAGACAAACTAGTGGTGACCTGAGTCTCCTGGTGGCAGAGGACCAGCTCCACTCAGCAATGGCATGCTCCTTTGCTGCTTCAGCTGTGCTCCCAAACCTGTCCCACCACCACCTCTTAAATTCAGCTTCTCTCTGCTTCATGTGTGGCTCCATTCCACCATCTTTTTCCCCATCTTGTGTTGCTCAGTCAGGGTGGCTGTGGTTGGGGACCATGTCTGGGAACAAGATCTTCATCCTGCTGTGCATCACCCTGCCTTTGGCATGGGCGGGGGCATGACCACCATGTTTGCATGAGCAGTGCTGGGCCCTGTGCTCTTCTTCCCCCAGAGTGAGGCAACCAGCAAGAGCAGTGGGAACAGCCTCAGCTCAGTGCCTCAGAATGAGCCTGCAGGAGAGTCAGTACAGACTGCAGTACAGTCCTAGTGATTCAGACCACCTCTTCTCCACAAAGACAAGCTTTTTTTCCGTGAATGAACTCCAAAGGAATACAGATATCTACATGGCATAAAAAAGTCAAATTCAGGACATGAAAATATAAATTAGTAAAGAGTCAAAAATACCTAACAGAGGTCAAACTAAAATTATTGTAAAAAGAAAATACTAAGTCAAAGAGTGTTTCAGTGGAGGAATGAGAGGCACAGGAACAGACAGGTCCCCACCTGGGAACCTTAATCAGATTCATTTTCTCTGCCAGTTAAAGAATTACAAGGCAGGAAAAAAAATCTTCAGTACAATAAGTAAGAACAGTAAAGTTTGCAGACAGAGAAAACGAGACTCTAGGTAAAGAAAGAATTTTATTAGGGGCGAGGAAAGACACGTGAGCACACACAAGAAGCACACAGAACAAAAGACCTATTGCAAAGCAGACAGGGCAATGAGGAATCTGAAATTCCAGGCTCTTCTGGAGGACTAGTGGTTTTATGAGACTTGAGGGACCTTCCTTCCATAATTTAGGGTTGATCAGTTTGAAAATAAGACAAGCTAACTGACAGCATGAAACTCAGGGATAACATGTTCTGTTCAGGAATTCTCAGGGGCCCCTCTGGTGGGAGGAAGCCTTCCTGGCTTTTCTTTAGGCTGTTAGACTTGTCTCACTTTAGTAGGGTGAGGATGAAGCCAGTCATCTTGGAAACTCACCACCTTTATTACCTGGTCATGACCCCTTTCCATCTCTGTCTACCAGAGAATCTAACTCAGAGTCCCTCAGGTAGACAGGGAAGTGAGAGCAGACTCCCAGATGATGACTTCTTTTTCCCAGAGTCAAATGTGAAGAAAGATGATGAGAAGAATTGGGGGCTGTTATCTAAACAGGACTACTAGGGGAATCATCCTATAAAATATCTAACTCAGAGTCCAGTTAGGGAACTGACAGCTCTAGTCCTCTGCCATCCTAAGGGAGCTGTTTGTAATAAAGCTGTTATCTGTGGTCCAATCTTCTGCTTTTCCGATATGTTCCAGTTTTGGTCGACTATAGGGGGAGGAGCTGATACTGTAAGACCCGAAAAAACCGACGGCACCCCATTGCCCCACGCCTTGGAAGGTGACACTCATGAGAAATGGTCTTGATGTAATAGCAAGAGGATTTTTATTCCAGAGCTCTGGGGTCCACAGTCGTACACCATGCAGGGGTAGAGGACTGTGGGACCCTGAGCAACTGAAGTCAGGGGGTAATTAAAGGGGAAAAATCACAAGGCAAGGGGTGGAGGACAAATCATGCATGGAACGAGTAAGTACATAATGAAGAAGTCAGGCAATAGTTGATGCATTAAGGAAGGTTAGAGATTATCTGGAGCAAAAATCCTTGGGGCATTGTATAGTTAAACATTGGACCAGTCATCAGATGTGTCAAGAATGTGGTGAGCTAGTTCTTGGGACAGGGTGGGCTATCTTTAGGATAATCTTGAGGCCAACGGTCTCAAGCTGAAGGTGGGAAGGCAAGTTTTTCAGTGCTAGGCTAATTGCTAGAGGTCTAAAAATACTGAGTTGGGGTCTCTCAATACTAAAATCTGGTTCCCTAATTGACAACTGATTGAGTCAATAAAGAAGGTGCTAGACAATTGCTGGGTGAAGGGAAAAAGTGTGGACATTCCAGGTCCCAGGAGGAAAAGAAGAGATGTGGGGAGAGGAGGGTCCTTTCAGCCAGGTTTTAGAAGAAGCAGGAACAACCATGTATGCTCTCAGGGCACCTAAGACATGCAGCCTCTGTCTCAAGCGAGGACAAAGGAGGTGGGCAGGAGCTAGTTGTTAGCTGATTAGATTAGGCAGATTCTTCATCCAGCCATTGTGTATCTGGCTACTTTAAAGGTAATAAAACTGTCCAGTGTTTTCCATCCATGGGGCTAAGGTGGGCAGGAGGAGAGAGAGAGCAGCTGGGGCGGTTGGTGGTGGCTTGGGGAAGCTAGCCAGCAGGAATTGGCAAGTGAGGCCCACCTGCATGAGCCACCACCACAGCATTTCTGAAATGTATGAACTGATCATGGAGAATCTCTGGGACAAGATGAACCGTGGGACTAGAAGGAAAAGATCTACCCCATCTGTGACCTGCTAGAGCACAGGAAGGGGCAGGTTCTCCAGAACCAAAGCTGCAGGATCTCCATGACACAGGGCAACAACAGGCTATCCCAGAGGAGTCCTAGTGAGGATCCAGTGTTGATAGTGTAGCAGAAGCCAGAGTCCCCAAACCAGACCATGATTCACTGCAATAAACATCTGCAAGTAAAGATGCATGGGCTAAAGGGTATATACGCTAATGCATACTGTTACACACACTGTAAGATTTTGTTTGTTTGGTTTTTTTTTTTGTGGGGAAGGTGCAAAGGCAGAGGGCAGGTATGGAGGGATAAGTGGGAAATTGTGCATGATGTAAAATTCTCAAAGAATCAATAAAAAGGTCTTTTTTAAAAGCTATTTTTAGAGATGCATGTCAGGTCAGGGAAGTGTATGACTGTAATTGCAGGTGTCCAAGGAAGCCAAAAGCATCAGATTCCCCTGGAGATGGAGTTACAGGAGGTTGTAAGATATCTGAGACAGGTGTTGGGAACTGAACTCGGAGCCTCTGCAAAAGCAGTAGATATTCCTGTGCACTGAGCCATTTCTTCAGCCTCTGTAAAGCAATTAAGGCACATTTTCTGTTATTGTTGTTGTTTGTGCTGCTGTTGTCTATTTTTCTAGTTTTGAGACACTGTTCCTTGTAACTGGGGCTGGCACTTTTCAGCATCCTGTAATGCTGGGATTACAGGAGTGGGCCGCCATGCCGAGCCGTCTGTCAACATTTGAGTAACCATAACTGCAATATTGTGGTTACTTGTCTTCTTTCCATGACCAAAACCCCAGGAAGAATCAAATTGATAGAGGAAGGGTTTACGTCGGCCCAGAGCTTAGATCTGTCCTGGCCAGGGAAGCATGGTGGCAGGAGCAGGTTAATTATGTCTATCTCAGTCAGGAAGTGTAGAGCAAACAAGAACTGGAGCTGTGTTTAAAGCCTCCATGTCCACTTGCAGTGACCCACTTCCTGTACAAGGCTCCACCTCCTACAGCTCCCACAAGTTTCCTGAACAGACCCAGCCACTGGAGCCTACCTCCTCAAACACTCAAGTGTCTGGGGGAACTTGTCACACTCCACCTGCAGTGGTTAAACCACATGTAAACATCCATGTGGATATTAGTCACAGTGAGTATGGACGTGTGTGCCTGCATCCCAGCTCTACAGAGGAGGATGCAGGAGGATGCTGAGCTGGAGGCAGGCCTGTGCATGTATCAAGGCACCATGTGAAAACAAACAGACACTTCTGAGTAAAAGTGTACTATATAACTATGGTAATCTGGGAAAATAATGCAGGGTTGATTAGAAAAAAAGAAGATCAGAGGCAGGAAGTCCAAGCAGAAGCCTTCCCTGAGATGGTGGGGTAAAACAATCCTGTGTCTCACACCAATGGGGAGGAGAAAACAAATTCAAAGGCAAGCACCCTACATTTTCTCTTCTTCATGCTTTTGGGTCTTTTCACACACCATGTTCACTTCAAAACTCCTTACCACTCTGCTTACCTAACCAGTTAGTCCTCAAAACACAGCTCAACTTGGGTGGGTGTCTTCACTCAGAAAGCAGAGTGAAGAATGCTGGCTCTCCACTGGGGGCTCCTTTCTGTTTACCCTGTAGGGTGTGTCACTCTCACTCAGTGGGATTCTTCTATCTCACTTAACACAATCTAGAATCCCACCCAGAGGCTTCTCAGTTGATTCTACACCCTGCCAAGCTGACAGTGAACGTTGTCTGGCACTGTTTTGTCTGGGTTCTTGGCTTATTATTATTACTATTACTATTATTATTATTAATTATTATTTTATAGTTTGACAACAGTGATCTTTCCTACTGAGCTAATATGAAGACTCTCTATGTTCTTTCACCCTAGAGATTATATGAGGAAGAAAGAAAACATGATCAGAGTTTATCTTATGGAAAAAACCTTATTTTCAATTTTTAAAAAATTGAGAAAAGAAAATAATCCTGTTAAATGAATCAGAGTATTTTTTCTATCTGGTCTTTTGCCATGAGACAGTTTAAGGATTCTCTGGATTCATCTTCTATTTACTCATCTGATCTTGGAAAGTGAAGGCATAGTTATCAGATGCAGTCTCTTGAGCTAACTTTCTGAGGGTAAAGAAAGGTTAGCAACACAGTATGGAAGCTCTGGAAAGATCACAAGTGAAGTGAAAATTTCTGGTTTCTTTGGAGTCTCAGTTGTGCAGTGTGATGTTTTTCTGGAAACTCTTATGAGAGAATGTTCTTACTGAGGCAGGCACGTGGAGGATGTTTTGCTAAAAACAGACATGTGGTGTTTTTCTGGAAGCTGCCTGGAAAGGGGGCATGTGATGTTGTGCTGGAACAGATTCTTGAGAGGACATGTGATGTTTGGAACGGATATAAGTAAAGCCCAACTGACAGTGGATGACGCTGTGGTGTTGACTCACCTTGTCACTCTTTGCTGGACTTACAATGGCTTCTTGCAACTTCTGCAGACTCAGGCAAATTGGCAGAGCCTCATGTTTTCTTCTGGATCAAACTGCTGTTGCTGATCCATAAATGGTGTTTGCAAGTACATCGAGCTACTGCTGCTGATGTATGTAAAGTGAACTGCTGATATCCTGATAATGAAGATTGGAATCCCCACAAAGAACTATTTCAAAACAGGTCCACATTGCTTGTTACCCTATTAACCTTCCCTTTCCACTACCTCTGCTGGGTGGTGGGCTAGAAGAGAGGTTAAAGCATTTAAGAACCCTTATTAAAGTAGGTTTTTAAAAGAATCTAAGCCTACACACAGGTTGTCTTTTAGGTCTTCAATAGTCTTGGTGACAAAAAAAAACACTTGCCTAGACATAGTAGAATGTCACAGGCAGCAGAGAGAAACAGGCACAATTAAACACCCTTTGAATGACAAGACTATCAGAGAAAACATGGGACGCTCAGGATTATAACATTCAGAAAGTACCCGAGTCCTGAGATTATTTATTTACTGAGCCCAGTAGCCTAGATGCATGTCTTCCTCCTGTTTTCTTGGAAGATTTCTACAATCCTACTCTTTTTTTTAATTGATATATTTATTTACATTTCAAATGATTTCTCCTTTTCTGGACCCCCACTCCCCGAAAGTCCCATCAGTCCCCTTCCCTCCCCCTGTTTTCCCACCCAACCCTTCCCACTTCCCTGTTCTGATTTTGTTCTATACTGCTTCACTGAGTCATTCCAGAACAAGGGGCCACTCCTCCGTTCTTCTTGTACCTCATTTGATGTGTGGATTATGTTTTGGGTATTCCAGTTTTCTAGGTTAATATCCACTTATTAGTGAGTGCATACCATGATTCATCTTTTGAGACTGGGTTACCTCACTTAGTATGATGTTCTCCAGCTCCATCCATTTGTCTAAGAATTTCATGAATTCATTGTTTCTAATGGCTGAATAGTACTCCATTGTGTATATATACCACATTTTTCTACAATCCTACTCTTAATGCCATAAGAACAAAAGTAATGAATATTCTTGGAATGAAGACTTGAAGAATGGAGACTTTCTTTCATTTTTACCAACACCAAATGATAACATAATCATCCAAGAGAGATGATGTCAGCATTGAAGGGAGTCATTTGTGGAACTAGGGCACAAGCGATAGCACACAGCACTGATTTAAGGAATAAACAGCCTTAATACTCTAAAGCAGGAGGCTTGCTTAGAGGGTCTGTTGGGCTTTCAGAAGATGATACCACAGACGAAGCATCTAAAAGGACATATTATTCCCTCACAATTCTGGAATCTGGAAGTCAAGATCAACAAAGCACTGGCAGGAATAGTTTCTTCTGAGGTCTCTCCCTGAATTTCTGATGTTCAACTTCAGTCTTTCCTCTGTGCACTCATGTGATGGGTATCTCTCTGTGTGTCTAAACTTTGTCCTCTTATCAAGACACCATCAGCTTTGATCATACCTTCCTCATGTAATTTTAATCTAATCATTTTTAAAGGTGCTATCTCCAAACACAGTCATATTGTGCAGTATTGTGTGTCAAGGTTTCAACATATGAGCTTTGAGAGACCATGATTTAGCACATAGTAAAAGGTATAAAGCAAAGACATTTTAGATAAAATGCCAATATTTGCAATAGATTAGGACTACCTTCCCAATGCCAAGAATATATTGTGAAATGCTGGGGAAGTGAGCTTTGCTTCTTGTGAGAAGAAGAAAAAAACATATTTTTCTATTGTTGAATAAAATAATCAGTTATGTTCTTCCAAACCACTTAATTAAAAGAACCAGGGATACCACTCAATTAGACCACCCCTCTGGTTCTTTTCCTCACCCTCTAGGCCATTTATATTTACTTGATTATTGATATCATATCCCTAATTACTGCAAACTTTCTATTAATTATGTCAGTTCTCCTGTTTGCCTGCTCAATTCCATTCTCAAGGATTCTATCAGTAGCTGGCTTCAGACCTTGATGGTGGTCTAGGACTTAGACTCACATAGCAGGACTTTTCACTGTTACAGAGATGCATCTATGAGAGGACTGGGAGGAGGATGAGGAGGAGCAAGAGGTGGTGAAGGAGGAGGAGGAAGAGGAAGAGGAGGAGGAGGAGGAGGAGAAGGAGAAGGAGAAGGAGGAGGAGAAAAAGCAAAGAAGAGGGAGAAAGTGAGAGCCTGTAAGTGTTTCTGCTCAGATAAGGAAGTATCCTGGGCCTGGGAAGCCCAGGAACCACACAACTCTAATAGGAAAAGGTCTCCCAGTGGAAGAGCATCCTGAGACATAGGGCCCCAGGACCCTTCCAATTCTGAGGATGTCCCCTATCTTAGTTAGGGTTTTACTGCTTTTACAGACATCATGACCAAGGCAACTCTTCCAAAAACATTTAATTGAGACATGGTTTTCTTTAGAAGCATCAAAATGAAGATGCAAGAGTGCTGGGAGCCTTCTAATCACTTTGCAATTGCCAAAAGTCACTCTCATGTGGACTGTAAATGCATATGCACGATTTCCTAAAGTGTTTTAGAATCCTTCACACCATCTCCACTCCCCTATACGTTCCATGTTCCCTGGTGCCAATGCTGACAACTGCATTCTCCAGCTAGACTATTCTATAGTGGTGGTGTATCAGCTGCCCACTGATACACCTTTGGGGAAAGATGCCCCGAGGATCAAGACACTTTGGTATGATGTATGTTCATGTTGGAGGACTACAGAGGTGCAGTGCAATCTGAACCTCCATCATTGTCCGCCACAAACAAATTTTCATATTCTTATGTGGAAGAATTAAAGTACAAACCAAATGATTTTCATTGGTGAAACTGACATAAAAGTAACTTTGAAAAAAAGATATTTGGTTGTTCATTAAAAACCATACTTTTTTAAAAAAATGTACTTCACCGATCATTAATTGATGCATTTATTATCTGCCTCAGAAACCAGGGTTGGAGGAAGAGCTTTAGATATCAATGGGAATGCTTTCACCATTGTACCTAATATTTGAGAATAGCAAATCCTATTTGACCACTCATTTCAGCCTGAGTGTTTCTGCTGTTTTGTATAATCAAATGCTGTCCATGGTCTCTACCCGAGCTTCAACCTGCTACAGACTTGAACTTCTGTTAAGTTGAAATCAAGAGTCCTGTGACATTTTCCCTAAGGATGGGTTCTAAGAGTTAGGAACTAGAGATAAAGGGGAAAGTTTCTTGGCTAAACATTCTGGGGAATTTGGGTAAGTTCTGACTCCACAGATAGCACAAAGTCATTCGTTCATTTTCAATATCCACTCTCCAGCCTTCTGGGCAGAAACTAATTCTCCTTTCAGGAAAGGCTCCAGAATGTTGTATGTTTAACATTTCTGGTTCCCCAATACTCTATAAGCACAAAAACATTTGTGTCCCCAACAGTTGGAGGGAAAGTGAGGTGGAAAGGCTGCCAGGCTGGTCTGATAGATCATCCAGCACAATACCTTCATTAAACATGTTTCCAATAAAGTCAAGGAAATTTCTGAGCACACTCCTGTAGGTTGTTACTGCTGTGCTGGCATCTTCAGATCAACCAACTGCTCTGTGTACTCTGAATTACCGGAATATTTCCCTGGATTCTGGGGCACTGGGGAGGAAAGTAAGTCCAGGAGGAAGTTAACTGTCCAGTATTACTTTCACAGACTGCATATGCATTCTAAAAAGAAAACTTTCCTTGGGATGATATTGGAAGCAGGCTAGGATAGTGAAGACCTCTGAAATGGTTGTTTTGAGGGGCTCTCAGTGAACTAGCTCAGGTTTCAATTCTGAAATTTTTCTAGAGATGATAATGATAACAACAACAACAATAGATAATTAGTAACTATATATAATGACTAAAGATGAAGGTGGGCATATCTAGAAAGCTGTAAGTACTAAGATAATGGATTTTGAGATTATCAAACTCTCTTAGTTACTTTTGTATAGCTGTGATAAAATACCAGGACCAAAACCACTTATAAAATGACCTGTTTAATTGGGCTTATGATGACAGAGGCGTAGAGTCATGGATGGCAGAGAGAAGGCATGGTGGCAGCAACAGCTGGGGCAGAGAGAGCAATGGGAATGATATGTGGCTTTTAAAACCATGCTGTCAAAGTCTCTCCCAGTGGCACACCTTTTCCCCAACAAGGCGACCTGGGACTGTAAGGGCCCAGAATTAAGGAAGGAAAGGTGGAGGAGTGCTTCAACACAGTATACCTCAGATGAGGGTGGCAGGTGTTGGCTCCCTCCCTTCTCTCCACCTGGTGCCAGAAAGTCAGCTGCCCCACTATTAATCCTGGTAAGAATGAATTCTGTGACAGTTATCAGACTCCACTCCTTGTTCCCCCACCCCTGAGTATGCAGATGAATCATCTTCCTACAGCCCTGGCTAATCTTACATGACCACACAGCTTTGCCCCAGAGATGCTGGCCACCTACCCAGGGGCATAAATACCCCCCTCACGGACACCCCTAATAACCAAACCAGTTCTCTAAAGCTTAGTCCTTTGTGTGTGTATGTGTGTGTGTGTGTGTGTGTGTGTGTGTGTGTGTGTGTGTGTATTCTTTGCCACTGTACTCAGTGTCAACTAAGGCCTTGCATTGCATCCACCTTGCATCCACCGGAGCACCTTTTCTCCCTAAGCTTAGCATGGTGCTCAGTGGGCTGGCTACCCAGAGGGGGAGAAGCAAACACCTTACAACAGTATCATTCCTCCTAATCCTTTCCAAATAGTTTCACCAAGTAGGGACCAAGTATTCACACAGAGCTGTCTAGGGGCCATTATCATTCAAACTCCAACACAATTGTATCTCCATGTGTTAGGAAGCTGTGGCCCAGACAAAGGAAGAAAGTAGTCAATCTAAACTAAGTCAGGGGCCCAGGCCAAATTTTCTAATATTGTAGACTCAGAATAGGTGTGAAAGTAAGGAAACTGACATTTAGTGTCACCCCTTCCTGGACTTGTAAGAAAAAACTTGAAAGTGACTCATGGATATGGTGAACAGCCACCACTGTTTTATAGTGTGTGCCATCTGATCAGAGGAGGAAGTTCTCTGTGATTAGTTATAAGGACAGCCATGGGTAGAAATAGTATGTGAACCTAAAACTGTTCTGAGATAAAGCCTATCTCTTTATTTCTTTTATTTTTCCTTATGTGTATGTGCATGCATGAGTTTATGTGCACCACATATGTGCAAATTATTACAGAGGCCAGAAGAGCTTCAGAACCCCTGGAAATGGAGTTACAGGTGGTTGTGAGCTTCCATGTGGATGCTGAGAAGCAAGTTTGGAGTCTCTGAATAAGCAGTAAGTATATTTAGCCACTGACCATCTACTTGGAAGAAGTCCTTTCCCACCCTAATTAGCTGGACACAGTGGCATACACATAAGAGCCTGGTGCTTGAGAGGAGGGGGAAGGAGGAGCAAGAGTTCAAGGCTATCACTCGTTACATATTAAGTTTCAGGACATGCTGTGCTACTGGAATTGTTAAAAGAAAACCCAAATATCCCTAAAACTATTAACTAATCTGTAGAGGAACTGTACAGTTTGTCCCAGGAGTGCTGGTGGCTGGTTCCTACAGAAACATGCCTTCACTCTACACCTTCCATGTAGAACCCTACCATGAATGCTGGATCATCCCTGGGAAATGATGTTTCCCAAAAGCATCATTGAAATTGGATTTCCACTGTGGTTGTTAAAACTGAAGCCTCCCCTTCCCCAAACTCACTCATTCCTATTTGTTCCATGAGGTCTGAGTCGGCTAAGGAGGCGAGAGAGTAGGAAGGAGCCCCCGAAGGCAAGACTGGCTGCCGCATTTGTCTCACACTGAGAAAGTGCAAAGTGAAACACAGATGGAAGAAGATCACTGAAAGGCAGAGGCAAAGGCAATGTTCTTGGCTCTCTTCATGGAAGGACTCTCTTCAGTAGATGTGACTGATCTGTATTGGTATGAGGAATGGATGGACCTGGGAGCCATGGCTACTGTGTGCTGAAATAGATGCTAGACTTTATTGTATATAAGAAGAACAAATGATCAGTGGAGAGGCAGAGAAGTTTCATTTCAGTAGTGTAGTTAAAGTTGCCAGGAATGAGGAAGATCTGGACCAATGAGTGAGGTGACTTGCCCATTGTCCTTACTCCATTGTGAACTGCCCAGAAAGGACACCTCTGAGTGGGCAATTTATAGTGAACAGGACTTTATTTGGTTGTTGGTTCTGAAGTCAAGGAAGTCTAAGGTTGAAGGGACACGTTCTGGTGAAGACTGTGGTGAGGACCGTCTTGCTTCATTTGTCTATGGCAAGAGAGGGGCCTGGGAGCAAGACACAGGACAGGAATGCATGTCTTGTCACATGTAAGTCCTACCAGGAGTTACTTCTTTTGGGGAAAGAATGATAGGAAGGAGAGACAGGTGTTGACAGGATGAGATTGGGAGACATTGTCATCTCACTGCTTTTGCCTAGGTTGAGCTCTACACAGAAGCATCAAAGTGGACTGGTACAGAGGGGTTCCCATCACAGGCAACAATGATGTGCTTCTGGTAGTGACTGGTCTGGTAGTTGCAGTTGGGATACCTGGAGTTCCCCTTCAGGCGGCAGTTAGTGATGTGCAGGGCAGAGGTGCTCTTGTAGCAATTGCTATTCCCATTCTTGCATTTGACATTTTCCTGGGAGCAGACAGCCTGGACATTTACCAAGGGTTCGTGCACAAAGGTGTTCGTGGGCTTGCAGGATCCCTTTGTCAGCTCCCGGCTCTTCATCATTTGGTTGCAGTAGGTGGGGCTGCTGCTGGAGGAACCAGCTGAATCCATGTGCTGCCGCCTAAACTTCTTGGCCGAAGATTCCTTGCCCAGGGAAGGCTGGACCCATCCAAGCACCAGGACATACAATGAAAACAGAATGAGGGACTTTTCCAGACCCATGGTTGCTTTGGTGCTCAGCGGAGGCTGAAAGGAAAGGAAAAGAAAAAAAGACAAATGCTCAGAAGAGCTGCAGCACCCACTTCTGTCTCCACAGAAGACTCTCCCACCTCAGCCTCCTTACACATTAATGCCCCACCTCCCCAGAACACTCCCCACTCAGCCTCCCCAGCACATCCCCCCTCAGCCTCTCCAGCATACTACCACCATCTCAGCCTCACCAGCAGCCCCTCCACCCACCCACCCCCACCTTCGCAGCCACCAGCATCCTCCCCAACCTCAGCCTCCCCAGGACTGTCCCATTCTTTGAGTGATCCAGAAAGATTTCCCTCTGCTGAGAGAACTTGCAAGTGAGACACTGTTTTACTTCATTACTTACTGAAGAGAAGCCATTGTTTTCTGTAGGAGGTAAGCTGTGTCATCTAAACACAAAATGCTGAATACTGTGGTTTTTTTCTCATATAAAATACATTTGAAAAATAGAACACATTTATAAATAGTGTTCAAATACCTCATCAGAAGGTCATTTAAAATGTGCCATAGGCTAAATTGTAGTCCTGGATCATTACTGACATCCAGGACTGTGACTTTAGTCTCATTATTTTATAACACAGGGGAACTTGGTCTAGTGCCTGACTCTGGCAGTATCCAGGGTTTGGGTTTTAGTCTAAAGACACATACTCCCTCCCCCAGCCTGGGAAATCTGTCCTCCCCAACCCACTCTTACTTTATATCTGACTGTGCCATGTCTCCGCTCTTACCTCCAGCTGCTTGCCGGGCCCAACTTTTCCGGAATTTGTGTCAATCAAGAGTGAGTAGCCTTGACTCTCTGAGTTCTAACTCTTAAGCAGAAATAGTTACTGAGGCCACCTCTAGACCACTTACCAAAACTTTTAGTTTGAACTCCAGGACAAACTGGAAGCCAGTTTCTTCAGTCACACAGTCTCTGTAGTGTGGAATTTAAAAGGATTCGAAGGGGTTGGCTTCCAAGAAAAATAGGCAGAGTGAATCTGGGTCAATGTTATCTGAATAATAAAAACTAGAGCATTATAAACTTGGATGGGAAATCCCCCAAGGCTGCCAAGGAAAGAGAAAACACCATTTGAGCCTCACGTGTTGATTCCCAAGGGGTAGCAGGGCAGTCACAGGGACAGTGGTACATATACTACACATTCCTTCACAAAGCCTTGTAATTTATGAACATGTTGTTTGTACCATTTACAACCTGGAGGTTAACAAAGGACACATAGATATCCAGGCAATCACAGAAGAGTAAAGCTCTCCCACTCTATGGTGCTGAATAAAATTGAACTCCGGATCTCCCAACAGTGCCTCTCCTGGAAGTAATAAGATGGCTTCCTGCCTATAGGTTGAAGGCTTCCAGTACTAGTGGAGTTGTTAGGGAAAAAGTCTGGATTGTGGCTGACTTACTAAGTGAAACTCAGCTACTCATTCTCAATAGACCAATTAAACTGACAAATAATATCAAAAAGGAGAGAAACAATGTACTCAATGTTTCTAATTGGGAAAAGGAATAAAGAGAGTCCAGTGACCCCGAGTCCCACTTCAGGGTCATGACCACTTTGCAGGACAGACTGGAGCCAAGTCTGGGATGAGTCAGTGATGGGTGGGGCCACACTTTGATCTGGATTGCTTATTTATGTATACCTTTTGTCCTCCACTTAAGCCTAAAGTTCATGTCAGGACACTGAAGGGGGGACTGGACTCTCTTTATTCCTTTTTCCAATTAGAAACATTGAATGCATCCTGTTTCTCTCCTTTTTGATATTATTTGTCAGTTTAATTAGTCTGTTGAGGATGAATGATTGAGGTTGGTTTGGTAAGTCAGCCACAACCCAGACTTTTGCCCTAACAACTCCACTAATACTGGAAGACTCAAACTGCAGACAGGAAGCCCTCTTATTCCCTCTCCCAGAGAGGCACTGCTGGAGTTCAATTTGATTCAGCACCTCTAAACTCAAGGATAACAACCATGCATACCACACCCCATTTTATGTGGTGCTTGGAGTATAAGCCAGGACTTCATGCATGTGAGGCAAGCAAGTGCTCTACCAACTACATTCTTAGGCCTGGAAGAAAGAGCTCTTCAAGGAAGAAATTGATTGTTTTTCATGTAGTATCTAAACAAAATCAGCACCCCTAGGAGGAATGAGGATGTTGTGGCATTGGGGTGATGAAGACCTGATGTGGCACAGCATTGGCTTTCATGCTCCAGTAGTTTACACACTTATGCCTATGTAAGCCAAGAAAGCACAAGATTAAAACAAAATAAGCATGATTTACTTTGGATGTAGAACAGAGTTTTCAAATTAGGGAATCACTCAGATCTGCCTCCTCATTGGATGGTGGGGAATGGAGGATTGAAGGGGAGAGCTGAAGATGCTTGTTGATTGGATAGTAATAGGGAGAGGCTCAGGAGCTCTGTTGTCCTAGTGCAGATGGTCATCATCACCTTCTACATGCTACATGCTTCTTTTGGAACCAAATGTATAAACTGAGCATCTCGGCACCAGATATATAGACCTAGGACATGATCACTCCAAGGTATGGGTGAGGGAAAGGTTCTTATTGTAGATATTGTAGGGAGAAAACAACCAGGGGCATCTGGAGTGTCCAGAGCAGAGACAGAAGTAGACTGGACATGGCCAGAAGACTGGACATAGCCATGGGGAGCAGATGAGACAGGAGGAGAAAGAGACAACCCAGAGAGAGAAGTCAGATAGAGGAAGATACAGCACATGGCCAGAGTGCAGAGTTATAGGGAATGGGATGGGAAGCTCAGGAGCTGGAGAAGTTTAGGATATGGTGAGGGGTGAGAAGAGCAACTGGTAGTTGTGATACAGAGGGAGCCTGGAGGCCAACATGCACTTTGATAGCTATAGGCACCACAGATAACCATTAGTTCCTTATAACAGTGATGAGGAGTTTTCTTTGGCTGAGGGGAATGGGTCCCAGACTTCAGGGGAGTAGAGCTTCCTTCAAACCTGACATTCTGCAGGAGGAATTTTGAGCTATAGGCTGGCTTTTGCACACATCCATTTTTTTTAAATGTGTGTGTGTGAGTGTGTGTCTGTGTGTGTGCATGCATGCATGAGTGCGTATCAAGTCAAAATACTGCATGTCATATACCTATCATGTCAATAACAGTTTAGGCCTTCTTTTCCATTATGTCATTCTAGATATTGTGATCAGAATTTTCAACCAGGGAGATCTTGTCTGGAAGAAAAATTAGAGAAAAAGTACTCTTGAATGTTACTGGAACAGACTTTTATTATATTCTATGATCAAATACAGTAGTGAATTGCCCAGGAACCAATCCATAGATTCATGCCTCATGACCAAGGAATGAATCATAGTTCTGTATTGTTGGAAGACCATGCCTTTTCCATTTCTAATTCTTTCTGTTTTAGTCATATAAGAAAGAGACAAATAAGGGCTGGAAGGCTAAAGGGATGGCTCAGAAGTTAATAACACTGGCTGATCTTCCAAAAGGCCAGGTTGGAATTCTATTCCCTATACTTATGTGACAGCTCACAACTGTGACACCAGTCACACAAGAGCCAAAACACTCTTCTACCCTCTGTGGACATTGCCTGCATATGCACAAGCATGCATGCTGGCAAAACACATTTATCTATCTATTTTATTAATTAATTAATTAATTAATTTATTTATTTATTAATACATACATATACACACATGAATACATAAAAAATAAATAACAAAAATATAGAAATCTTAAAGAAAGAGCTATTTGCTCAGGCAAACTGGTTCCCTACCCACAATCCCAGCACTGGGAGACAAGAGAAGGAGGCTTGCCAATTTGATCCACATTGTGAGTTTGAGATCAGCAATGATCCTGTTTCAAATTTAAAAAATAAAATAAAACTCAATATGTATCTTTAGTGCTTGTCCTGAAGGCCTGTAAGGTTGGGGCTTTTGATTTTGAAGCATCTCAGAGAGCCTATTGGTTTTTCTGGTTTGGGTGACAGTGGTCTTTATCCAGAATCCAAATGTTTCTGTGTAAACACTAATCATTATAATGATATAAGAGAAAGGTGAAGATCTTTCAGTACAGCTCACCATGAAGAGGACTGGACAATTTCTGAGCAATAATCCAACATGTACAGAAGAACAAAGGGAAGGAGGTGAGTGAGCATCTCCATCGTAACCTCCCACCTTCTGAGAATTGACTTCCCTCTTCACACCACCGCTGGCCTCAACAGTAATAGAATTCATGGTAGATACAAGGGCTGATTCTCATCTATATGTAAGCACTGATGAGTCTAAGGACATTTATGGGCATGCAAGGAGTAAGGAAGAGCATCTATGGGCGTGTCAAAATGGAGGGCACTGTGTGTGGGGGGGTGAGGAGTCAGGGAGCCCAATGTGGGGTTGAGCAGTAAGGGAGGTGTCTTAGGGTTTCTACTGCATTGACTAAAACACCATGACCAAACAAGCAAGATAGGGAGAAAAGGGTGTATTAGGCTTCAATTTCCAGATCATAGTCCATTACTTGAGGAAGTCAGGACAGGACCTTAAGCAGAGATGGTACCTAGAGGCAGGAGCTGATGCAGAGGCCATGGAAGAATGCTTCTTACTGGCTTACTTCCCATAGCTTCCTCAACCTGCTTTCTTATAGAAACAAGGACCATCAGCCCAAGGATGGCACCACTCACAGTGGGCTTGGCACATCCCCATTGATGACTAGGTGAGAAAATGCCTTATAGCTGGGGCTCATGAGATCCTTTTTTTTTTTTTTTTTTTTTTTGGCAACTAAGTATCCAATCTCTATGATGACTCTCCCTGTGTCAAGTTGACAAACAAAACCAGTCACCATAGGAGGGAATTATGAGGGTGTGAAGATTAAGGGAAGGTGTTGATGGGGTGTGAGGAATAAGGGAGGGCATTATGGGGGTGAGAAGTAAGGGGGCATTGTAGGGGTGTGAGGAAAAAGGGAAGTCATTGTTGCAGTGTGAGGAGTGAAGATGCAGATTCAGCAAAGCTGGGCCTTATCTTGAGGGTTCAGTTTCTCCTCTCTGAGCTTCACTCCTTTCTCCTTTATTCAGGACACTGTGCAAACATCTTCCTCTTCCTGTCTTCCCCTCCACCTTTCTCTCTCTCCTTTTCTCTTATTCTTCCTTTTTGAAAGTCCAGATGGTTTGTAGCCAGGTCAACTTGAATATTTGTTCTGATAATTGCTTCCAAGGGTAGAACAACATGTTTTACCTCCTGTTGAAGACTTTGAGTCACTAAGAAGAACAGAGATGGGACATTAACTTTGGAAGTGTGAGAAGTTTTTCTGCACCTCCAAAAGCTCTTTGGGGAGATGTGATGAGTCTGAATGAGGCAGGGGTATGACGGGACTGTATGCTTGTATACAGGTGATAAGCCTGGAAATGGATCTCAGTGGGCCTGAAAGGAGCAAGCAACCTACTTCAAAGTCATGGCAGCCTTCAGTCCTCTTGATCATTCCCATCAAATAAGACTCCCCACCTCTCCTCTTGCCCCCACATGAACTCTGAGAAGAGATGGTTCAAACACCCAAGCCCTGGGTTGAGGTCAGGCAGGCACACAGTCTCCTTTTCCAGATGGTCGCCCTGACTTAACTGTGAGTCCAGCAGGTGCTGTCAACAACCCCATCTTCAGAACACACAAGACTTATCTCCTACCCCACCTCAGACTACTGACACTATCAGTTTTCTTCAGTCCCAGGGATGAGGTGTCCAGTGTTGTGACAAGCTGTGTGTGCCCAAAGCTGAGCAGCAAAGGCTGGTTTCTGCTTCTGCTGCCAAGCCTATCTGGTCCTTTCATGGAAAGACATTTTACTGCTTGAGTTCAGAGTCAACATTTGTTTGTCTTTTTCATGCTGACTTTTTTTTTTAAGGCACTCAAGACATTCCTACACTGGACTAAATTTCTTTTTTCCTTTGTCATCCCAATCATTCATCCCAGTCACATGCAGACTCTTGATACCTTTTAAGTGTACAGAGCCCAGCATTAGTGCTTCTTCTAACTTTTTTCTGTCCAAATTCTCCTGTCTTATCACTAAAATTTATTTTAACTGTATGGGTGTGGTTTTTCCATGAAATTCTTCTCAACACAATTTGCTCTAAGATTTCCCCTGCTTCACTCGCTCTCCTGCTTTTTAAGAGCTGTTATGGATTCTGCTCTCGCTCCCACCAAGGTCTAGTTGTGCTCTATTGCTCAGAATTCTCAACCTTATTGAGTCTTACATGCTGATTAATTGCTTCCCCTGAGAAAGACAAGGGAGTTCCAACGGCTAGCATCCTCCTTCCTCCTGCTTTCTCATAATAATGGGTTGCTTCACACAGAAATCCTGGGGTTGAGCTACAGAGAATGAGCTATGACAAGTGATTGGCCCCTCAGCTTTGGGTTGGGGATAGTGGTGTCTGCTCTAGAGGGAGATGCTGACAGACAGGTAAAATTTCCCTAAAGTGACTGAAAGAGACCTGGGAACAACAAGGTTGAAAGATAATTTTGTCTGCTGTAACAACACAAACAATAATACACACACACACACACACAGAGAGAGAGAGAGAGACAGAGAGAGAGACAGAGAGACAGAGAGACAGAGAGACAGAGAGACAGAGAGACAGAGAGACAGAGAGAGTGAACCTCACGTCTTACTTGCGGCACTCTGGGCAATATCTGATCTATTTGGGAAGACTTAGAACTGATAAAGTGGGAAAGGGCATCTGGGGAATGAGCCTCGTCCCTGGGACTGAAGAAAACTAATAGTGTTAGTAATCTGAAGTAGGGTAGGTGATAAGGCCTGTGTGTTCCAGAGACAGGGCTGTTGACTGTACCTGCTGGACTCACAGGCAAGTCAGGGCAGCAATCTGGAAAAGGAGACTGTGTGCCTGCCTGACCTCAGCCCAGAACTTGGATGTTTGAACATGTGGGGGTGGAGAAAGGTGAGAGGCAAGATGGGAGTGATCAAGAAGAATGATGGCTGCCATGACTTTGATGTAGGTTGTTAGCTTCTTTCAGGGCCACTGGGATCCATCTCCTGGCTTCTCACCTGTCTACAAGCATACAGTCCCCTCATCCCCCTGCCTCACTCAGACTCAATAAGTCTCCCCACAGAGCTTTTGGAGATGTAGGAATGCTTCTCACACTTCCACAGAAAACATGTACACACAAACTTAAATAAACAGTGGGAGAGGGAGGGATAGATAGAAAGAGAGAGGGACAGGGGAAGAGAGAGGAAAAATAAAAAGAAAGTGAGAAAGAAAAGAAAGAAGGAAGAAAGAAAAGGGAAGGAAGGAAGAAGGAAGAGAGGAAGGGAGGGAAGGAGGGAAGGAGGGAAGGAGGGAAAGAAGAAAGCCCTAGGAAGACAACTTCTTCAAGCACACCTCTTTCTTTCTAAGAGAGCTGCATGACAGTTCCATCCAGGATGCTAGATCTCAAGGACACCTGGTAAACTTCTAGTCACTGCACACCCTCCATCTCCTGCTTTGCTTCAGCTCACCATTAACACAAAGACAGAGCATAGAAGTGCTTCTTGCAAATGGAATGGAAGGCAATGTCAAGGTGGCAGTCACCTCAGGGGGTCAATGCAGAGGCACACAGAGAGCTCAGCCTGTCTTCTTTGGAGAACATGGATCCTTCTATTAACCAATAACTTCAGTCTAGGTCACTGTCCCCAGACCTGCTTTGGGCTTTAGAGTCCTGACACCTTTCCTCACTTCTGTCCCCTGAGGATGACTCTCACTTCTCCAGAAAAGCCGGCCCTTAACTGCTCTGTGGCTTAGTGCTTCTGTCTGAGAAGAGTCTTCTCTCTCTTACCTCCACCCTGCTAAAAAAAAAAAAAAGTAGTTTGATGTCACAATAAAATAGACCAAAACTCTAACTGAAGTTTCTGGACAAGACAAAACTTGTCTCTCCATCAAGGGAGTGTGCTCTGAAGAGCAAGCAGGCCAGGTACTTGGTTGTGGTGACCTTGTTAGAAAGAAAATGTCAACTGCAGTCCATTCTTATCATCTACACAAAAAAACAAAGGAAAGGGGAAGGAGCCAGCTTCTTGAGTTGTTTAAATTTTGAGAATGCAGCTGGGCCTTTGGGTAAACAAAGATGGGGAAGGGTATTTATATTAAAGTCTTCAAAACTGGGGGAATTAAAAAAAAATTCCTTGTCATTAAGGTAAGTTTTATAGTGTTTGTTAAAATAGACTAATAGTTGGTGTCTCTTACATCCACTCCCACCCCACCTGCCCTTCCTCCTGTAAGACCCCCCAAAACCGACGGTGCTCCAGCACCCCACACCTCGGAAGGCGACACCCAAATCACTCTCGAGAAACAGTCTTGATGCAATAGCATGAGGATTTCTTTATTCCAGAATTCTGGGTTCCACAGCCATACACCTGCGCAGGGTTAGAGGACTGTGGACCACGAGTGCCGAATTGCGACAGCTTTTATAAGTTTACAACAAAGCCCGCAAATCACAAACCAATCATTTCTTAGCATGGAGAGCCCACGAAATGTGAGCCAATCGATTTGTACCACTCCATAGTTTTTAGGCCAATCAGTTTAAATTATCAGAGCCCGTGCTCAGTGGACCAATTAGTTTCCTATTTTCTTGGATGTCTATAGCTGCGTGAACTCCTGCATAGGGGTAATGGCACAAGCAGTTTACAGAAGCAAGATAAGCTTAGCCCATTTCCAGTTACCTTATGGGGCCAGGATGAACTATTCAAGGCCTTTCTGCTAGCTCTAAACAAAGGGCGGGCTCTGGAATGTGACCTTTTACCTAGTTTCTAACAAAGCGAGATAGCATTTTAAACTTCTGACTTCTTGGGGTCATTAGGGTTAGGCTGTATTATTTTCTATCCTTTCACTCCCTCCCTGTCTCCTCCTTCTTCCTGTATTTATTTCAGATCTCTCACAGAGGAGTGGCACAGCAGAGCTCAGCAGGGCTCTGATTATTTCCAGTGAGCAGAAGAGGGTTTCCCACACAGAGCAAACTGGCTCCCAGAGCCTTTGTCAGAGGTCTTGTAGTGACTTGTATGTCAAGAGTTCTCTCTGTGACTTCCTCCTCTCTTCTGCAAGCCAAGGTGCAGCTCGGTTCAACTTGGTTCAGCTAACCCTCCATGCTATACTGTCTTCAAAGACACCCTGAAGACAGACAATCTCTTAAAGTTTCTTTCTAACCGGCATTGTTTTTTTGTTTTTTTTTTGTTTGTTTTTTGTTTTTTAAAGATGTTTTGGTTTCACTTTTGTATTAGCTTGGGGTTTTTTTGTTGTTGTTTGTCTTGTTTTTGTATTGTTTGGGTGTCTGTCTGTCTGGTTTCTGAGGTAATCTTAGCTGAGCCTCCATTGCTGAGCTACACTCTCAGCCCCAAGGTTTTCTTCTTCTAAAGCTCTGCCTCTCAGTGATGGTGCTGTTCCTCAGCAGGAGGGTTCTAACCAAGACCCTGACCTGTCATGACAAAGGAAGAGAGCAAAACCTGAGGAGGCAAGTCATACCAGTAACTAGTTAGTCATACCAGTAACTAGTTAGTAAAACCAGTAAGTAGTTAGTAATATCAGTAACTAGTTAGTAAGGACTAGCTTTTGACAAACCTCAGGGCATTGTTGGGAGCAGATGAAGTGTTGAGCGAATGTATGTTACAAAAATATCCAAGACCTGTGGAAATAGATGAACCATTGACCTGTAGCTAAAACCTCTGTTAGCCACAGCTTCCTCTTTCAAGATGTCTGCTCCCCTACAGACCTCCTGCTCAGACAGGCTACCCTCCCTCTGCATACACCTGTGTAAAATCAATGCACACTCTTTCCAGGTTGCTGCTGGTGCATCTGCAGCAGAGCCCACTGGCATGTGAGCCCAGCTTTTCTGTACAGGGGTCTGTGAGCCTGTTCTTTCTTCATTCCCTCGTGACTCCGGTCAGGTATCCAGGACCAAGCTATGCAGGTCAAGGCAGGGCCTGCCTCTGAGGGAGCTTCTCTATTGGGTTGAGGTAAGAAGACCACTCTCATAAACATGACACCAGCCCATGGGCTGGGGTCCTGGGCTGCACAGGAAAGAGGAAAAAAAGGGAGGCCACCAGCACTCTGTGTTTCTGGCTTGCTGCCTCAAGTTCCAGCCATCAGATGTGCCCAGAGGGAATCCTGATAATATTGTATGCATTAGTATATAGTTCCTTCTATGACTGGGCGGGGAGGGGGACAGATAACACCATACAGTGATTAGTATGGAGTTGGCAGAGAAGTAGACAGTGAGGTGTAAGCAGAAAGGGTAAATATGAAATAAGGAGGAAAGAGCAGTGAATCAATTTGGCTAAAAAGAGAGCAGAAAAGAAACGCAGTTAGGTGGCCCAGGGCAATCCCATCTGTTAGGGAACTGAAACACAGACTGTGAAACTAAGACCAGCTGTGTTCTTCAGATAGACAATAGAAAGAGAGAATAAGAAGAAAGAGAAGGTGCAGACAAGGCCAGGGGCAGGCAGAGGTGCCCAACTAAGCTGACAGTGAAAGAGAAAAGGAGTGGACAACACCAGAGCAGAACAGAGGTGTCCAGCTAAGCTGACATTGCCAGTGAAACTCAGATAAAGGTTGTTGGGAACTGGCGAGCTTAGCTCAACACTCCCAGCTGAGCTGTTTGCACAGGTTTCTTGAGAGCAAAACATCCCGATGCTTAGCTTGATTCCTGGCTTCCTGCCCGGTGTGGTACAGACTTCCCAGGTGCCTGACCTATGGCTATAATTGTTTTTTCCTGTTCCCTTCCCTGGCCTCTAGTATATATATATATATTGCTGGTCTCTCAGTAATGCTTTGGCATTCTCCTTACAGAATGACCCATGTCTGTGTTTTTTGTTAATCCCCCAGGCCTATGCCCAATACTGTGGCAGTGCTGGCACTGTCAAAAAGTCAGAGGAGAAAGTGCTGGACTGAATGAGTGGTGCTGAGTGGGGTACTGAGTGCTGAGTATGAATACCTCCTGGACTAGCTGTAGCCTTCTCTGGAGTCTCTTACAGGTCCTGCCTGGGCTCTCACTATCTGTTCTGTTCTCATAAGATCAAATCACCAATGAATAGCAAGCTCTGGCAGTTCTTCTTGAGACCAGTGTTGAGTGTCACACCTGACCCATGCCAGTCCTATGTGACATGTGTCATGTCATCACAGGTCAGATTGTAGATGCAGGTCCCAGCCCTATGCAATCCTTGCTGACATCTCTTGAGCTGCTCTTAGCTAACGTGTAAGTTACCCTGCAGACCCTCCCTCTGACCAGATCTGCAGGTGAATACTTACTGTTTAGCTTTGACTTTGTCTCTTTCTTGCAGCCTTGAGAGTTCTGTTGGCTAGGTTTCAGTGTCTGGTTCTGTGACATGCATCCTGAGTTTCCCAGGAGTCCTGTTTGTGGAGAAGCAGAAGTCACACATAACCCCAAGTCAACAGGAATCTTTTAGAATGGTTTCCTATAAGAGTCCCCTGTGTGCTGAGTAGAGAGGATTTTTCCCAGCCTCTTTCCTTCTGCCTGTGTTGCTGCCCCACCCCTTCTGTCTCCAGTCTGTTTCTGTACCCTGTAAAGTGCTCATTACTGAAAGTTCAGTGCAGGTTTTCCAGCCTGGCTTAAGCTATGGCTCTAACACTCTTGAGGCATCCCCTTGCCAGGAGCAGGGAGCTCCCCACCCTGAGCCAGTTGATCTGAAATGGACTCTGG